>NC_136894.1:3206922-3241922 GCF_949152265.1 Phoxinus phoxinus
CTCTCAGCTCTGCCAATCAGAGGTTTCCAGCTGTTGTGGGAAACCAAGCTTCCTTTACAGAATAAAGGTTGCCATGGAGACCAGCTCTATAAGTCTCTCTGACAGGTGGACACATGCACAGTCCCCACTCCCTATTCAACCCAATCCTCACAGATGTGCAATATAAAAACATGCACATATAGAAACTATATATGCACAAATCCATTCCATATTCATTAGAAATATCCGCGTTTCAGTGATGCCACCATGTGCATGTTTTGGACAGAGCAACACGCGCGTTCCTGGCGTGCGCCATGAATAATCGCGCCTGTCACAACATAAACATCTTCGCGTCACCGTCGCGCGCACAGCGCGAGCCCAAAGACTTGCGCCAACGCGCCACTGCATTGCCCACACTGGACAGGAGATCAGTTCAATAAAAAAAAACTTCTTAATTGGCATGTCTTATTAATGCCAATGCTACATAACATTTTATATTGTAGCTATATTGAAATCATGCATTTTTTTTCTGTCACTGATGCTTTGGCATCTTTAATACTGTATATGTAAAACAATCATGCCAATAAAGCACTTCTAAATGAAACATTGAGAGACACTGGAGGCTGAATAATTAGCCAGACTAATCAAAAGTGCAGTCATTGGCGGCGCGCGCGGCTGTCGTCTGCCCATAATAATCACCCCGCGCATTCATGCCGTCAGTCAACATAGACTTATGATCAGTATTCCTCAGTCAATGGGCACAGCATTTATAGCGACACGTTCCCAAATATACGTAATCAAACGGTCAATTTTCTTTCACATACCAACGAATCTCTTACATTGTCCACGCATTTTATCGCACAAAAAATGGACGTGCCAGAAATATTTAATATTGGCAACCTGCAGCTAATTATATGTCTGATGTAGAGCGGAACGT
This sequence comes from Phoxinus phoxinus, assembly GCF_949152265.1. NCBI lineage: Eukaryota > Metazoa > Chordata > Actinopteri > Cypriniformes > Leuciscidae > Phoxinus > Phoxinus phoxinus. Next base: position 3,207,839 of record NC_136894.1, read on the forward strand.
AGGTGAGTGTAATCTATGTACATATGGAGTGTGTGTGCGCGCGCGCTGAATGCGAGTGACCTATCGCGAGCTCAATGAATGGCAGCGATGAGGTTAATAAAAATTCCTTCAATAGAAAACACAAACCCTCGTGAAATGCGCCGCGGCGCAGGGGAAGACTATGCAAATTTTGTGTGTGAAGCCAGACGCGCGCACTCACCGGGAGGCGACGAGCTCCGCTGCTGCAGCTGTGATGCTCGAGCTCCTCGCGCGCTCCTCAGGCTCCTCGCGACTCGAGCACACACCGTTCCGTGACATGCAACATCCTAAAAGCAGAGGCTGTCTGAATGGGGGGTGGGAAAAAAACTACTATGCATGAATGACGGGGTTTTTAGTCATCTCGGTCCTCTGTCTTGCGACGCCAACAAGGCTGTTCAGCATCTGGTTTAAAAAAAAATAAAAAAAAAAAGAAAGAAAAAGAAAACAGAAAAAAAACGAAGAGAACAAGAAAAAAAAATCGCGTGTTTTTGTCACCACGTCGGATATTAAAAAAACAAACTAAAATTGTAGTAAGAGAGTACCGCAGTTTCTCACAGGAGCGCGCCGGGAGTGCAGCGAGCGCGAGATGTTGGAATGAGCCGTTCTGCGCCGTTTCTCGCCCTCTGCAAACCAACTCCGAGGAATCTAGTCAGAGAGGGCTGTAGACGTGCCTTGTCGATGGGGGCATCCGGGCCTCCGTAGATTCTTGTGTCTAGGTTTTTTTCTCCTCCTCTGGAGGACTCTGGGTACTGAAGTTCTGCTCGTCGTGACTTCATTCTCTCTCTCTCTCTCTCTCTCTCTCTCTCTCTCTCTCTCTCTCTCTCTCTCTCTCTCTCTATCTCTCACACACACACTCACTGTCTGTGTTGCATCAAATAACACTCAGACAGTGTAACGGGGGCTCTGAAGAAATGCAATTAGATCTGCCTACGTGACACAAATGCACTTTTGAGATCCATATGCACATTTCATCTAGAGTGCACAGAAGATATTTCCCCCAAATGAGAGGTGACATTAACTTAACACTGTGAGGTCAACGTGAGTTTGCATTGTGCAAACTGCTTTGAATGCTTAATAGGAGACAGTTCACCTACATCATTCATGTCGTACCAAAAACCTGTATATGAACACATAAGATATTTTGGTAAAAAGAAAATTGGTATGGATGGGCTAAAAAATACATTTGTTAATGTTAATGTCATTTAAATGTTTGGGTGAACTATCCCTTTAAGAAATTGTAAATGAATGTAATCACTCTGGAAGCTTATAATTTTTAGTAAAAAGGCATAGAAACTGTGAACATGTAGCCTATGATTAAAAACAGATTTAGAAACTAAGGAAGTCTCAAAAGAATATAGTTCACCCAAAAATGAATCACGTCAGCCTCATGTTGTTGCACGGCTTTCTTTCTTCATGGAACACCGACAGAGAAGTCATAATGACAGACTCACTCAGGTACAATGAAAGTGAACAATGTCCATCACTAACATTATACCCGACGACTTCTTTTGTGCAGGGAAGAAAGTAAGTTACAGTTTTTTTGGAACAACTTGCTAATTCATTTTGCGGTGAACTATCTCTTTAAAAACTGAAAGATGTTCTATAATGACTGAACACAATATATAATGTCTTTGATATGAACTGTGGGCTGTGAATAATATATTGGCTGAATCTATTAGAGACTGTCAAAGATCACAGTCCAATAGTTTCTCTGCTCTGCCCTCCAGTAATTGAATTTCCCTCTAATTTTCTTCCATGTTCTGAGATCTTTCAACATTCCCTTCACAATTTAAGAGAAATGTATAGCTATATTATTTGGCTATTATACGCAGGCTGCTGTAACATCGCACTGTGTGACTGTTTTATTTGAGTGCATTGATGCAGTTGTGCTGGTCCTAGAGCAATTCTTTGTCGTTCTGATCATTGCATTACTGGCTCATACACGATATTTTGATACAGGGAAAATTAGCTTTATATTATGTTTTATTTTAAAAAGCAAATCTTTGTATGTCTCCATAAAATGGGTAAATAAAATTACTCACAAAAAAGGAGAAAAATAAAGTGTTTACTAACAGATAGGAAATTTAAAAGAAGAAAAAACAGCCTGAAATCTAAAACCACAGATTGCAATAACAAATTCTGCCCAAAAGAAAGTCAACCTACAATAATCTGAATTATCTGAAGCTCCTCCACCTATATTCCTTTTCTTATTACATTTTTATAAACAGGGACAAATGCCAAAACGTGCTAGAAATTAATCATCAACAACACACACACACACACACACACACACACACACACACACACACACACACACACACACACACACACACACACACACACACACACACACACACACACACAGGCCTGCAGAATAGCTCTCTGCTGCAGCAAAATTGCAGATGCAACAAGCTGTTTAATTTATAAATGTGAAAATCAAATCTGCAGCAAGAACAAAGTGCCAGCTCAGTGCAGGTACAGAATGTACCGTCATGACTACAAACCCCAGCAGGATAATTAATAAACCAATACAGCATACTAAAAACCCTGCACACCTCCCAGTCTGCACACTATGGTTCTTCTGCCATCTTGTGGACAGCAAAGTGGAGAGCAAACTGCAGCTGTGAGCAATCGAGCGTGTGTTTCTCTTCGACGCACTTGCTGCACCATTCCTGATCAACTGAGAATCACGATCTGTTTAAAAGAGAGATTACACAATTCTCCTACGATTCTGAATAGGACAGACACCTAAACAAAATAACGTCATTTGTCAGGTTCTGACAAAATGTTATTTGCTGCAGACGCAGTCCATTTAAACAAACAACATTTTTTAATTAATTATTAAACAAAAAAAATTGAAAGAATGATTCAAATGGCTGCATCCGAAACCACACTTCCCTTCTATATAGTAGGCAAAAAACAGTGTGTGACAAAATTAGTATGTCCAAGTCCGAATTCAAAGTAGGCCTACTCATAAAAGAGTCAGAAAAAAGTACCCAGATGACCTGCTACTTCCGGTCAGACTATGAAGTGTGCATACGATGGACACTTTTCTATCCCATGAGGCCACGGGAGAGGATTTGTGAATGACAGTGACGCAACTGATGCTGAAGGTCACATGACAATGACAACATGGCGAATGTAGTCTACTTCCAGATTATGTTCATACTACACACACTCATACTATATACTAAGTACTTCCTCAAGAGTATATGATTTCATGTATACACAGCCTATGAATGAGCGTTTTTAAAGGAATCTCTTGAATGAATGATTCATGCCAATCCATTCAGTCACTTGTCGCCACCTACTGGTGTAACAATATAATTGATACAATATTTATAGACCTTATTCACAGCAGCACCATCTTTGGGGATGAAAGCAAGGCTGCGAGGGGTAGACATATCTCTTCAGGTGGTTGTATCGTTATAATGCATTTTTGGATTGTTCTGCAAAAATATCTTTCCAAGAAATTTCGGTAGACAAAAAAACACCCGACAATTTGAGCTGTGGGAAATTATAAATGATCTAGGAGCTTTATAGCCTACTGTGGATACCATTAAAACACTATGGCTGCGTCCGAAATCACATACTTCCCTACTATATAGTAGGCGAAAACCTGTAAGTAACAAAAGTAGTAGGCTATGTCGAATTCACAGTTCTCATAAAAGAGTCGTCAAAAAGTACCCGGATGACCTGCTACTTCCGGTGAGACTCTGAAGTGTGCATACGATGGACACTTTACTATCCCATGAGGCCACGGGAGAGGATTTGTGAATGACAGTGAAGCGACGCAACTGACGCCGTAGGTCACATGATAATGACAAGATGGCGAATGTAGTACGTCCGGATTACATTCATAACATAGCACATACCTTTTTAGCGGTCGAGAAGTAATTACTTATTCAGAATAAGTACATACTCAAGAGAATATGTGATTTCAGACAGCCTATGAATCAGCATTTTAAATTAATCTCTTGAATAAATTATTCAATGACAAATCCATTCAGTCATTTGTCACCACCTACTGGCTAACGATTGCTACTGTAGACATCAGTGTTTATCCGACATACAGGTGACACTCGAATAATTTTTTAGATCGTGCAAAAGTTATTTTCTTTCAGTAATTCAACTTAAAAGGTGAAACTAATATATTATATTCATTACAAGCAATCATAGATACATAACATCACTCATTACATGCAAAGTGAGATATTTCAAGATATTTGTTATAATTTTGATTATGGCTTACAGATTATGAAAACCTTTTCACAATATTCTAATTTTGAGGGTTTTCATAAGCTGTAAGCCATAATCATCAAAATTATAACAAAAAAAGGCTTGAAATATCTCACTTTGCATGTAATGAGTCTATATAATATATTAGTTGCACCTTTAAAGTTGAATTACTGAAATAAATGAACTTTTGCACGATATTAAATTTTTTCTGAGTTTCACCTGTATAAGCCTTCATCCAAGCACTTTGAATTATTGTTTCATACATATTAACGATAACTGCTCTAGACAGCCGAATCCTTGTCATTCAGGAATAAGATGGCGTGGGTGTTTGTATCGAGATCTATTACTGATCAAAAGTGCAGCTGTAATGTGAAAGCTTCCTGCAAAAGTGTGTGAGTGTGTGTGGACGTCAAGTAAAAGAAGCATGTTCAGACACATGGGTTCAGTTCAGTAAGCTCAGTATAATAAAATGGCACGAACATTACATAACTGTAATACACATTCTTCACTTCAGGAATACAGTAAGAATATCACGGACCCTGAATAAAGGCACAGGTTTGATATCCACTTAAATTATAAACCAAATCACAGAGATATGATGTAAAATACAGAGTAAAATGCAGGAAACAAAACAATAAAAACAGTAGTTTTCCTTCTCGTTTTAAAGGACAGCTCTGAAGGAAGTCTTTTTCAATGCTGACGTCAATACTGCGTCTTTAAAGTCACCATAAAACAACAGAACTGCTCTTTATATAAGATAATACAAGACTTTTAGACTTCGAAATTAAACAAAAAGGATTATTATAAAGCAATAACATGACTGGATAAATGAACACGGCCTAGAGAAACAAAAGCAAGAGCATTTCAAACTGTTTGGAGATGGACACACAATCACCTCTGTAATTTCAAGATTTCATTTTTGACTTCTGCATATCAAGACCTTTGCATTTAGTTTCCTTTTTTGGCAAAAAAGAAAAAGAAGGACTGCATTGTCACATTCAAAAATGCTCATTCAGGAGCTGGCATTCATATTCACCACACAAACATACCTCCGAAAAATCTCAGATATCCGGATTACTGCCGAATGTCCAGTAGAGATTTTCTGTTTTATATCAGAGCAAAATCTTCTGTTGTCCAGAATAACTCATTAGAAATTACTTGAATCGTCTATAAGAGACAGAGCATTCAAATAGCAGGTATTAATATGATTAAATAAGTAATTATTTGCTATTGCCCAAGCAAAAATATGTAATAAGCTGAATGAATATGTGCTGTCATATTTATAGGCCTGGTTTCACAGACAGGGTTTAGATTAAGCCAGGATTAGGCCTTAGTTCAATTAGGACATTAAAGTAGCTTTTATAAACGTGCCTTAGGTAAAAAAGCATTACTGATGTGCATCTCGAGACAAAACAATGGCACTGACATGTTTTAAGACATGCTTTCAGTTAAAACACCTCAAACATGCATTTTAGTCTCGGCTTAAGCCTTGTCTGTGAAACCAAACCAGGGGTTAAAGTGAAAAAAGAACCAACATTAACATTGCCCATTGTTATTACTTCAAGAAAAGTGACCCATCTTGCTGTTTGAGAGCAGGATCTTGGAAAGCATGTTTAGTTTGAAGCTCTCTCGCTACACCACAAGATGAGAGATTGCATGTTCAGAGCCTGTGGTTGAGGTGCCGTGCATCAGTGCAGCAGTTTCTGGAGGTATTGTGATAGAAAGTAAATATATTGAGCTAATGCAGCAGTATCACAGGTTCTCTCCAGGCTGGTATTGGGGTTCAGTGGCAGTAAAGTAGTCCTCCAGGAAGCCCTGCAGGTACTCGAAGGTGTGTCTCTCGTCCGGGTCCTTCCTCCAGCACTGGACCATCAGCTCGTGCAGTGAAGCCGGGCAGCCCTGCGGACTCGGCATGCGATACCCACGCTCCACCTGCTCCAGCACCTCTCGGTTGTTCATCCCTGCACACAATCATGCACAGAGAGAGAGAATTACACAGGCGAAACTCAAAAAAATTTGAATATGGTGCAAAAGTTCATTTATTTCAGTAATTCAACTTAAAAGGTGAAACTAATATATTATATAGACTCATTACATGCAAAGTGAGATATTTCAAGCCTTTATTTGTTATAATTTTGATGATTATGGCTTACAGCTTATGAAAACCTTTTCACAATATTATAATTTTGAATTTGGGGTTTTCATAATTTTCCATAATCATCAAAATTATAACAAATAAAGGCTTGAAATAACTTGCGTAACTTTCTGCTTTCAAATTCGCCTTGAGGGCTGTAAACGATTAATCGAATCCAAAATAAAAGTTTGTGTTTACATAATATATGTGTGTATTGTGTATGATTATTTTTTATATATAAATACACACACATGCATGTATATATTTGAGAAATATTTGCACTTATATACTGCATATATATTTTTATATGATTTATATTATATATAAATATAACTATTTTATATATAAATAACACATTTTTCTTAAATGTATACATGGATGTGTGTGTATTTATATATACAAAATAATCATACACAATACACACATATATTATGTAAACACAAACTTTTATTTTGGATTCGATCAATCACGATTAATCGTTTACAGCCCTACAAAAGTGGGTAAAAGTGTGTACTCTTGTAGGGTGAAAGAAAAGTACATACTATTGAGTGTGTAGCAGAAGCTTTGTGATATACTATCACGTCATAAATTTATGTTGCATAGTTATGCACATCCTGTCACCGTAAACTGGCCTGTCAATCATCTTGTCACAGTTAACATCCTCCACATCTCATTTAATTCAATCTTCTACCGTATTGGAGAGAAAAGAAGTGGCGGCATGTTGATCTGCCAATTATCACTGGTCTTTCTTTCATGCGGAGAACCTTTATTTGTGCATAGTGATGCATTTAAAAGTTAAATTGATCTTTATAAAAAATATATATATAATATACCACGGATAACATTGCATAAATATTTTTATCAGGTTAAATATTTATTATTAATCACTCAAACCCCTTTATCTAAACCGCTCTACTTAACCGGTGGTTGTGCACATCTGCCATGTTTTTAATCATTTTTGTGTTTGTAGTTCTGAATCAAACTTTCTATTCATCAAAGAATTCTGAAAAAATTAATTTAGGATCATGTGACACTGAAGACTGGAGTAATGATGCTGAAAATTCAGCTTTGCAACAAAGGAATACATTTTTTATTGACTTTATATGACTTTTTCAGTTTTTGAAATGTTTTTAACAAAAGCTTTTTATAACTAAATATTTGTTTAAAAACACTACTATATAAATACACTGGGTGACATTGTTGGAAAAATTCTTTCAAAAAACAAAAACACAAAAAAACCCAGCAAAGTTAACAGGATTTGTAAAAATTCCCAATTATTTTAGCTCATTCTGCCAGTGTACAAAAGCAAAAAAACAAATAAAGATAATCGGCAACCGCCGGTGTGTATAAACGCACCTGGGTAAGGCACTCGGCCCTTGGTGATGAGCTCAGTCAACAGGATGCCAAAAGACCACACGTCTGATTTGATGGTGAATTTCCCATACAGAGCCGCCTCTGGAGCGGTCCACTTTATCGGAAACTTTGCTCCTGTAATATCAGGATTGAGACGATCAGTTCAGCACACATTTAATAATGATTAGACTAAATGGAAAGCTTCGCACCAAAGGACTGAGATGCAAGCAGCCCAAACTGGAGAAATGAAAGATGAAAATTGTACTGCAGTAAAATGAGTATCAGAACAAAATGAGCAGGAATGATATTGAGTGAAGGGCAAAGAAGAGATAAAAACAACATCTGATAGTATCAAATAAAGGATGAAATTCAAGATCAAGTTTAGATCATAGATTGTCAGTGACCTTGTCTAGCTGTGTACTCATTGTCCTCAATGAGTCTGGCCAGTCCAAAGTCTGCAATCTTACAGACCAGACCCTCTCCGACCAGGATATTGGCAGCTCTCAGGTCTCTGTGGATGTAGTTCATCCGCTCAATATACGCCATGCCCCCAGCGATCTAGAAGAAAGAAAGCACTTTCATCACAATACTTAAGTGAGTTTGATATTAGTTTTAGGGTGTGTTCACACTTGTAGTTCGGTTCTCTTGCTTCTTTTGGTCCGGACCAAAAAAGCAAATGATACATTTAGTCCTGGTTTGCTTAGCGTTCACACTGTCATTTTAAACACAGAACCTAAAGACAGAGAAAAAGGCCTTTATGACGTATATTTTGCGACCGAACTTATAAACATCCTAAAGAATGCTGTGCGCTGGGCTGAATGCGGACATATGATGGGATTTTACCAGCTGAGAACTCGAGAAGAGCTTATTAAATGTCTCAGGATGTGTTCACACTTGTAGTTCGGTTCGTTTGGTACAGACCCTCCCCCCATTTAAAAAAATATATTTAGTCCTGGTCTGCTTAGCGTTCACACTGGCATTTTAACACCGAAGCTAAAGATACTGAACCTAAAGGCATAAGGATATGTTCACAACCGAAATGGTTGTCTTTTATTATGTATATTTCAAACAAGCAAAACAATGCTATGTTCTGGGATAAATGCGCTTGTATATGCGTAGTAGGGATGCACAGATCCGATACTGACATATTTGCCGGATCAGGTATCGGTCAGACGAGGCCGATCCAAATCCGATATTGTGCGTATACTATTCTGTGTTATTGTTAAGCCTCACAAAAGGCACAAAAACATTATAAAGCACCATAAAGTTTTCGTGCACTATATTATAAGTGTTCTGAAGCCATTATATAGTATAATGTGAGATAGAAATGAACATACAAGTCATTAAATTCAAGATCGCTTAAACTTTTCCCTCCGCTGCGGCTGTCAATCATTCAGCATTCAAACAGCGCGTCGCGTTCGGTTACGAGTCAACACGATGAAACTCTCTCAAGATGATTCACTGTTACTATTATTATACTTGATCTGTAGTTTCGCATAAAACAACTTTATCTTGCTGGACTTTATTGCTGTAACTTAATCATGTCACTTTCTACCGGGAGTCTGTTAGATCAGAACACTAGAGTCAGAGCGCTATAATTGTTCTGCACGCGCACAGTAACTGAAATTTAAAACTGTTAAAAGAAAAGGCTCAATAAACGATTGCATAGATAGATACTGTATAATACACTACGCTCAGAGGTGGACAAAGTACACAACTTCCTTACTTGAGTAAAAGTACAGATACTACTGGTCAAATATTACTCTGTTACAAGTAAAAGCTGTAAAGACCAATTTTTACAGAAGTACTCGTTTTTAAAAGTACTTAAGTATAAAAGTAAATGTCAATGCATTGTTTTATCTTTGTTGCATGTAATACTTACAGTACCTTATGCCTCTGAATCTATGCCTACCCTCATATCAATATCACATTTATCTCTATAACACAGTTCCAGTCGTGGGATTGAATAAGTCACTCAATAACGTCCACAATGGTTTCGGACACACAAAGGACTGTTCCCAGTTTTTTGGCTTTTAGTATGAATATGTTACTGTTATCTATAAGCTAGTGTGCTCCAAGACAATGACTAAATGCGCATTTAGAAGACCAAACGCAACGTTGAAAATTAAAATCAGGTTGATGTCAGAATTCAGTGTCAGATTGACGTTAATCTCCAACGTTGGACAGACGTTGTATTGTGGTTGAAAATCGGTTGACGTCAGAAACCAACATCACTCGAGTTCTGACGTCAACCAGACTTTCATTTACAACCAAAATGCAACACAAATCATCCCTGACGTTACTACGTTCTACTCGAGGAGCTTGACAGAAATGTAGTGGAGTAAAAAGTACAATATTTGTCTTTCAAATGTAGTGAAGGTAAAGTAAAAAGTTTCCATAAAAAATAATACTCAAGTAAAGTGCAGATACTCAAAAAGTGTACTTAAGTACAGTACTCAAGTAAATGTACTTTGTTACTGTCCACCTCTGCGCATCAATATGTCTTTCCTTTGTGCTTTGAACTTTTCAATGCAGACTCGAAGCGCTGTGACTCCATGCTTCAAGCACGCGCGTATTGGAGCCTTTCATATCATAATAAAGTGACGCAACGATTATTAATAGCCTTTCTTGTTCTGTTCTATCTATCATATGTTGCTGCCTCATTAAACCGCTGTGCTATACATTTCAAACATGTCGCAATTTTATAGTAGGCTATATATAAAATAATTTATCTTTTTGATTTTTGTTATCTGGTTTTTCATGAATGTATTTTACAATAATACAAAGAGCAATGTGTAACGTTTGACCAGATTTAGTGTTACACTTATTGTCTCTTATTTGTTCCCCACTAAATGTTTTTTTTTACTAAATGTTCAGATTTTATACAATTATTGTGCACCCGTGATTTTTCTAGACTAGATTTTACAGCTGAATTAGCCACTAATCTAGTTTATAATAGCAGTTCGGTCATAGATTATGATCATATTTGTTGTTTTTCTTTATAATGAAGTTGTCTGTATTAAGTAGATTGTGTTTAACACACAAAAGAGTGATTATCAGTTCAACACACAGAGTTATAGAAATTCTACTTGCTTTTTAAAAAAAACTGTGCTGGTATCAGTCGATACTCAGAATTTTTGGTATCGGATCGTATTGATTGATTCTGAAAAAAGTGGATTGTTGCATCCCTAATGCGTAGCTTCATATGATGCTATTTTGACTAGCTGAGAACTCGTGAAGAGCTTATAAAATGTGTAAAGGAGTCAAAACAGCATCAGAAATCCCTCCGTCACACACATGAACGAAGATCTGCAGCGATGAGGCGAACTGTGATGGACAACACCGCGACTATGACGAGAAAAAAACAGATATGCTTGAGCAATCTGTCCTTTTAAGGGTCACATCTTGTGGCATCATGAACCGTTTTTGGTCCATTTGCATGTCTTTGGTCTGTGTTGCATTGTGTTTCAGCGTCTCGGTCCACTTGTTGGGTGTCACCAGGGTTCAGATGACAGCGTTCACACTTAATCAAATGAACCGCACTAACAGAGCAATCGCATCAGTTCATTTTAATCTAACCAAACCTGCCACATGTTCTCAATAAAGACATGCTCTCAAAAATACAAAGAAAGATACATTTTAGATCTTGACACATTTGTTTTTCAAGGCATCTTATTTTTATTATCCAAAGGTTCAAGGGTGATTAACCCTGTACCAAACGACTGAGATATCTGTGTGTCTTATCACCAGTGCTGTACATTTCATGCTAATACTTAACTGATCCAGGATCTGAAGATCTATTATGGCTTGATATGATGCCATATATAGAAATGGGAAATGCAAAGAATGCTGCACGGTTTTGATCCAATAAACTGACTGAGAAGTGATTCATCTGAGAATCCCACTACATAGGTCAAGCTGGTTTTTTTATTTATTCACTAGACCGAACACCAGCTTCTTGGTTCCAACTTTAACCATTTAACACTAAGTTGCTCCAGGAAGACTGTCCCAGTAATGGATAATGAATGTTTGATAGATATTTGTTGACTGATAAGAAGCTTTACCTGTGCTGCCATGTCCACGAGTTGAGGCAATTTTAGATTTCTGCCATCTCCGTCTTTCAAAAAGTCCAACAAGCTTCCTAAACAGAAGCATCAAAGAAATGTTGATGTGTGTGTAACTGTATATATATATTTATTAATCGTTTAAAATATTTAAATAATATAAAAACATACATTATTATCAATCAAAAGTTGGGGATTTTTTTTTTACATTTTCAGCAAGGATGCTTAAAATCATGACAGTAAAGACATTTGTAATGTTACAAAAGAATTTGATTTTAAATAAATACTGTTGTTCTGAACTTTCTATACATCATAGAACCCTGGAACGTTTTCCAAAAAAATATTTAGCAGTTTTCAACACTGATAATAAATGTTTCTTGAGCAGCAAATCTGCATATTAGACTGATTTCTGAAGGATCATGTGACACTGAAGATGCTGAAAATTCAGCTTTGCATCACAGGAATAAATTACATTTTACAATATATTACAATAGAAACCAGTTATTTTAAATTGTAATAATATTTCACAATATAACAGTTTTTACTGTATTTTTTAATCAAACAAAAGCAACTTTGGTGTGCATAAGAGACTTCTTTCAAAAACATTACCAAACTTACCGACCCCAAACTTTTGAATGGTAGTGCATATAAACATGTTGACACATTCTCATAACTGTATATACCTTGAGTCATGAACTCTGTGATGATGTAGATGGGCTCCTCGGACACCACAGCATACAGCTGGACCAGTTTATCATGCCGGAGCCTCTTCATGATCTGGGCCTCGTCCAGGAAAGCCTCCGGAGACATGGTGCCTGGCTTCAGGGTTTTCACTGCAACTTTAGTTGTGCCATTCCACATGCCTACACATAGACATGGTGTCAGACACGGCCGGATGAAGCGTTTGAACATGGCAATGTTTAGGGGATGAGAGAAGGGGTAGGGAGAAACAGATGTAGAGGCATCTGGGAATACGGCCACACACCAAAGCAACAGGAAGCTGGGATTACTGCAGACTACTGGAAAAGAGCAGATTTTTTTTTTTTTTTTTTTTAATGCAATGTTTGTCGAATGTGCTGTTGCATTTTTAATGTCACAATGAACATTGACACTGCACTAAAATGCTATTGCATTTGAGGATTAGCTGACAATTCAGGACTATAGACTGATGCTTGGCAAAGCAGGGTCAATCACAGCATTTGTGCTTTATGCATTTTGGATATTCAGCATTGTGAATGGCCCACAGAAGGACACCTTTCCATGTTCACTTGTCATTATGATTGCATTTGCCAATGCAAAGGTCTGGACTGAAATAGACAGTGTGCATGGAAAAACGTGCTAAAGTGCCAAAGACTGATGCATCCTTTGGGAACGCTGGCTGTAGCTTTAGCAAATGCTGACATGGACATCGACACCGTCGTATCCGTCTCACCCATCCAGACGTCGCCAAAACAACCCTGACCCAACTTTCTGTTGAGCTGCAGCGTATCCCGGGCGATCTCCCAGGCGTCCCGCCCTAAACCCAGTGTTTGGGGCGTGGCATTTGGACAGGATTTAGTCAAGTAGCAACATAAACCATCATTACTACCTGTTAGGAGTGTTGAAAGAGAGAGAGGGGGGGGGGTGGGGGGGGGGGGTGGAGAAGGAGGGAAACAGGGTGGCATGCATTGTTAGAAGGACCAGAGAGAGAGAACAAAAACAGCACAGCCTTACGGTATTTCCCTGACATCCACTCTTTCATCTACACAGGTCCTTGCAATTTTTTTAAATGTGACTTTCTTTCTTCAATTGGAACGTAAAGGAAGATATTTTGAGAAATGTCTATTTTTTTGTTTGTTTTTCAAAAAAAATAAAAAATAATCAAGGGTAACAAACTGTTTGGTTACCGACGTTATTCAAAATCTTCTTTTGTGTTTTGCAGAAGAAAGAAAATGATTCAATTCGATGGTTGTGAGTACGGTAAATGACAACAATTTTTATTTTTGGCTGAACGATCTCTTTAAAAGGTACAATGTGTAACGTTTTATGTTCAAAACGAACAAAATGTAACTAATGAGTCAATACATCATCAATCCTTCTTCCAAAGCGTTGTTTTATTACGCCTGTTATAAGTTGTTTATATTTTAGACCAGTCGGGATGGTTTGCGCTGGACATTGCGTACATAAAATAAAATAAAAGTAAAGCGAAGATGGTCCTTTTATTACTAACACGAGTATTTTATTGAACAGATAAGTTGCCATATTTCGTTGATTGTAAAGCATCATCTATTGTGAAGGCTCAATTCATTATGGTTGTTGTAGCGCTGTGCTGAAATTTATAGTCAAGGAAGTATCATGTCTAATAATGTGTAAAGCAACAGTAACGTCTTCAGCTTGAAATCTTTTCCATCTAAACTGGTTATATCTTTTAAGTAGTAGTGAATGTTTTATGAACAGTAGGATAACCATATTCATCCGCACAGCCGAAGCAAAACCAAAAACAATGTTCTTCCATAAAACGCATGCAGTTTTGTTTTTTATCTGCTAGAGGGCCTAAAGTTACATATTGTACCTTTGAGAAATCAAATGTAATATTTTTGCAAGGCACTGTACCACAGGCAGGGTGAGCAAGGTGTGCGAGGTTTGTTCCCTTCCTCCTGCAACATGCTTTTTGTGGTTCCTACCCATCCACACTTCACCAAACTGGCCATTGCCCAGTTTCTTAATGAGCTGAAGTGACTCCCTGGGAATCTCCCAAACATCCTTAGTCTTCACTGACAGGTCAGCCAGTTTAGGCATGCCCCGCCTACAGCTGCCAATCAGACGGCAGCACAGCCCTGCTGCACGCTCTGAAGAACAGGGCACGGAGAAAAAGAAAGACATGGATAGAAACGAGAGGAGACAGCAGGCTATAGCAAGCTATATTAAACAAACATTTACAAATACACAAATCAGATTAAAGAAGGAATCACAAGCACATATGCATGAAAAACCTGCATGATACATGTTCACTCAGCAGAGGGCGCCAGGCAGCATTATGCTAAAGATGTGATAGATTATAAGTATTATTATCTTAAACTATTCTCTAATATAATAATATATTTACTTTTAATAATATATTTATAATATTAAATCATATATTTCTATAATTACTATGTTTTATTTTTGTAATTTATCATTTATTTATTAAGGTATTTCTAATGTAATAATAACTGCAATTAATTACTTGATAATTTACAATGAAACAATTGACTGTTTTAACATTAATAATTTGTGATAGTGTTTGTACTGTCTCACTTCAATAAATACCTGACTGTTCAAAGGTTTGGGGTCCGTAAGTTTTTTAATGTTTTAAAAAAAAAGAAGTCTCTTCTGCTCTCCAAAGGTGCATTTATTTGATCAAAAATACAATAAAATCAGTAATATTGTGAAATATTATTACAACTTAAAATAGCGGTTTTCTATGTGAATATAAATGTAAATTGTAATTTATTCCTGTGATGCAAAGCTGAATTTGCAGCATAATTTCTCCACTCTTCAGTGTCACATGATTAACAATGTAAAAGCATTTACTGACAGTTTTGATCAATTTAATGCACCCTTGTTAAATAAAATAAATTTCTTTACAAAAAAAAAAAATCTTACTGACCCCAAAATTTTGAGTGTTTTCGGTCCAACTAATTAGCTAGTGAACTAGTTCTCCAGTTAACTTAAGTGGTAAAGTTTGGATTAATAAAAGTGGGACTATTTCAATATGCAGAGTACAAATGTCTTCCGCACTCAGAACTGAAAGTAACTGTTCAGTGGTAATTTGTGGTTTGCCCCATATTTGGGGTAGTAGGTGGTCTAATTTCAGTTTTACTGTTGAAGTGGTCTGTCTGAGAAGCACCGCTGTGTATTCACGAGCATACATGCATGTGGGTGTGTGAGAGTGACTGTAGATTCAACAATAACACTGCAACAGGAAGGCTGATAGCACAAGACTGACAGGTAACACTAACAGAAACAGATACAAAAGATGCACTCGGTCGAAGCAGAGAAGTCATTTGGGCACTAAGAGGAGATAAAGATGGGCAAAACTAAACTGACCTGTTGATAACTTCAATCGCAGTAAATATTAACACGACACATATACTGTAGAGCCAACAAACGATGCTTCCTTCTAAAGAAATTATTTAATATAGACATAAACTTTAATGGGGACCTCTTATGGTTTTTTTACATGTTCATCTTTCTTTAGTGTGTAAAGTTGCTGTTTGAGCATGAAAAAGTTCTGCAAAGTTACAAAGTCCCTCCAGCGGGAGTTATTCTCTATATCAGTGTCACTGTATCTGAACTCCCTGAAACGCCTCCATTGTAGTCTTGAGTCTGACACCGTGTCCCAACTACACGCGACGCGATAAAAAGCATCTTTTCCATGTTAATCAGAGTTTTTGTCCTAACCAGCCACGACGGCGAAACTATTTTAGAAACAGTTTCTATTTTTCTGCGACATCGCGGCTGCACAACAAACACAAAGTGTGGGAATGATAATCTCAGGCACTGTTTATGTGCTTTATTTAATGTTAAAAGTGTGTCATGTGACTTTGAATATCATTTAGTGCTCCAGCTTTGAGCTGTAAAAGCAACAATGGATAATTCACCTCAGATCTTGAAATTAAACAAATGGAAACAAGAACGTTCAAACTGTGAACAAACAAGTGTATTCTTTGACTAAGATTGTTTTAGTAACTCAGTAGCCTATGTATTTGAATAATGTTTAAATGGTGTAATATTTGTGAATTTGATTATGTAGCTACTTATCCATTTTCTTTTGCGATTGCTGTCAAGATTACTCTCTGGTGCTGTGCACTCGCTGCGAGACTCCGCCCACACACTGTTCTGATTGGCTGTGCATTTGCCGCAAGACTCCGCCCACACGCTGTTCTGATTGGCTGTGGGTTTTGATTGATTTTTACGCATCTCGCAGTCTCGAGTCTAGTGACTAGACTCCCTAGTCTAGTGGTTGGTCTAGATAAGACAAATTGTTGCGGGAATCTTAACGCATTGCGTCTGGTTAGGATACGGTGTGATCCGGCAAAACTGATGGCATAGTAAAGGGCCGTTCACACCAAGGACGATAACTATAAAGATAACGATAAAGATAACTATATATGCGTCAACACCAACGACCGATAACGGTCTTTTTATTCTAAGCACACGATGTCATCTGTCATTTTAAATGCGCGAGACCTTTAAATTAGAATGGATTCTGATTGGCTGTCAGTGTTTTATCGTTCGACAGCTGGGAAAAAATCTTTCTGAAAGTGATCCCAACGATATCGTTCCTCATATCTTTATCATTATAGTTGTGGTGTGAACTCTGTTATTCTTTAATATGGAGAACGATTTTTAGAATTATATCTTTATCGTTATCTTTATAGTTATCGTCCTTGGTGTGAACGGCCCTTTAGTGTAATTACAGTAGTGTTTACAATCATAGACATATGTTATCATAGACACCTCAGCGTAAGGAGCGTTACATTTCTGACACACGCTCTAAGCAGTGGACGGGGCTGGCTGACCAATCAGATCAGACCGTGCTATTCGGAAGGCAGGTTTTAAAAAAAAGGTTTTTTTTAACATAAAATTATGTATTCTTGTTGACAGCATGAACAAAATCATGAAACTGTAAATGAGCATAATACAATATGGAGCATAATACAATATGGAGCATAATAAAATATGTTGTATAATAAAATATGTACATTCTTCAAATAAAAGTATGTAATATGTGTGTAAAGTGTACATGTATTGCACTTACCTGTATAATGCTCCACCAGCTGCTGGACGGTATCAAACTGTGTCCTTGTTGTGATGTAATAACCGCCATTGTCCAGCTTCCTAATCTTATAGTGCTTGACATGTTCGCCCTTCGCATCATCCCAGTCTCTGATGGACAGAGAGTATGCTCCTAAAAAGAGGAGAACAGATGCGTTTAAACACATTTTCAAAGGTTTGAACATCCTTCTGTTTTTAAATTGGTTGGCGAGATGAATTCAGTGGATATCAAACCAATTTTTAATAATGAAAGAATAATGCACTAAATAATGCATTGGCATTTATGTATTTTCGTGTCATCTGGGAAATTATGAAAATAACCTGCATTACAGAACATCCACTGTATTGAACTCCAACACATTTTTTTCAGTTGTTCCTCGCATGTTCCTTTCTTTGTACTTTTTCAATGGCACTTTAAAAGAAGTGATGTATGCAAAATGTTTTTTGATGCAAAATGTAGGCTATCAATGTTAATGCATGTGATTAAACTGTTTTAAATTATTGTTAACATAAGATGTTGTTTGTTTTTTGATAATTGCATTTACTTTGTCCTCTGGTTAAAGAAGACTGATTGTAGTAAAAAAAAAAGAGAAAAGTGACCATTCAAAAGTTTGGGGTCGGTAAGATTTTTTAAATGTTTTGAAATAAATGTTTTAAAAAACATAATAGACTAAGTGCAATAAGTTTAGTGTTGTCAAAAATATAGATTTTTCGATACATATTGATACCAAAATATCTGAAACACTTCAAATACTCATTTTCCGCAGAATAGATACATGATATCAGCTGCGCTTTCTCACTCTCTCATCTTGACACACCAACCCGCCTCTCCTCACTCACTCGTTTCATTTGCTCTGGATGAACATTGCTGGTGTTAAAGGGCTTGAATTTCAGCGTGGTATTGCACATAATTTTACACATTCCCGCAGATTTTGTGCTCAAAGTGCGCGTGTAAAGCAGCCTCTCAGTACTAAATTGAGTAAAAACTAAAACTTTATCGCTGCTTATTGCGCATAAACAGTCAAACACACACAAAATAATGTCAAAATGCCGGTCTTAGTGAGTGTTCACGTAAACAGTCCTCATGTTTTAAAGGATTAGGCTAGTTCACTTAAAAAAAAAAAATCCTGATAATTTACTCCAATGTCATCCAAGATGTACATGTCTTTCTTTCTTTAGTCGAAAAGAAATTAAGGTTTTTGAGAAAAACATTCCAGGATTTTTCTCCATTTAATGGACTTCAATGGCAACCATCTATCCCAATGTTCAAAGAAGGTTCAAATGTCCGTCTCAATGCAGCTTTAAAGTCTTGACACGATCCCAGTCAAGAAATAAGGGTCTTATCCAGCGAAACGATCAGTTATTTTCACACACAAAAAATAAATAAATATATACTTTTTAACCACAAATGCCCGTCGTGTACCATCTCTGAGATGCATTACGTCATCACGTTGGAAAGGTCACGCGTCACGTCATCTATCCAAGTTATTTGTCTGTGTACTCTGGTTCAAAAAGGTAGGAGAGGGCGAAAAACTCCATCTCTTTTTCTTTTTTTTCATGACCTTTCCAACGTGATGACATCTCAGAGATGGTACAAGACGGGCATTTGTGGTTAAAAGTATATATATTTTTTTGAAAATGACCGATCGTTTTGCTAGATAAGGCCCTTATTTCTCGACTGGGATCGTGTCGAGACTTTGAAGCTTCATTGAGACGGACATTTGAACCTTCTTTGAACATTGGGATAGATGGTTGCCATTGAAGTCCATTAAATGGAGAAAAATCCTGGAATGTTTTCCTCAAAAACCTTAATTTCTTTTCGACTGAAGAAAGAAAGACATGGACATCTTTGATGGCATCGGGGTGAAATTAAATTATCGGTAAATGTTTTTTTGAAAGTGAACGAATCCTTTAAGTGAACGTGAAGTTGAGAAAGAAAACGCGTGTAACAGTATAATGGATCCGTGCGTCAGCAGATTTTATGAGATAAAATAAAAAATATCTATATGGCAGTTTTTCCACATGGTATCGATGTCAAAATTGTGGCCAGTGAAAATGTTGAGTGGCTAGAAACTTTGAAAAACCACTAGCCACAAGTGGCAAGTTAGCAAAAACGTTAAGGTCAAGCCCTGCTTCCTGAATAAAAGTATTATTAATCAAACATTTGAACAGTGTATATGGACATATATTTCCCTACTTACACAAATATATTTTTTCTTCCTTCAAAAAAGAAACAAAATTAGATTAATCACAATTCTACATAATATCATAACACTACAAATATGTTTTTGATTGACAGTCTTAATTTTAAAGCACTAGTAGTCCTTACTGAAAGCGAAATGTAAATATACAGTATGTATTGCTAAATTTAAAATTGAAGTACCTTTCGTTGTCTCGCTCTCACGTATTAGGAACGTCCCTCTAGGGTTAGTTTGTGCCAACAACTGTCGTTCGGCATCTTTCCGGCCCATCTTCCCAAAATACCACCTGCAATGACCAAAAAAAGTGTATTTTAAAATGTATAATGTGATTGTAACTTGATAAAAGGAGATGTTTATGTGTAACTCACTCCTCGGCTTGTATGGAGTCCACAGGGGCCACATAGTTACTGGGAATGTACCCAGACTTCCCCGTGTCCAGTGAACGAGCCTCCCACCAGTCGCCCTCGCTGTGAGCAAGGGACGGAGAGAGGGAGAGAGGGAGAGAGAGAGAGAGAGAGAGAGAGAGAGAGAGAGAGAGAGAGAGAGAGAGAGAGGGCGAGAAAGAGAGAGGGCGAGAAAGAGAGAGAGAGCGAGAGAGAGAGCGAGAGAGAGAGAGGGCGAGAGAGAGAGAGAGAGAGGGCGAGAGAGAGAGAGAGGGCGAGAGAGAGGGCGAGAGAGAGGGCGAGAGAGAGAGAGAGGGCGAGAGAGAGAGAGAGAGAGGGTGAGAGAGGGCGAGAGAGGGCGAGAGAGAGAGAGAGGGCGAGAGAGAGAGAGAGGGCGAGAGAGAGAGAGAGCGAGAGAGAGAGCGAGAGAGAGAGAGGGCGAGAGAGAGAGAGAGAGAGGGCGAGAGAGAGAGAGAGGGCGAGAGAGAGGGCGAGAGAGAGAGAGAGGGCGAGAGAGAGAGAGAGAGAGGGTGAGAGAGGGCGAGAGAGGGCGAGAGAGAGAGAGAGGGCGAGAGAGAGAGAGAGAGAGAGAGAGGGCGAGAGAGAGAGAGAGGGCGAGAGAGAGAGAGAGGGCGAGAGAGAGAGAGAGGGCGAGAGAGGGCGAGAGAGAGAGAGAGGGCGAGAGAGAGAGAGAGAGAGAGAGAGAGAGAGAGAGAGATAGAGAGAGAGAGAGAGAGAGAGAGAGAGAGAGAGAGGGCGAAAGAGGGGGCGAGGGAGAGAGAGAGAGAGAGAGAGAGAGAGGGCGAGAGAGAGAGAGGAAGAGAGGAAATGAGACAGAAAGAGGGACAAGAGGAGCCACAGAGAGAGAGAAGCAAGGGGAAAGGAGGAAGATATGGTTAGTGTGTGTGGTAAAAAAAAAGACCGTGTGAATCTTTCTCTCACTGTCCTGCTTTGAACTCACGTGTTGTTGATAATGTGGAACTTTTCTCCTTTCTGGAAACTCAGGTCGTCCTCTGTACGGGCATCATAGTCATAGAGGGCTATAAAGAGCGTTACACCTCCTCCTGAACAAACACACAAGCATTAGTTTTCAGTAAGGGAAGTAACGTTATCAGCATTATGAAACACTGAAACACACGTTACACACCTGTGATGGCAGCTGGGCGGGACAAGGGAGCAGGCATTGCGTTTGAGAAATCATTGAAGTTCGGGATCAACCCCGTTGATGGGTTAAAAGTCGGGTCGGGGATGTATCGGGAGGGTTCTAGTGACTGGATCCCATTGTCACACGAGTTCGACACAGCTTTACTGGCCTTCCTCTGCTTACAGCAAGCACAGCCCATAATATTCGATATTTTCAAAGCACACAGCTCATCACCCTGGAAACAGAGCTTCTTCCCATAGAAACAAGATAAAGGGGAATTAATTTGACAGTAGTATCTAGTAAGCTATTTGAGATCTAATGCAATGACATTTGTGTTTTTAAGGTGTGACTTAAGTTAGGGCTGCACGATTTGGAGGAACAAAATAAATAAAAATTATGATTGTAATATGATTTAAAAAGGCTCCAATATATATATATATCAATATGACTAATAATTAGAAAATTAGAAAATAAAATTATACAAAATAACAAAAATAGTCATTCATTGTTTGTTCACAGTGCAATAATTAATGTTAACAAATACCACTTTTGATTTTAATAATGTATTAGTAAATGTTAAAATTAACATTAAATAAGATTAATAAATGCTGTAGAAGTATTCTTTAATCTAAGTTCATTTTAACTAAAGTAGTTAACTGATATAAACTAATGAAACCTTTTTCAATGAAAAAGGGCTTTTTAAGTTTTTTAATGAAACTTGTAAAGTTTTACCAAAATGATTATATTATATGTATTATATCATATATAATAATAATTATAATAATTATTAATTTATCTCAATAAATATATTAGACAAATAAAAAAAAGTAAAGTTTTACCAAAATGATTATATATTATATGTATTATATCATATATAATAATAACAATAATTATAATAATTATTACTTTATCTCAATAAATATATTAGACAAATAAAAAAATTTAATCCATTAATATTTCACTGTAAATAATAGTTTCAAAATTATTTTATAATAACAATCATTTTATTTTACAGTACAATTACAGTACTAATACTTATGGCTCTTAATTCCTTTGCTATTAAACGTTAAACCATTGAGCTTTTTTTCCAGTGGAAACCACAGAGAGACCTTTCAGCTTCTCTTTTGTTGACAATGGCAGGTTTATAATTGCTTCTCATCACAAGTTTGTGAAGATGATGTTCCTGAACGCATGTTGTGTTCCCAAACGTACGTCATAAGCGACGCAAACTCAGAGATGAGATCGTGTGGAGCATCATTTGATCAATTTACAGTAAACCGAGCCGCTGAAAACACTGGATGTTTGAGTGTAAAAGAACACCGTGAGAAAGAAAAAAAGCACATATTTATTTCATTAAACTGCAGTCTTTGCGATTAGATACCAGCACTGAGCTATATCATGATTTTGACTAATCGTAAAGCCCCAGCTTAAGTGTTCAGATTGATTTTGTGCTCTCTGTATGATGAAGATGGCATTTAATTAATGGAGTGTGTCCATGTTGAGAGGTTTCTCTACTTTGTTCCTCTCAGTAAGTGTGTAAATGTAATGAAGTAGCTATTTGTGTATAAATCAACATTATCAGATTTGCGTCTCACCAGATCCTCAGATCAGCTTTCCATACACACCAACATCCTGGGAAAAAAAGACAGAGAGAGAGAGAGAGAGAGAGATAAAGAAATATAATTATAAGTAACGGACAGAAAGAAAGTGAAATGACTTTATATTTTGTGACTTAACACTTTTTTCGCGCTACTTCCTCTTACTTTCCTGTCTAGAGAAAGGGAAGTTCACAGTTAAAATTCCCCTTAAAAATGTACGTGTGTGCGCAATGTCCACTCTTTGGCTGAATAAAGCCATGTCCTGTATTTCTATCTGACTGACCATCAGTGGATCAACAGGATGCCAGTTTAGCGAGTGTTTCCTGTCCGGCCCACTAAAGCCTCCCCCTCGTTTCCTGCTGAGAGAGAGAGAGGGTCCAGCTGCAAAGGGGACACACATCCACAACACGTATCGCTCCACCCCTCCGACAATCTGTTTTCTTTCTGCCACATTTCAAAACTTACTCCAAGATACACATAAACATCCCAAAAGAAGATTTCACTGAGCAAACACACACACACACACACACACACTTGCAAATGCGACGAAGTCACCACGCTTAACGCATCAACAACCATCACAAGCTTTGCTTTACAATAGGTGTGTATCATTTTGCTGGAGAAAACAATACACTCCACCACCCATGCTTATTGTTTCCATTTTTATCATGTCTCTTCAGGAATTTCCCATGAATCTGAATCTGTTGCTCCGTTCATATCGCCGGCCCAATCTATGAAGAATTACATCAAATAAATGATATGAAACAATGTTGAATTAAAAACAAAGGCTTGTGCTCATATTTCATATTTGTGTGTGTAATCTGATTTGCGCTGATGTAATATAGTCTAGAAATGGACTGCAAATGTTGAATTGAAAGCTTGTAGGAAAGGCCTGAACAAATAATGGTCTCATTAAACAGCCGAACACAAAAGAGAATAGTTGTTGACACAAGTGAATAAAAGCAAATGAGTGTATGAAAAACAAGTCAAGTCACCTTCATTTATATAGCGCTTTTATCACTGATAATAAAGTAATATAGTTGTTTGGGCTTTACAGCAGCTCTAGGATAAAGTAATGTCCAGCTAGGGCTGTAAACGATTAATCGAATCCAAAATAAAAGTGTGTGTTTACATAATATATGTGTGTGTATTGTGTATAATTATTTTGTATATATAAATACACACACATGCATGTAAATATTTAAGAAAAATGTGTTATTTATATATAAAATAGTTATATTTATATATAATATAAATCATATAAAAATATATATGCATATATATTTCTCAAATATATACATGCACGTGTTTGTATTTATATATATATATAAAATAATTATACACAATACACACACAGATATTATGTAAACAAACTTTTATTTTGGATTCTACAGCCCTGTTAGTTTTGATCGATTCACTTCCATTGCAAAAGATCATTAGTTATTAACTTACACGACACCGTTCTAACAGAAAACCCTTGACGCGCTCATTCGCACGACAACAGTGCCTGGTGAATGAAAGCAATGCAATTATTGCATATTATTGCAAATCGATCTATCAAAACATTACAATATTCAAAATTCAGCCGCCCGGTTATTGACACATAAAACTGCTCGTCAACATATATCCCCGGTACTCTATGACTTGCATTGGCTGCCTATACAAACATGTATTGAATTCAAAACACTGGTTTTAACGTATATAGCTATTCATGGGACGGGCCGTGCCTACCTCTGCAGTTTAGTTACCTCTCATATTCCAGCTCGCTCTCTACGCTCGTCTAGGTCAAGCATCCTTCGGCAGCCTCGATATAAAGTAAAGTCTATGGGTGGTCGAGCATCGTCTCAGCAACACGTCTATGGTATGCTCTACCATCGGTTTAAAGTTTTAACAATTCTTTAAAGACACCTATTTAGAGCTGCTTATTGTAACCGAATGTGTTTGTTTTATTGTATTTTATTGTTGTTATTCTCTTTTTGTATATCGTAGCGCTTTGATTTTAAAGAAAAGTGCGTTAGAAATAAAATGCATTATTATTATTATTATTGCTCGAGAACGCATACCTTGAAATAGGTTTATTTATTATAATTAGGAAAGTCATTGACTGCATTGAAACTTTTCTATTTTGCCGTGACGTCAAGTCAGAGACTTGGAGTTTTGATTGGTTTGTATGTGAATAAGCCAAATAAACTATAGAGATGCACTTTGTGGTGAACACTTGCACTTTCTTTAGATTGCTCTACTGACTCTTTAATATGACAACAAAAATAAATTGCTCTTTCCGAGCTCGGGAGACCTAATGAGGCTCTAAATTATCTTTTATTTAAATATCGATGTGGTCTCTTCTAAAACGAACAAATAAAAACAGAAACAAATGAGAGAGTGTATAGCTAGGCTATATAATCAAGATGCATTGCAGCATTTAAAATAATTTAATTAATATTCAAATCTCTGACATTCAGGCTCATATTTGGTTCAGTTGCGTTGTTCGATTATTACAGAAATCTCTTTTCAGAATTTTTGGCCGAATTATGGTATGTTTAACCATCAACCCTCAAACAAAATGTGCAAAATTTGTACCTTTAGGGACACAACACCTTGTCACTTTCTACCTCATTTACTCTTAAGAGGTTTATAGTAGTACCTTAAAGACAGATATTACTACTTCAAGGTACTAATGTACTAATTTTAGGGCTAGATAAAGTACAAAGTTGTTCCAAAAGGTCCACTTTTTTACCGACTATACTAATGGTAGGTGTTAACCACAGTAGCTAGGTAAAAGTTTAAGAGAACTCACTGTGTTATTGAGGCATTTCTCTTTTTATCACCACACCACAAACGTTATGCAAACAGGCAGGCACTTGCATCTATCTGCCACAGGTACATTGTTATAGATGTGAAGATTGAGATCTGCTCTCAGCTGCAGAGATAAGCAGTTGTGGGAAATACATAAGAAGTGTGACCGCTGACCGGTACCGAGAAAGGTTGCATGCATGCAGAACTATGTATCCGAAATCGCATACTTCCCTACTATATAGTAGGCGAAAATTAAACCGTGTGTCACAAAAAAATTCACAGTTCTCATAAAAGAGTTGGCAACAAGTACCCGGATAACCTACTACTTCCGGTGAGACTCTGAAGTGTGCACACGATGGACACTTTACTATCCCATGAGGCCACGGGAGAGGATTTGTGAATGGCAGTGAAGTGACGCGTAGGCCTGTCACGATAAATACTTTTTGTTGTGCGATATATTGTCGCAGAAGTAATTGCGATAAACGATATTATTGTCATTTTAAGACCATTTTATGCCACTGAATATATAATCATAATATAACAGCATAATAATCCAAGTAAGCCTACACACTTTTTAATTCTTTAGACAACAGCCTTTTAATTCTTTAAATCATGGAAAATATCCTGAATAAAAAAACTTGAATAAATTCTAAACAAATATTTTCCTAACCCCTTATATTGGCGTACACACATTTAAAACAGTAATATCCTATACTAAACCTAAACTAATCTTGACAAACTATATTTCATTTGAAAGCTTACAATCTCTAGTTTACATATTGACTGATTTTCAAAATAAATCACAGAGGAGCCGTAATTTATCAATTTGCAACAAGAATATTTTCATACTCCTAAGGCATGTTCAGACCTTTATTTTGAAATAGTGATGAACATGAAAAATCATGAAAGAATGGTAGAAACCTCAGTTTGTTTTTATGCCAAGAGTTCAAAAGATAGCATCCATTCAATTATTTTAGAAAAAAAGGTCTGAAAAAGTTTTAAATATAAAGAAAAAAATAAAAGATTCAGCATTTGTGATGCATGTGGCAGCGAGCTATAATGCACATACGTGATCTTTTGTGTTTCTTAGAGGTTTAATGCATTTCAAAATCTGCCAAACTTCCAACACTACTTCTGAATAGGATGTCTACTTCATAAATTGTGTGAAAATTGTAAAAATAATGGTTCAGATCACTCAAACAACATATGGAAATGGAGGCGCCCTTATATGGGCAGTAATGTCAACTAGTGGAAAAGTGTGGTACTGCGCCCAAACACAATCTCACTGAAAGCTTATTTTTTTAGATCTCAACCTAAAATTTGAAACACAACACGATTGTTGGCTTTGATTTTTTTTGCATTTTTCCAGGTTTTGAAAATATATATTTTATATAAAATATGAATAATTACATTTTTAACATTATACATTTTCATAAACTCAAAAAACTTCTATAACTTTTTTTCTGTTTAACTTTCTTAATTTATTTCAGTTCTACAAAAATATGCCAAATGTCTTCTTTAAAACAAGACCAATCTTACATCTATATTCCAAAGCATTCTTGAATTACAACCATTTAAGTTCGGGATGTGCATTTTCATGTCTATAAAAAAAAAAAAAAGGGGGTGAAAAAAAGTGCACTTTTGCAGAAAAACGGCACTTATGCAGATTTTCTCTGTAAAGGGTGCACACTATTAACACTACTTTTCAGTCAGATGTTCGTGTGAACAAATGCACAGAAGCCTCAACAGGCCATATCTGTTGCTAAAATTATTTTAGTGTGCACCATTTATATTTGCGGCTTTGAAATCGAGTGCAGTTGGACTATGACCTATTCTACTAAACCGTCTGTAGTTGTCAGGAAAAAACTATGAAGCATCAAATGGTGCCTTTTTTTCCACCTGTCGATGACCGCTCTATGAACACAGGCTTTCCCGTGCAACACGGAGAACAGAAAAGAAGACATCAAGATTGGCAAAATGTTGGTGACATTCATTATCATGTAAAAAATATATTGTGCGATAAGTCGATATACAAGTGAAACTGGACAAATTTGAATACCGTGCAAAAGTTAATTAATTTCAGTAATTCAACTTAAAAGATGAAACTAATATATCATACAGACTCATTACATGCAAAGTGAGATATTTCAAGCCTTTATTGTTATAATTTTGATGATTATGGCTTACAGCTTATGAAAACCTTTTCACAATATTCACATTTTTCATAAACTGTAAGCCATAATCATCAAAATTATAACAAATAAATAGGGGTGTAACGATCCCCTCATGTCACGATTCGATACATATCACGATACTGAACTCACTATGCAATATTATTGCGATATTTCAAGACATTTGGTTTATACATTGTGTGTGTAAATGAATAGACTTGGGAGTTGGAAACCCGAAGCACGGGACAATAGAGACACCAGAATAACAATATTCATGATTCTGAAGCTGAAAATTCAGATTTTTTTTTGGACGAATATGCTAGTACTCTTTCACTGACTAGATATATTTAAAATAATGTAGGCCACTTTTTACATGTAACATAACATTTGGTATTATCAGGACCCACACATATTCCCCCATTGCATTATTATACATTATATTCAACATTATATATAGCAGTTTAATGCAGTACTGACACTAAAACGCTGTAAACTTGAATTTTTTCTCACAGTAATTAATTTTTGGTGAACTATCCACAATACATATTGTTGCATTTTTGTATTGTGATATATTGTTACACCCCTACAAATAAAGGCTTGAAATATCTCCCTTTGCATGTAATGAGTCTATATAATATATTAATTTCACCTTTTAAGTTGAATTACTGATGAACTTTTGCACGCTATTCTAATCTTTCGAGTTTCCCCTGTTCTGTATAGTGATTATTGCAACAAGCCTACTGTCGCTGGTAGGTCACATGATAATGAAAAAATGGCGAAAGAAGTACTAGATTACATACACACACTTATATACAGAACATACTTTTTCAGAGATCGTGAAGTAGTTACTTATTCAAAACAAGTACATAAGAGAGTATGCGAGCCTTCGTGTGATCAATTGGCTAACGGTTAATTTCAATTGGAAAGTACACTATAGTTCACTTCACATGAACCATTCCTAGCAAAGAATATAGAAGTAACAAGAGGCGAAACTCCGTTGCAGTTTTGACAACAATCGCTAGATGGCGCTGCGGTCGCGCTGCCGCCATTTTGGACTGAACCAACGGCTTTACCGTTAGAACAACTATACAACTATAGATACAACTATAACTGTACATATGTCTGGAAATTATTGGAACCTTAGAAAACAGTGTTCTGCCATCAACTGCAACAACTACCAGTGTACAACCAATAACTTAGGATTTTTATTCCCCAAAGATACAGAGAGGTAAAGTAGAAAAGGGTTTTATTAACGTTAAAGTGAGCTAACGTCAACGATCACAGGTGCTGTAACGTTAATCTCAGCTAAGTTATCCCATAACCAGTAAACCCAGTAACAGTTTGCTAACGTTATGTATTTGGTCAATATTGAGTTAAGACTCGAAATAGGCTTTTTAAATCGCATATTTTCAGAGGATGAACACCTAACCTGGCAAATGACCGCTTTATTAATTCATTGTTATCACTAAATCCAAACGGAATGTAACGTTAGACCTATGGTGGGTCTTGTTTTAAATTTGCCAGATTATTGTTGAAATGAAATAAATTATGAAAGTGAAACAGAGTTTATTAAAATGTTTAAATGTAAAAATATAGCCTAATATTATTATATAATATTTTAGTCAGGATCTTACATGCGCTTGATGAGGTAGCACACACGCACACTAACGTTAGCACACACACACACGCAAGGTCTCTCGCTCCCTCACCCGGGAGAGTTTGGCTAATTTGCGGGAACTTCCGGGAGACTTGGGATGTCTGTTATAGAGATATTAAAAACTAGAAACTACTATTTAGTTCCCTTAACCGCTTTTGAATTGGAACCGGTATCGTTCAATTCTATGACAGCTGTGTTGCGTTCAGTCCAAGATGGCGGAGCTGCAGCTCTGCGCATGGGTGCGTTTGTTGCAATGGAACGTTCTATTGAGTTTCGCCTCTTGTTACTTCTATACTCTTTGTTCCTAGGTTTGATCATGTGTACACCAACCATTATAAACGTATAGTTCCGGTCCTTGATTGTGATTGGTTGAGGCGCGTTCGAAGCCGTTGTAAATTACTCAACAAACACACACCTGTGACCGCATTACATTAGTGTTACTGCGCAGCTGCCGTTTGTGATTCTTTGTTGCTGCATGTGTTGCTTAGCAACCTCTCTGGAACTACATAGCTTGGCGGAGGAATACATGTGTTAATAACGTTATATTTTTTGTTGCTGGTGTTTATTTTATGAATAAAATGAATATTAAAATGAATATTTTTATGGAATAACCGTTTTATAAAAGCTCCGCTCCACGTCGTGGCTAACAACGCACCTTAGCGTTTATAAATTCACTGTAACACACAGCTTTGCGGGGCTTATTGCTTTATTTTAGGGCTGTCCGTTAAACGCGTTATTAACGGCGTTAACGCAAACCCATGTTAACGGCGTCAATTTTTTTATCGCGAGATTAACGCCTAGCAAACTTTGTACATTTTTTTCACATGCTTTTGCAACAACTAGTAACGTTAATAAAACTACAACACCACACCGGATCTAGCTAGACCAGAAACAAAACAACAGGCGCGCCGCACACACTTGCTTGGGCTTGCGAACCCATAGATGTGCGAACAGGTGTTGTGCCGAATTTTGACCCCCGCCAAATTATTACCCCCCTAGCATTGGTAGGTTTAGGATTGGTTGTGGGGGAGGGGTTGGGATTAGGGGTGGGGTTAGGATTAGGCAATCAGGTACTGACTTCAACGAGGGGGGTAATAATTTGGCAGGGGGTCGAAATTCGGCACAACACCGGCCAAAGAGAGGACGAGAAGCGCAGCGCCGAGCCGCGTCTAGGACAACTCGTATCGCACTCAGTTTATGGCCAGCAATAAAAACGCAGAATGGCGCCGCCGGTGTGTGTAACTTACACTGAGAGAATAATGTGTTCGAATTTTAAATACGCGGCGCTGCGCTTCTCGTCCAGTGTGCGACCCCCTTTAACGTTACGTTTTGAGAGGATGAATGATGAGCGCGAGACGCCAAAATGGATGCCAATAAGATTCTGAATGGAAAGATTACTTTTAAAAAGATGCCAAATGGTTTAGTTGACAAGACCAAAGTGATCTGTGTGTTGTGTCGTTGTGAACTGAGCTATCATCGCAGCACGTCCAGTCTAAATACCACTTGATGGTCAAGCACACACACACAGCTGATGTGTTTCTACACCCACTCGTCAACATCAGTAACGTCACCTCGTCAGTATTTCTTTCACCCTTTTATTGATGGACAGTGTTACATTGTGTGAGAGATTATTTGCTCCAAGTGAGAATGTTAGTGTGAAATTGAACACAGTATATGCCAATGTTGTTTTCAATGAAAAACATTTGCACAAAGCAAGCTGATCAACTTTTCCATGTTGATAAGAGCATTAAACTTAGAAAAAAATAATGGGACAAAAAGAAATCAAGAGACATTTAGAATAGATAAAAATGTGCGATTAATCGCGAGTTAACTATGACAAAATTTGGAACATTTTAATTTTTTTTTACTTTCTTATGACCTCTGAAGTCAAACGGACTTGGGTCAGCACTGAAAGCTAGTGTGAAACTGGCCTTCATTGTATTTTACTGTCAGTAAAATACAGTGTACGATCTCTTCAGAACTTCTAGCAGAGACACATTCGATTTCGAGAATAAAGAGACTTCTCAATTTGCTCTCTGTTCGATCTCAGAGAAGGAGAAACAGTTGAGATAATAAAGAGGAAGCCACATGTCTCTTCTTTTGCTTCTCTTGCTCTCCGATCCACATTTTAACAGAAGAGACGAGTCTACTTTCGGTGTTTAAATATATTCTAAACCAGAAAACACAGACCACACTTTTTTCTAAAAGAGGTTTGACACGTTCACATGCATGAAGAGCGTTAGCACCATCAATCACACGTTTACTAACTGAACGTAATGACAACCTCTTGCTCTGCCACAGAAAGTTAGCCTTGCTACAGTTAAAAAAAGAGGACTTTAAAAGGCTTTTAAACTCTCTAAAGCCAATAATCATCTAAATTATTTTCAATAAATGCATGAAAAAAGGATATAACTACACAAACTTTTGTAATGACAACAACTAATGACGTCTTGTTCTGCCACAGAAAGTTAGCCTTGCTACAGTTGAAAAAGAGGACTTTAAAAGCCTTTTAAACTCTCTAAAGCCAATAATAATCTAAATTATTTTTGATAAATACATGAAAAAAGGATATAACAAACTTTTGTAATGACAACTAATGATGTCTTGTTCTGCCACAGAAAGTTAGCCTTGCTACAGTTGAAAAAGAGGACTTTAAAAGCCTTTTAAACTCTCTAAACCCTATAATCATCTCGATAAATGCATGAAAAAAGGCTATAACTACACAAACTATACAATGAAATGCATATGACTGACCAAACAATAAGAGTAATTTAGACTCGGAAGTTTGTGAAAACGTTAATAATGTAAAAGCACTCAAGGCTGCACATTGACAAGCTCAATAAGTGTCTAAATGTGTCCTCACCAACCGTAGCGTTCACAGCTGTGACGATAAGAGGAAGTTGCATTTGAGGGTTTGAGGGCTTTACCAACAGCAAATGCAGAAGACCATCTAGTCTGCCAACAGAGCAAAGAAGACCATAATCCGATCACAACCGAAGCATGTATCCAGGTCGTTCTGTAGCACTGCTGTGGCTTGTGGACGGAGGGAGATGCTTCTAGTACTACGATTATATCTGCATGCGAAGGAAGATGGTGAGAAATTGCGTCCAGACGAAGATGTTAAGCAATTGCGGAGGTCACTGTAAATGATGAAATTCATCGGTTCACACTGACACCTTGCAACACACTTCAGTCTCAGACGCGTTTCCTCTGAAGTTTTCAGTGGATAAGATTAAAAAAAAATATCAAAAGAGGCAAAGCACAAACACACAAAACAAAAAGGCTGATACACAATTCAGTAAATATCAGATATATTAAGCTAAAGACAGTTATTTCCTCTGTTTTTACATCTAGATAACTTTTTCTGTCGTCAAACACGCCCTTAAAAACCCCTCGACTGTCACCGTCCCGCCTACGTTTACTTCACTATATTACAATTAAATCCTAATCTAATCATGACAAACTATATATCGTTGGAAAGGTCTAAGACTCCTAAATAGATATTTTATCACTGTTTTTTTGTTACGAATTATGTAGGAACAGTAATAGATGAATTTATGACAAGAGTGCACCACAAAAAAAAACTTAAAATCTTATATCAATTATTAAAATTAAAAACTTTGGTTTTCATGCTAAAAGTTCATAATAAAACATTTAATCTAGTATGTCAATACAAAATTATAAAATAATATTATCTTCTAAAAAATATAATATATATATATATATTATCCTCTAAAGTATAATATATATATATATTATCCTCTAAAATATAATATTTTTTAATCGCCTTTTTTTATTACATCACATATTTTAGTAGTTATCATAAAATTAGGTATCATTTGAAAGCTTACGAACTCAGAATTCATCCTGTGAAAACAGTTTTGAAATTGGACGTTACGTTACCATAGAAACGGTACTCTAAATTCTTTTATCTGGCTCCTCCCCTTTTGGGCATCACATATTGGGCATCAGACCTTTCTGACACATATTGTCAGAAAGGTCTGAGTCTCAAGGTTCCATATTTTGTGACAGAAGTGATATTTGGACAGAAATGTATTAATTTGTTACAGCAGAATGCATACAATTAAATTCAATGGAAAGTATATCACCCGGTGGCTTTTTTTGGTATTACGCCTAAACAAAATCTCATGGGAACTTACATTTTTGTGATATCAACTTCAAATTTGGAACACAACTTGGTTAGATATATGGCTTTGATTTTATAGTAAACAAATATTTTGTAAAATATATATTTTATATAAAAGAAAAAAAATTAAGTACAGTATATTTTTATTTACTGTACATTTAAACTTCCATAACTTTTTCATACTTTAACTTTAACTTCAGCAATAATCTGCTGAGTGTTTTCTTTAAAACAAGACCAAACTTGGGTCTATTTTCCAAAGCATTCTTGAATTACTTACAACCATTTAAGTTTGAATAGTGCATTTTAATATCCATTCTCAAAAAGGTGGGTGACAGTTAAAGGGTTAAATTTAATCATTACAAGCACTAATAATTAAACAC
>NC_136894.1:3244422-3274422 GCF_949152265.1 Phoxinus phoxinus
TAATCAAACCACATGACGCTTTTAAATGACAGTTTCAGTAGTTATGAAAAGAGCTCAACAGCAAGAGCTCCAGTCCAGTCTTTCCATTTCTCTTCAGACCGCCAAACTGGAGACTGAGGTGCTCGATATATTCCTCGACATGCACCAAAATCAACAAATGTACCGACAGGAACGGCATAACAAACACACAGTGAGAAAAGACCAAGACAGGATCAAATTAGGCAGCAGAGCAGACAATATATACGTGTATATAGGCCTATATAATAATAGCCTAGTCAACATTTGAAGTGGATCAAAACTTTTCATCAAAGATATGCATGCATTTTGAACAATATCCGTTCTTGTCTTACGACAACTTTGATTCACTTTTTAGATCCACTTCAAATGTTGAGTACTGTAGATGAACAGGACATTGGTCTAGATGCAACTATACAGCGACTGAAGCTCTACAACCATATAGCAGCGACTTTCTCATATCCATGCTCTCATTACCTCCATCTTTGTTCATTCACAGAGCTAGAGCAGATAAAGTAATAGTTGGCTTCATGCAAACAGTCAAAGCTGAGTAAAGAATGCAATGCAATTGCACAAAGAAATGTTAGTGCACCTGCTGCCGAATCATCCTTTGCTCATCAAACTCATCACAGGTCTCAGATCAGCTCAACCCATAATAATAAAGTGTCTTCTTTGCTTTTCACTTGACAGAGCAGTCAGCAGATTCTAGGGGAACTAATCGCTTCCACCATCTCTTGAGCTTTATTTACACGTCAATTTTGCTATGTTAACACACACACACACACACACACACACACACACACACAAACAATCTTTGTGAGGACTCTCCATAGACGTAATGGTTTTTATACTGTCCAAACTGTATATTATGTCCCCTTACACTAACCCGACCCCTTCACACACAACTTTCGACATTTTTACATTTTCAAAAAAACTCATTCTGTTTGATTTATAAGCTTGTGTACTTCAATTTAGGTCCCCGGACTCCCAACAGTGACACGAGTCTGTGTGCATTCGGGTCCACCGGGATAGACATGTCACGCACACACACACACACACACACACACTCACACTCACACACACACACATACATACGAAAACCAAAACCAAAACGTAAATGCATCACTAAACAAGACACATTATTCCCGTTAACAGCCTCAAATTGTCACGATACAAGTGTATTCCTCATAGACCATATTCTGTGAACCTGCCACTGGCACTTAAAATAGTATTAAAAAAAAAACTAAAAAGTAGCCCACTTCAAATCTCTTTTTTATTAACAAAAGTTAGTTATTAAGCACTAAAGCGTTAGGAAAAGTACTTGATTCCTACCTTTATGAATCCCTAACACAGTGACAGTGACAGAGGCGGATCAGCGTGAGTTCACGTGAACTGAGTCCGTGCGGCGTTGAGCCGCGGATGCTCGAGGCGCGCGATGCCCGGAAGCGCTGGTGTGCGCGAGGCCAAGCGCGAGCCGACTCCTCCTACTCTTGTAGCACTTTACATATTCAAATTAATTCCGGGATATTATATATATTTTTTTTTTTTTTATCCCGCCAGGCCATTATATGGCGATTTTTTTTATTACTAAGAACATAAATAATCAATGCCAGTGGTACATACAATTAAGAGTACAAATTTTACAGGTTACGAAATCAGGAAAATATCATACAAATGACACAGTGAGACCGTTTTAAAGGCTTTAGAGTTTATGAATGTGTAGGAGGGTGTCCAGGTGCGATTTAAGTTCCTTACAAACTATGAAAAAGTAAGGCTTAGTTCCCTGGAATTTTTTTTGTGTGTGTGTGTGTAAGGACATTTTCGCTAGAAGAATAAAATAGTTTATCAAAAAATATTGGTCCTTTACATCTTTATCAAAGTTGTGCTGGGAAATTATTTGTTTGCTAAATGCTTCACACACTGAGGCTTTAACACCTAAATAGGGCGGCGGTAAAGTGTCATGGCTTGTCTCGCATCGCCAACCGCCGGTGACATTTAATCTGTTTTGTGGAAATACTAGTTTTAGGTTTTAGTTGTCGTGTTCTGAGAGAGGAAAAAGTCGTTGGTAATTGACTGCAGTAGATATATTAATGCGATAAAATATTCAGACATGGTAGTTGTGTTGTAAACAGTACTGTCAGTTTGTTGCAACCGGAAAACCGGTTTCTTGTCCGTTACCGACGGCTAGTGTCTGTTTCGTGGTAGTGCAGGTCTGTCTGGCTCGTGGCTTTAGCAAATAACATAAGGTGTTAAAGAGATTAGTTCAACCAAAAATGAAAATTCTGTCATCATCATTGACATTTACTCACCCTTAAGTTGTTTAAAACCTGTATGAATATCTCTCTTCTACTGAACACAAAAGAAACACTTCAAAATATCTACTTTTGTGTTCAGCAGAAGAGAGATATTCATACAGGTTTGAAACAACTTAAGGGTGAGTAAATGAAAGAATGTTTAGACAAAACAATGGCACTGACATGTTATAAAAACATGTAAATACATGTCAAACATGCATTTTTGGCTGGAACTTAAATAAAACAATGTATAGCCATACAATTACAATTCCCAATCATGTTAAAGTAAATTATTTTTCATTTATTATAAACATCAAGCATATTTAAAGGCTCTTCATTTATCATGCATCTACTGCTTAAAACGTTCATGTGAAATATGGCAAAAGAGCATGTGTGAGCAATTTTCCTTATGCACATCATGAATCAAAACAGGAATGTCATAGTAAAATATTTTATTATACATAAAAATGCAGAAACAACACCCAACAACAAAGTTTTTTTTTTTTTCATCCAGTTTTGCCCACTATAAATCAGCTCTCAATCTGAGAGAGAAACGGGGCCGTTCTTAGTGTCAAACGTACATAAACATTCATCAAAACACACACACGCACACACACACACACACGCACACACACACAAAATGAAGAGAATACTGCAGCAGGGCAAAGACACATTCACAGTATAAGAAAAAGACCACAATGAGGCAATTTGCTCATCATAGGACGTGTGCAAAATTCTGCCTCCTAAATTCAATCAAGATCGAGTAGCAGATGATCAACCAGCCCATAGAAGCCAAAAATAAGAGAATAGAAAATGAAACAAAATAGCTTTTGAGCCTTTGTGCTTTAAAGTGTGATTGTGTGCAATTTGTGTGTCAACACGTGCTATAATCAGAGCATAATCGCGTATGCAGGTCATCCCGTGTTTTAATGCTCTTTGGAAAAGCATTAGGTCATGTAGCGTGTAATTGCTCTGAGAGCGTAAAGTAAAGCTGCCTGCAGTCGCGCCTCCATCAGTAACAGGTTCACATGGACCTGCATAAAGAGATCAACACAAATTACACATAACAAGTAACATACATGCATTCGTACTACCCTCAACTGATAAACCCATTTGTGAAGTTTAGGGGAAATAAAAGAGACTTTTTTTTATGAAACTCATACTGAAACTAATTGACCCTTCGCAGGGAGTTTGATTGACAGGTGATCTGACCAATCATACTTCGCCATCCGCCATTTTGTCCGACAAAGCAGTCAGGAGAGTTAGTGGATTAACATGGGAGGATTTGAACTTGAGAAGCGGAGTGTACTGACGCCTTTCCGCGGTTAAAACAACATTCCTTCTGATGTTTATTAATGTTTATTTGATGCTATAAATGAACTAGAAGGAAGAGATGATCGGTTCACGAGCAGCTTTAACTGAGGGTCTACAGCGATCTGTCAGACACATTAAAGAGCCACAAAACGGTATTTATTGTTTAAATTTCTTTAAAAAAAAAAAAAAAAAATTTGAAAGGTGAGACTTGTTTAATATCAAAAGTAACCTGGTCTGTGTCTGTCAGTGTGTTGTCAGCGTCCTCTCTGCTCCACGATGTATTTTTCACTGTGTGAGAACATGGTGTGTGTGTGAGAGCGGCGTAGCTTGTCGGACATAGCGACAGTAACTAAGGGGGGCGGGTCTTTGCGAACGGTCAATTGAACCGTAACAATATTAACTAAGCAAGTCACCAGCCGCAATAGAAACTTGATGGACATCTGATTTTATTTTTCAAAGGAGTTTTCAGTCTGACACAAACCATCAGAAAAAGTGTAATCCTGGAAAGGACCACTAGAGGCCACTAACACATCACACCATTCAGAAAACAAGAGAGCAAGCATGCATATTTCTGTTGAAATGAAACTTTATGAACACACTTGACACTACCATCAACAAGAAGTCTCACACATACCTTTTCTGAGTGCCGGAACTGCCTCCAAAAGGAGAAGTACATTCTTGGTGTGGTTTTCTCCGGGTGACAAGCCACTGTCTTCACATACACTTTTAAACTGCGTTCCAGAAGCTGGTTGACCTCCCCATAATTGTAATCATCATACCTGTGTATGCAAACATTGACATTCCCATTAGAACAATTTTAACAACCAAAATGATTGCATTTTATGGCTACTTTTTCCCTGATAATGTGCAGTCCTTATGGCAAGGACTATTTTTTCTTCTTATATAAACGTAACCCTGACTCACTTTTGTCCCAAACAGGCTGAATGTTATAAGGCTATGATGGCGCATGACTGACCTGATGCCGTAAATACACTGGATATATTTCCAGATGGCTTTGCGGAGTGTAGATGTGTCCACGTGCGAGTGCATGGCCATGGTGTGATACGTGAGCGCGCACACCACCTGAAATTTCTCATCCAGAAGCTGTGCCATCTCCCCATACAGCCTGTTCATAAGAGAGAAGCCGTGATCTTCCCACGAATAGTCCTGCCAGCACAACATCATACACACAGAACAGCATCATGTAACCAGTGTTGTTATTGCTAACTCAATCAAAAACTATTCAATTGAGAAATGAAATCTTAAACAAGTCATTGAAATAAACAGGTTTAAGCTGAATTACTAAAATTACTAAAACTAACCCGAACCCTTTCTAAAAACAAACGAAAAGTAATAAAAAGGCAAAAGCACATACAAAATTAACTCAAATGAAACTGAAAATATAAAACTAAAACTGAAATAAAAATAAATTAAAGCTAAATAGAAATATTTTAAAACAAACAGAATAGTAAAAAGGCAAAACCACCAAAAATTACTAAAACTTAAAACTAAAATGAAACTGAAAATATAAACTAAAACTGAAATAATAAAATAAAGCTAAATTATAGAAACATTTAAAAAACAAACAAAAAGTAACAAAGACAAAAGCACATAAAAAATTATTAAAACTTGAACTAAAATATTTCTATAATTTAGCTTTTTTTTCTTTTCTTTTTCAGTTTTAGGTTTATATTTTCAAAACAAACAAAAAAGGTAAAAGCGCATAACTAAATGACTAAAACTAAAATGAAACTGAAAATATAAACCTTAAACTGAAACAAAAATAAATTAAAGCTAAATAGAAATATTGTAAAACAAACAAAGACTAATAAAAAGGAAAAAGCTCAAAACAAAACTACAACATTTAAACCAAGAAAACATCAAAATAAAAGCTAATAAAAAAAATACTATAATATTATATAAATAATGCTAAAATAACACTCGTTATAATTTACATGATATATTTCAGCAAAAAAGTAAATCTTTGAAACTGTGTGTGAGAAATATATATATATATATATATATATATGAACCTGAGCTCTCATGGTTGGAGGGGCCTGCACTCCTCTAGGACTAAAATCCTGGTAAGTAAAATCTGCATCCACAACAAACTGCGACACACAGTCAGGAAGAACGGAGCGCCGAACTGTAAAACACAGATCAGAGAGTGAAGAAAAATGAAGCACAAAAAGATGGAGGAGAAACATTGTGCTTCTGTGTGTCACATCCATAATAAAGCATTAAAGCATGTTCATCCAGGAGCAAAAATGTATTGATTTGAATGTTATAAAATTGCTTGAGAAAGCCCCAAATAGGGCTGGGTATCGAGTTCGACACTTTTTAGGTACCGACAGAATTGCCTCGATACTATCGAGTAATCGAAACATGCCTTGTCGTTCGTACCAAATTTTGATACCTAAGGGATTAATCTCGTCAACGTCAGTGTTTTAGACGTAAACTAGTGTTTTTCCGCCACAGCCAATCATGCTGCATACTTAAGTATGACGAAAAACACTAGTTAAAACACTTCTAAACACTATAGAAGCATAAAATGTCTAAACAATTCGAAACAAATAGTTTGATTATGTAATCCAAATAAAAGGTAAATTTCTCTCTACAGGCGCGCGTTCACTATACTGCAGAGATGACGAATCAGCATTGTCATCTTCATCTTTGCAGCCAACACATATGAGTATGTGCGTGAGTTTGTGTGTGTGTGTGTGTGTGTGTGTGCTCGCGTCTCATTGAGTATCAGCCCGAGTTTGTGTGAGTGTGTGCTGGCGTCTCATATGAGTGTGTGCGTCGAGAGTTTGTGTGTGTGCGCGCGTGCGTCTCATATGAATATGTGTGCGTCTCGTGTGTAGAGTTTGCGTGTATGAACGTGAGCGACTTTAGGTGTGTTGTTGTGCATTTCATATTTATTTGTTTTAGCATTCAGCAGTATACATGTATGTGTGACTACTTAGTTAGTATATGTGTATGCAAGCGTTTCATATGTGTGCGTGAATAAAGTTTGATTTAAGCCCTAGACGGCGCCTCATACATTTGAATAAAATTTTAATTCAGAAAATCCAGTGTCTGCTGGCGCACCCCTATCCAAAAAGCACAACCAGTTTTATTAATAATGTTAGCCTGAGTGAGAAGTGTTACCAGAATTTGTTTTAATTAAGGTGAAAAATAAAAGTTTTGTGTTTAATCGTATTTTTGTTGATGTTGAAATGGATTTTAAAATATGGTATCGAAAAAAATATCGTTAGGAACCGATATCGAAACTGAGGTATCGAAAGATTTTGAAGAATACCCAGCGCTAGCCCCAAATGTCACTTGGTGCCTGTTATATTTATGGGACTGGATGTGAATGATCATGTGCATAAGCTACAACAGAAGACTATTTTTTTGACCCAGTAGAAGTGTATTGAATTATTTGTATGCATGTGTTCATACCATCAGCAGGTTCCAGCAAACTCTCGGTCCTTTCTCTTTCAAAGCGAGTAACCATCTCCTCCTGAGTAAACTCTTCCCCCTGCTGCCGAACCTTCATCATCTTCTCCATCAAAAGCTTCACCTCGTTCACAGCCTCAGACCACTGCGCACACACATATACACACACATATACACACATTAAAGAGATTTACCTGAAAAAAACCCAACAAACTAAGTCTTATCTTTAACTTGATACCCATCTTATACCTCTTGCTGGTTTCTGGCCTTGTCTCGGGCAGAACAACAGGACTCTGTGGGCGAACACGGCTGGAGCGACGGATCTCCTGACGGCTCAGGCTCGGGGAGAATCCCACAACCCCACACGAACGAGGCCAGAGAGTGGGCATGGCTCATCAGAACAACCGCCTGAATCAGTTCTGCCAGAGACCATCGAGCCTCTGCGCCGGGACAAACTAACTCCTGCCAATATACAAGAGCTTTCTTAAAAACAATGACTATAACAGTGGCTGTAGTGGCACCTAGTTTCTTCTAATTCTTCTGTACCAATTTTTGAAGTCTGTCTAACTACAACCAGTATTTGAAACATTACTGTATTATCAAACAGTATTTTAAATGACTTCCAAAACATTAAATTATACATAGACAATGGTACGTACGGTCAAAAAACTGTGTTGCTTCCAACGTCTCTAACTTCAAACTAAAAACTAACTACGTCCAATCGCTTACACTATGATGTAGTGCTATCTGATATTGAAATATTATCAGATCTAAACATTACTAAATCATGCATTTTAAACCAATATATTTGTTATAAAAAATGTTTTTACTGTTTTTAAACGAAATTATTATTTCAGATGAACTAGTCCTTAATAGTGGCTCTTACAGTGGCCAAAAGTGCCTTCCAGAGGGCATGTTTGTTTTTAATGACCCTACAAGTTCGATGAAACCATCAAAA
Source organism: Phoxinus phoxinus (assembly GCF_949152265.1). Taxonomy (NCBI): domain Eukaryota; kingdom Metazoa; phylum Chordata; class Actinopteri; order Cypriniformes; family Leuciscidae; genus Phoxinus; species Phoxinus phoxinus. Next base: position 3,252,445 of record NC_136894.1, read on the forward strand.
TGTGAGGATCATATTTTATGTTTTAAAGGATAATTCCGGTATTTAACACCTTGAGTCTATATTGTAGTTTGTTTTGGATGAACAAGAGTGGTGGACAACATTTTTTTGACAATGGTTCCAAACGTGTTTTATTCGTCATTTTCGAGCACTCAGTCCTTCAACAGAATTCAATGGGATTTTACAAAATGACGAATAAAACACGACAGAAACTGTATTTCGCAACACTTTTTGTTTCTGGAACATCAACTAACATCACTAATCACTCGGTGAGTTGCACAGTTTTGAAAACTAATGTTAAAGGTTGTTTTAATGACATTTTCGGACATGCCCATTGACTCCAATGTTAAATGGGTCCATGGCCAATTCTTTTATAGTCAAAAACTCGAGAGAGGAACTATTGTCAAAAAAATGTTGTCCACCACTCTTGTTCATCCAAAACAAACTACAATATAGACTCAAGGTGTTAAATACCGGAATTATCCTTTAAGTATTTTAAATATGAGGGAAGTAAACTTGGTTACGGTCAGAGAAAAAAATTTTGGGCAAAAAATCTGTGAATGAATTCATTAAAATGAAGGTGCACAATAATATTTGAAGAAAAATACATTAATTTAACATTTTCTCACAAAATAAATGATCGTTATTGTAAATGCTGCAACTAAAGCTGTGCTGCAAAAATGTAGTTACGCCAGGAGCATCACTACTTTTACTCATTTACTACCATGAGATTCCTTCTGTGCCAAAATGAGTCGACTACATTGTGCTGTACATGTCTTATACAAGTTTTATACTTTATAAGACTAAATTAAATCTGTTCATCATATAAAGCGAACAAGTATCTTCAGAATTTTTTTACTAAACTGCTCAATTCATTGGTAATGTGATTTACATTACATGTTCAATGTAATTCATACGTAAATTAGTTTTACGATCTCTTAATGAAGCGTCAAAGTGGTAGTTGCGTAGCTGTCAATGGAGGGACAGAAAGCTCTCAGATTTCATAAAAAATATCTTTATTTGTATTCTGAAGATGAACGAAAGTCTTTGGAATGACATGAGCGTGAGTAATTAAAATTTTTGGGTGAACGATCCCTTTAAGGACCTATTAGCCTCCGCCATCTAGAGCTTCATAACAGAACTATGTATTGATTAACTAGGAATTACATTAACATTGAATGTTTCTTCCCCAACCCTGATGATCTCTGCGCTTCACCTGTATGTGTTCCTGCGTGATGATCCAGGGTCTGTGTGCCAGCAGTTTGTTGAGAGTCTGCAGGTGCTGTATTTTAGGCGGTGCACAGTCAAGTCCTCTGAGCCAGGACTCATCTCCACCAGCCATCAGGAAAGCAGAGCTGTGGTGCTGAACTAAATACGAGCACTGGTGACGTGCAGACGCCTGCAAAGACAAAGTTGAGTATATTATAAACACTTATACTACGGGGCTTTTGAATGCTTGACGAATGTTCTACAGTGTGCAATTCTATCACTTCGCCAAATGATTTCAGTTATTTTTAAGGTCCTTACAGCCGACAACAACAAATAAACCAAAACCCACATTGACAATAAATATAAATATAGTAAACAATAGCATAAAAACAGCAAATTATTTCCATGTTTTTTGCGCCAAAACTGTGTTTTATTATGTATGGAAAGCACACTCTTTCTCCCGCTCAAACGCACACACATACAGTACGGACACACACTCGCAAAGAAACGTGTTGTCGGCGCTGCTCTGAAGATTTTATCACTAGATTTAATCAACTTCAAAGCTACAAGACATTTCTCACTAGCGATGTAATAACAGCACAGCTCTTCTTGAAGCAGATATACTTACAGTTTCGCTATTAGTAGAGACTCAGGTAATTCACACATTAATCTCTCTCTATATATTTATATATATATAATAACTGCATTAATCTGCTATCAATTGCTCAAGCCTACGTTACTAGCTGTAAAATGACGTTTTGGAAATAGCAACAGAGGCTTGGGAATAGATCCGTAACAAATTAGTCCTACACACAGATTGTTTAAAGGATAAAAACCTGACAAATGTCTTGAAATACATCCTCTCTATGTTTTGAGGTCTGGTAACCGGAATAATTGGCATTGAAAAATAATGCATACTCGAAATGTAACGGGCATTACCGCCTCGGTTGTGCATTATTTTTCTAATAATTCAACGTCCCGTCGTCAATTATTCCTTACATACTCATGTGTGCATATTTAAAATTAGGGGTGCACCAATATGAAAATTTTGGCCGATACGATAATCCACAATTCTTTATATTTGAAAGCCGATAACCGATATATTGGCCGATAAATGTAAATTTTAACATAATTTTTGAAAGCCTGATTACAAAAACTAACATTTTACCATTAAAAGCCATGTCCCAAGCACACAATTATAAATTTCTCATTATAATCTTATGTAGCCTATATGATAGCACATAACTGTAATTTTACTTTTTTTATTTTTTATTAAGTGATTCCAATCATATTTCATATTTATCAGCTTTAATATATATCAGCCAAATTTTCTTATCGGGCCCGATAACTATAATATTACAAATGAACATATATCGGCCGATACCGATATGGTGGCCGATATATTGTGCATGCCTATTTAAAACTTGCAATCTAACTTTTAAAAAGGCATCAAACAAAAATATAAATCTCCTCCCTCACCAAGATGATTATAAAATGTCTCCATGACAAAGGCAGTGGACCATCCAGCTGGAGCAAAGCATGCTGGGTGCGCAGGAAACAGGTCAAGTAGGTGGGATGTAGTCCCATCGCCATGATGATATGATCAGCACGTCCCTCTGACAACGGAGCCTCTGACATCACTTCCTGTGCGGCCCCTTCCTCCAGAATCTGACACATACAGATATTCAGTGACTCGTAAACACTGACAACAATTCTCTATCTATCATCTAAAGGGGCGGTCACATGTACTGTTAAATATGAATGTAAATATGAAATATGATATTTCACGTGTGTGTCATTTTGATTAGAATTTATGATTAAATTAATTATTAGCTTTTCATCAACCCAATAAATCCTTGCAATTCCCTTACAACCCTCAGTTTGGAAAACCCAGATCTAAAAAAAGAGATCAGAATTTGTTGGAGGTAAAGACAAATACCATAAACTCAAAAACAAGGATGTTAAACAACAACAACAACAACAACATGCACCTCTTCAATTGGGATAAAGGCACTGGGCCCCAAAGGCATCGCCTGGGGTACGTCTGATTCCTCCTGAGAAAAAGAAAGAGAGACAATAGAGATGTAATATAAGGGTCTCTGTTGTCTATTTAAAACGTTTTGGGAAAATATAAGCCTTCTTTTATCAGAGAGATATTTGTGCATTATCATACAACTGGCACCAAGCTATCATTCCTAGGCTGCGTTTCCTAAAACTAAGCATCGTAAACTTAAGTTGATCGTAGAACAATTAGGCTTACAATGTTTTTGGGAAACGCAGCCCAGTATGATAAAAACAGCTTAACTTACTGTACTAACTAACGACTAAATGGGTGCGAGTCATTTGCACAAATCGGTTCATTCGAACTATTCATTTTAAAGAACATTTAAAACGATTCAGTGATTCTTTGCGTCTTCGTGCTGTGGTTTTCAAATCAACTCGGTTCCTTATTGACTAAACTGTTTTCCAATCAAGTCTTAAACATATTTCACATAAGTTTTATCAAATATTTTTTTATATTAAGCTTTCTTTTCGCCTCATCAGTCAAACGGTACACACCCCCAAAGTGTCATGTCCAAAGGAAACGTTTCTGGGTTCTGTGAGTCGTTGACACGAAACCGATTCAGTCCGATTCATATATAAATAATTCAACAGTTTCACTCAAACGAACAATTGTTTCACGAAATTAACATCGCTGTTTCAAAGGGACATTTTAGTCAGAGCATCGACTAATAACTTTAAAAGAGTGTGCCGTATAAAGCAGACAGGACAAGACGCCGACACAGAGTGACTCGGTCAGACCGGCGGCTAAATGAGCTCACCTTCATCGGACGAATATAGGTGTTCATAAGTCACACAGGTTGAAAAAAATATTGATGAAGAAGAGTCTCGGAGGGTTTATGCTCTATGACTTCATTATGCCTGTTGTGGAAAGCAGGAAACAGCACCGGGAGGAGGCGTGGCGACGTACGTGAACACACAGCGCCGGACTCTTGCATCACCTCTCCGGCGCAACATGACGCAACCCGCCGGTAACGGAGATCCGAGCTCCGGGCTCCAGCTGTAACCGGGTAGAGTTCGGTTAAAGTATAACACTGTAAGAGTCCTGCATGGGTTCAGAATTGATTACAGTTAAATGAAAGGGGATGTATGGAAATATATTTTCCCCAAATCAATTTGAGAAAGAGCTGTGTGTTTATTTTTTTAATCTCATTAGGTTGACATAAAGGTTGCATAAACTGCTGAGATTACTTCTTAAAAGTTAGCCATCACATTTTTTTCTTTAAACTGTTCATAACTGTTTTAAGTCAGTGACATAAGGCATTTTTACACAGAAAAAGCGGCATAAAATCACAAAATGTTTATTTACACAGAAATCTGATCAGACAGCCTATCGGCTGTGTAAAGATGCCTATATAAACGTATTTTGTCTAATTTCAATTTGATACTAAAAAGAAAGACTGGTCGCCCCTTGACTAACCGTTTGTTGGTCATACTTAAGACACAGTCTTAACATAATGGCTAAGTTTATGCAACAACTGGCCCCTGCTGGTCTACTTTAAATAAGCATTTATTTGACAGGTATCTTTAGGTTTCACAGGAAGGGCTTAGATTAAGCCAGGATTAGGCCGTAGTTCAATTAGGTCATTTAAGTAGCTTTTATAAACGTGCCTTAGATAAAACTTTACTGATGTTCATCTTGAGACAAAACAATGGCACTGTCATATTTTGATATGCCAGTGCAAGTTACTTTCAGTTAAAACATGCATTTTAGTCTGCGAATTTGTCTGTGAAACCGGGGGTTAAAAAAATAAACTGGTACAAGCTGGTAGACCATTTTGGACAAGCAACAAACCATGGATAAGCTTTCCATGTCAGCAGCTTAAAGTCACCTTGAAATGAAAATGCACCCATCCATAAATCGTAATGTGGCCGGTTTAACAGTGTCCGGTTGCATAACCAGCTTAGACTAGTTTTAAAAGTTAGTCATCTACATTTTTTCCATCAATACTGCTCCTAACTTTTAACATAAAATGATAGATTGGTCTAATTGGAATTAGAAAAAGAACAATGATTACCCCTTGAGTAACTGCTAGTTGGTCAAACTAGTTCTTAAAGGGATTGTTCTCCCAAAAATGATAATAATGTTATCATTTACTCCCCCTCGTGTATTTACTCATCCCAATATCTTCTTTTGTTTTCAACAGAAGAAAGAAACTCATTCAGGTTTGGAACAACTTGAGGATGAGTGATGACAAGATTTTCATTTTTGGGGGAACTATCCCTTTTAAAGGTGGTCTAAGCGATGTCACACGTTTTTTAGGCCAACATTTTTTTTGTCACATACAGCAAACATCTCACTATACGCTAGCTGCCTGTCCCCTGAACACACTGTAAAAAAACAGTCTCTTTAGACACCCCAGGCTCTCCACAAATGGCAACAAAAACAAACTGGGCAACCCGCACCATGAAACATAACAAACAGTGTTCCAGCCAATCACCGACAAGAAGGATTTGGGGGTAGGGTTTGGGGGGTTAGTGCACGGATGAGGATGAGGAGGGTCCAGCTATAGCCTCCGTTTTGTTTGACAATAGGGAGCCTAAGTCCCTCCCCTTCTGGTGGACCAACATGGGACCTTATTTCGGAAAAATATTGTATGGTGGTCAATGGCGAGAGACAACAAATATTTTGATCTTGTTTGAATTGTGCCTTGAATTACACATATGATGTTTGTCAATTTAAAAGATACATTTTAAAGTAAAGAAAGTCGCAGTTTGATGTAAAACTGTTGAGGTATAAGACTGTGAAAATACGTCATTACAAAGACTACAAACCCAGAAGGCGCACATGTGACGTCATACCTTTTCTCTCAATGAATGAAGCTAACTTTACTGAAGCTAACTTTACTGAAGCTAACTTTACTGAAGCTAACGTCTGTCATGTTTTCTATAGTCTTACGTTATAATCGTAACGTTACGCCGTGATGCCGGAGTGTGTTGTACCAGACTGCACACACACGAGCAACGGTGACGTATAGTGCGAGACGAGAGATGTAGTTCATTGAGCGATTTTCACATAAAACTAAACGTTACTCTTCTGCGACTTTCTTGACTTGACTTTCATAATTATCTTTTAAATTGACAGACATCATATGTGTAATTCAGGGCACAGTTCAGACGGAATAAAAAGATAAGTTGTCTCTCGCCATTGACCACCATACATATTATTTCCGAAATAAAGTCCCATGAGCCGGAAGCGGAGGGGCGGGACTTAGGCTCTCTATACTTCGAACGTCAACAGGAAGTGACGTCACCCAACATCACTTAGAGCACCTTTAACAGCGGCTAAGTCTATGAGACTGGCCCACAGTTCATCCGTGCATATGTTACTTTTCTTTATTTTTTACTGGTCTTCTCTAGTAATTTAGTCCACTTAACCCCCCCATCCCCCATCTGAGATCACATAGCAGGCGAAAAACAAAATGTGAAAAGAGTATGTTTAAATTCACTGTATTCATAAAAGAGTAAGCAAAAAGGACACGGATGACTTATTACTTTCACTAAGACATATGATGGACACTTACTATTCCGTGAGGCCATGGGGGTTTATGAATGGCAGTCATGCAAATGACGCTGGAAGGTCACGTGACAACATTGCGAATCTAGTATGTCCGGATTACATTTATACTACACATTCATTAAATACTTTGTTGTTTATCCAACATTAAAATTGGCTTCTGAAGAAACATCAGATAATGAAGGCTCTGTAGTCAACGCCTCATTCACTTTATCTACAACCTTTCATTACGGGCGCTGATGTTACATGACTACAGCTGCTATACTTGCACACAGACCCTTACGCTCGCACTTTACATCCCTCTGTTCCCGGGGCTCCTAATAATTACACAGAACATTTTCTCTTATGTAACCTTGCATTGAAGTGATCAAGCCTAACACGCAGCTGTTCGACACACACACACAAACAAGGACACAACACACAGACACAGACACAAAATGGGATTTTATTGAATCATCACAAGCAGCAGTTTAGCACTTGCCGAGTCAGTGTGTGTGTGTGTGTGTGTGTGTTGTCTGTGTATGTGTGTGCTTCATGGAGTGTTTTATCTGAGAAAATAATCAGGCATTCACACATTTATTTCAAGTCAAAACTGTTATTAAATTACCATTACATATATATTCCTTATAAAATAATACTTTCGGGGCAGAATCTGAAAGAATGTGTTTGAGAAAGCTATATGAAGAAAGACACACCACCTCCCCACAGGGAAGACTTTATTGTCCATGTTGTACATGAAGATCTTCTCAGATTATTTTAGTCAAGCTTACAGGGTTTTGTTGAGATGTTTTTTGAAAACTGACACCTTTCACTTTTATTCAGTGCTCCATCCCCATGGACAATATAGTGATGAAGGCAGTGGAGTGGATCTTAAGCATCGGGGTCAGAGGTCACAGGAGACTTTTTTTTTTACAAGAAAAGAAAGGGACGTTAGTGTAAGAATTAGAGGTTGGCTCCTTCTCAAACTATCTTGTTCTCCAGGGCAGCGATCCTTTTCGTCACAGCGTCCAGTGATGCTTTTGTCAAGGAAATACCATCATAACCAGCTCTAAACATGTCTGATGCTTTATGCATTCATGGCTATAACATTTTCTTTTAGAGATGCAACAATAACAAAATTCTGGTCAATGCGGATAAGCCGATAAATATTTTCATGTTATGGCTGATAATCAGTAAATGAGTGATATTTTACTTACTATATTTTTATACTTGTTTTATATTTATTTACAGAACTTATTATTTTATATATTACATTTTTAATACAATATATTAAATTATAGAATATTTTGTCTAAACAATTAAAATATATTTGCTAAATATTATTTTTTAAATATAGTTTTATATATTTTATATAAAAAAATATTTATTATTATTTTTATATTTGTAATTAATTTAGTTAATTATTGTCTTAAAGAATTATTGTTTTGAGATTGAAAATGAGCATGCACAATTAAACTTTAAATATCGGCCTATATATATCCTATAAACCCAATAGAAATATCCAATATCTCCCATTAACCAATAAGGTACCAGTATATTGTGCATCCCTAATTTCTTTTGATTTTAATGTCCAAATGTGTTTAATCTCAAAACCCTCTTAAAAAGGCACATCTTACCTCAAAAGATAGAGACACAGAACAGCCTTCAGTATCATTATGCAAGTCGATATTGAATATTGAGCGTAATAGGAACTTGTATAGTGTATATTTTCCGCATGGCAGATGTGGAATTGAGCTCTGAACCCGGACACTCGGTTTAGGAAAGGATATATTTCTTTGTTAACGCCTGTAGTGCCTCCTCCACCTTTTTCTGGAACTTCACAAGGGAATTACATTCACAGGGATCTTCAACTGTAAGTAACAGGACAACAAAAACAAATTCAATTGATGAAATGCTATAGTTTCAATGCTTTTTTTTGTGTGTGTGTGTGGTTTTACTCACCTTGACAAACATTGATTTGCAGCTTCTTGGCAATTTGGTTCATGGTTTTGAAGTCCGCTGTGTAGAAGTAATGGTCAGCGACAGGGATAGAGGCGATCTCTCTCAGCTCGTCCTCCACAGCATTGCCAACGCCCACAGCAAACATTTCAAAGCCTAAACACGCACACAGTACACTGTAAAAACACTCATACCCATTGCACTTTGCATTGCATTTCTGTGTGTGTGTGTGCATTTTTTCCCCTAACCGCTCTCCTTGGCCTTCCTGGCGGCGTCTCCAATGTAGTCTTGCGACCGGCCATCAGTGAAGACAATACCGACCTTCGGCACTCCAGGTCTGGCGCCCTGGCTAGGAGTGAAGCTGGTGTCCATCAGGAAACTGATGGCCTGGCCAGTCATGGTTCCCCTCTCCATATAACCCATCTTTTTCACAGCTTCTTTGAGGGCTTTTTTGCTGTTGTAGCGTCCCAGAGGAAACTCCTGCTTCACAGAGCTGGAATACTGCACCAGTCCCACGTGAGCGTTGGTTTCTGACACGTCCAGTTTGTCGATGATCAGGTTGATCCATTTCTTGACCAGCTCGAAGTTCTCTGGTCTCACACTCTTGGACCCGTCGATCAAGAAGACCACATCTGTGGCTGCGTTACTGCAAGCTGAGGTAAGACAGATAAAGTGTTTGTTGAATGGGATTTCCAAATTAAACGGGGCCGCAAAAAAAAAAACAATGTGACCAACTTTTTTTTTTTTTTGGTACAAAAATTTACTAAATAAATTTAGGACTCTCATAGTTTATATATATATTTATTATAATATTTATTATTATTACAGATTCATTTTTAGTTTCTCTTTTCTATAGAGGGAAGGCATGGGATTAATTGTGATTATTCTATTGACGGCCCTAGATTTCAACAGTAAGAAATAAAAAATGAATCTGCATATATTTTCTAGGGATGCACCGTTATGAACATTTTGTCCGATAATTCTTTATATTTGAAAACTGATAATCGATATATTGCCCAATCAATCTAAATCCAAATTTTTATATAATTTTTGAGAGCCTGATTACAAAAACAAAAATCTCACCATTATTCATTATGTTCTCATTATAATTTTATGTTGCTTATATGACAGACATGGCATATTACACTTTGTATTAATTCTGCACGTTGCACAGGGGTGATTCCAATCATATTTCAAGCAATTCAAAACCACCATGTTGAACAGTGTGCATCTGAAGTGTCTCAGCTGAAGGAAATAATGCATTATTAACGGCTTTAATATATTGTCCAAATTTTCTTATCGGGCCGATAAACATATGAACATATATCAGCCGATATCGATATGGTGGCCCCGATATATTGTGCATCCCTAATAATTTCATAAACATCTTCCTTGCGACATGGACATAATCTTAAAACATAACTGAGTGTCTCTAATGTTTATACATCTAACATTACTAGTGAGTATAAAAAGATATCAACTTAAAGTAATTATTTTCCAGATAATATTTCCAAAAACTTAGTCACAGTTATATATTTTTGGGTAATTTTTTTAAATAATATTCCTTAATAATTTATTTTCTCACACATAATAAATGGGTCTTGAGGATTAAGAAAATGAAACAAATAATTAAATATAAATTTATTTAAAGGCTTTTTACATTTTATTAATTCTCAAGTGCCTTGGCCTTGTTTCTCAAGTTTAACTTTCTCTTATCCAAAGAGCACCAGGATACAATATTTTTGCATTTCTTGTTTTTTAATAATTTATAAATATAAATATATAGAAGTGTTATATTTTATAGGACAAGGATGTTGCTGTATTTGAGGGTCACATTAACAAGCTTAAAACCATTGTGGTAACTGAAGTCAAATTATAAATGGGCCGTTTAGTCACATGAGTTGTCCATTTAGTGAGTGTGTGTTGGTTAGTAAATGTCTCTTGGCCAATAAGGTTCTGATTCATCTTTAAAGCAGGCGTTTTATATACATCAAAATCTGCACATGTATATGGAGTCTTTTGCTCATGTGTTTGGCTCTTACCCAACATTCACACATACTCACCGCTGCATGTTCGGCCGTCGCCCGTGAGTGTGTGACCCTCTCTGCAGGCGCACTTGAAAGATCCGGGTGTGCTGATGCAAATGTGCTCACAGTCATGATCGCCTGTCGCGCATTGGTCCGACACAACCGCTACCATGAATGTAACACACACACACACACACACCGGGTGGGGGAAGGAAGGGTTAGCGAGGAGAGAATTACTCTATGTGAAAGTGGGAACTCAAGAAAATCAATGCGTTTTAACAATCCGCTGCACTTGAAACGAACAGCGAATCTTTAAAACACACAGAAATATGTCAGAGACTCAGGCACTTGAGGACAGATTTGGCATTTGTCTCAATGATGTTTGTCCCAGGTGGCTGTGTCTCTGACTGTCTACCGCATTGGTTCTCAACCTTTTAAATGTAGAAATTGTCTAATTTGAAAATTCTCATATGTCACATACAGAGCAAAAAAAAAGATGTCTTGGTTTCCATTACAAAAATCCTTAAATCAAGATACATTTACCTGAGAAGCAAAATTACTTAACATGTTAAGTCTTGTTTTCTGAAAATGTGATCAAAATTTTGAATTTATGCCTAAAATAAGAAAAATATCTACCAGTGAAAAACTGACAGATGTTTTGTCACTTTATTATGTTCAGTTTTTCAGTAAACAAGACTTAGGGCAAAACCCTCTTTTGGTATAAAAAAACCTAATTGCCTATGCATTTGTAGGAGTTTCCCGCAACATTTTGTAACTTTGTAAGTGTACAAACAGTTTAATAGGAAGTTACTTTATAAAGACAGTACACGCCGCGTATACAGGCAGGAGCCATCTTTGGAAAACAGACTCGACCAGTCGAGCCACGAACGCCGTGCTAAGTGAGCTGGTCGATAGGTTTAAGTCACAGTTCAGCTTGCGTAGCACGGCGTTCGTGGCTCGACTGGTCGAGTCTGTTTTCCAAAGATGTACTGTCTTTATAAAGTAACTTCCTATTAAACTGTCTGTACACTTACAAAGTTCTCAATGCTTCGGTTTGCATGTGGGACCCTCATTATGCCACCGTGTTAGTGTGGGGCTATTTTGAGCCCTGTTAGTGGTATTAACTAGCGATTTATTTTTACTTCTATTCGATGCCCCATATACTAGCGTTATAAGCTAATCTGTTTTTAGAGATAAAACTCTTTACATTCGATTATCGTGAAAACGCATCCCAGAGATCGATCGACTCGGTATCCATGTGTTAATTACCCCTAGGTTCATTTTTCGCCGGAATTGTCCTTTAATTTAATCCCGCAACATAATTTACTAAGGTTTGCTGTAGTCAGTTTACTGGTATTTTCAGCATTAATTAACGCCCAAAAAAGCATGTCTTAATCCAGTTTGCGCTTGGTAGATTGTGTTGGTCATTATGTAAATTATTGTGTTGTTCATTATGTAAATGATTGTGTTGGTCATTATGTAAATGAGCTGCCGTGTCCTTTAATTAGCACATTGTCAATAGATCATGCGCAGAACTCTCGACTCCCATCAGTGCTTTTATGGAATTGCGGTCTCACGCTAACTTGCCCTGTTTAGTAAATCTGGCCCTTCATTTCTTGTCATCTTGCCTCTCAAGTAAACTTATCTTGATTTAAAAGGTGTAGATATTTGTACTGGAAAACGAGACAAATACTGAGTGAGAAAATCTTTTTTCCAGTGTATCACCAAGCTGAGAACCACTGCACTGCAGCGACTACGATCACATCAGTGAAGACGACACATGCTTTTACTTCCTCGCCCGGAGAACCGAGTGCAGTGGAGCATCGAGCACAGGGTGGAGATCTACGTCTGGAGTGAGATTAATGATAACATGCCCTCGTATATACACCTTTACTATCGCTGGCCATGGCGAGGACAGTCTCCAGACCTTTATTCTCTTCCCCTCGTCCTCTCACTTACCACAGAAGGCCTCCTGGAACTTCTTGGTGAGCTTCTCAATGAGGCTGTAGCTCTCCACGTAGTCCACGTGATCATCCAGAGGCTCGCTGGCCATTTGCCTGAGCGTGGTCAGCTCCACGCGGCCCACTCCGATGGCAAATATCTCAATGCCGGCCTCACGCGCCTTTACTGCAATGTCACGGATGTTGTCCTGCGGTCTGCCGTCTGTCACAATAATTGCCACCTGCAAATGTTTATTAATTAATTTTTTTAATTAAAATTAAAACTGGAGATATTCTTACATAATAGTAGATTCAGATGTTCGTCTGGGCATAATTCATCGATTGCGGATCACGTAACGTAAGATGCTGTTAATGATGCCAATATGAGATTACTACACTCTTAAAGGAACACACCGACTTTTTGGGACTTTATCTTATTCACCGTATCCCACAGAGTTAGATAAGTCCATACATACCCTTCTCATCTCCGTACGTGCCGTAAAGGCCATTGCACACTGAGTCCGAAATTCGCATCCGAAATATTTGCACGTTAAAAAATAAATACGACCTCACGTTATGTCAATCACGCTTGCACACTGCCTCCGAAAACTTTCGTCTGTCATAGAAAAAATCGAAACGGGTTCGATTTTCTGCGTTTTTCGCATCCGTAACAAGCAGTTTGAATGGTGCTTTGACAATTCAGAGCCACCGAATCACGAATACGAAAAAACGCATACGAAAATTTCGGACTCACTGTGCAATGGCCTTAACTCTGTCTGACGCACCCACCGCTAGCCTAGCTTAGCACAAAGACTGGAGGTAAACGGCTCCAGCTAGCATACTCCACAGAATTAGCAGTGATCGCCTTCTGAGAATACAGTTCCCAGTATGTATACGGTTAGAAGATGGCTGTGTCTCATGTGACCTTGTTATTTGTACACGCTGTGACTATACAAATCACAACATGTAAATAGGAAAATGTTGGTATTATTTTGTCACTTATTGGGAGCAGTATGCTAGCTGGAGCCGTGGATATGGACTTATCTAACTCTGGGGGATACGGTGAATGAGTCCCAAAAAGTCAGCGTGTTCCTTTCAGGAGTTTGCACAGCGATGCCATAGACTTTGCTTGATTGCTTGGTCCGAACCAGTTAAATTGCTTCCCTCTACACATAGATGTGTCCCAATTCAGAGGCTGCATCCTTCAAAGGCTGCTTTTGAAGACCGAATGCGTCACACAGTGGCACGACGAAGGCTGTCCCAATTCAACAGAGTTCCTAGCCTATCCCAAAATTCATTGCGTGGTGGTGACGAGTGGATTGTTTTTTGAGAAAAAGCCAGATTACACTTTAAAATGTAAGTCTTGGGTTTTTAACTTCCTCAACTAGGCCTAACGATACAAATGTGGGAAAAAAATAAGTGGTTCACAAATGTTGACATATCTTACTAAGATTTTATAGATGGTTCATACTTTTTATTATGTACCTAAATGGTAGCCTGGCTCTGCCCTCCTACGTACTTCCACTCAATTTTAATTTTCCTTTAGAACTACGTCTGGGATTGTGGTGTATTCTTGGGTTTTCTCCAGTCAATTTTTTTACCGGTCCAATCAGCGAACAGAGGGAGTGTCTGAGAACGATGACGTTGAGGTTGTGCGCTAGTTTGAGTCGTCATACGTCACGACCAAACGTTAGCGATTGGTTATGGCAGATCCAGAGTGACTCTGGGCAGATCCAATAGTTTTAAACTTCAACAGAGTACCCGCCTACAAGGAAGTTAACATTTGTCAATGGAGAGAGGCCAGACTCTCTGTACAAATGAAATGTACGAGAGTCTGGTAGAACCAGGCTACCTAAATGGACCATGGTGAACATATTGTTTGTGAACCCTGTTTTGTTTTCAGACATTTTTTTTTTTTCTTTTGGTTTTGTTTCCAACACATCAGCAAATAGCAGCACTTGTGTCCATCTGTCGCGAATGAATCGTGAGAGTCCATTTCTGCTGAAGGTGAGAAACACATTATCTCCGCTTGCACTGCGTCAGTCACGCTAGTCAGGAAAGTGAGTGAGAACACACACACAAACACACAGTTTTATCAAATCATACGTCATCAGTAGCGGTTCACTTCCATCATTTAGTACGATTACATTCGTATCGGCAGCAAACGGATTTGGGTGCTGTTCGCAGGTGCGCAACCGAGTTTGGAAAACAGTGTTCATATCATTTACGAACCAAACTCTGACTTCAGTCGAACACAGTGCACCAAAAGTCATAGACTGTGTCCGAAATCGCCCCTATACCCTTAAAAAGGGCACTATTTGAGGGGACAGCCGTTTGTAGTGGTATCCGAAACCAAAGCGGACGTTATCGATTGCACTCATTCGATCCCACAATGCACCGCAATAACGAGTGTACAACTGATGTACGCTCAACGGCTAGAGAATACCCATAATGCACTGTGAGGGTCGTGACTCGTGCCGAATGAATTACCAAGTCTCGTCAGAAGATGCCGCCCACATCTGAATCATCCATGATCTATTTTCCAAACCGCTGGTCCAATGTGGCTACAGCGTAATATACTGGTATAAATTCCTTTTTACTTGATTATTAAATTGTTTAATTAAGGTTAATACATTCATTACTAATGAAGTTGCCAGTTTGCTATGTTTCAAATGATTAATAAACAAAACACAAACTATGCAAAAGCAGCAACCCTTCCTGCGCACTCAGTGTCCGAACCTCTTTTTCATTCACTCCTTCAAGTGGACTATATTAGTGGACTAATGTAAGGAATAGTAATGATGGTAGCCGATAGGGGGCGATTTCAAACACAGCCTAGTGTTAAAGCACCCTTGAAAAGTCCTTAAAATAACCTTTTTCCAAACATATAAGCACCTTTTGTGCATTTGAAAGGTTCCATTGATGTCAAAGTTTCTTCACGGAACCATAGATCCCAATATTTATAAGAGTGTATGACTCTGACCTTGCTGATGTCGGGGGATTTGCGCGCTCCCTCGGCTTCGCTGAAGGCCACGTTCATGGCGAACTGGATGGCGAGGCCTGTCATGGTGCCGGTGGACAGTGGCTCGATCTTGGACACGGCCTTGACAAGCGCTGCCTTGGTTTTGTGGGACTTCAGAGAGACCTCGTTCTTCACCCGACTGGCGTAGTTCACGACGCCCACGCGAGTAGCATCCGGTCCGACGGTCAAACCGTCGATCACTTTGGCCAGGAAGACCTTGACCTGCTCGAACTCAGCGGGCCGGACGCTCCGAGAGCTGTCGATGATGAACACTACATCAGTGGGCTTGGTGTTACACAATCCTGCCGCTGGAAAGAGTGAAAGAACAGAGAGAGGATGTTAATATGTGAGATTGATCGAATTCAATATGTTTATACCCCACACAAATTATTTACCTACAGTCACTATGACATTTTGCTATTTATTGATGATGGCAAAAAAAAAAAAAAGGCTCAATGGGTTTCTATATAGAAATCAATTTAAAACACTCAATTTTAAATGTTCTATATAAGGAGAAATGTCTTTAATGATTGCATAATATCTTAATTTTTAACAGGTTTTTCTTTGTTTTTTGTTTCTACACAAAGTAGCCTATGTTTATGACCTGTTTATAACATTTCATCAAATTAATTAAAACTAAATCCATAATTACCACATGATGGAACACCCTAAAGGTTCTATATATGAAGACTTCAGATGCAAAGTGCAATCTGAAATTTTCTTGAATGATAATTTTTTATCGAGCTTGTTCAAGCTTATGTTCAGTTATTTCACTTTAATGGCAATGAAAATTACCTATCATTTGTCACTGATGTGAAATTACTGAACTTCAATATACAAGCTTGATAAAAATGCTAATTTTAGAAGAAAATGTCTTTTGGAAATTCAAAATTGCTTTTGCATATATGAAGTCTTCATATGAAGCACCTGACAGAAGACTTTAGGTTCCACATACAACTTTTCCTTTTAAGAGTGTCTTATTAAGATGGTGAATGTACTGTGGTAGAATTTCTTCAAACTGATCTGACTTGAGGTATTTTTAGAAGAAATAAAAGGTCTAACCTGTGGGGATGACGTCCCATCTAAGAATACACTATAACTCCCTAACACTTCCGAAGTGTTCAGTATGCTAACATCTTGGCATCAGTGACACCCCTCCTGATGAAGTGAAGGTTTATTCACGACAACAGAGAAACTCTCCGAACAATTACACACTTATTTACTGCATTCTTGATCATTAAACACTGAGAGAGAATCAATTGACATTAACATGATGCATGCATACTGTGGAGATCATATTCCCTGCACGACCACACTGGTTGAATCGTACACTCTAAATATTAAAGTCACCCTGTAGTCAATCATTTTATTCCTTAAAACTCACCTTTGATCAGCAAAATGACATATTTAAACGTTTGTTCCTTTATTTATTTTTTAATAGCTTGAATGTAATTCTACACCCTTGCCTCATTTAATATGCGGTATGATGAATATGTAAATGAGCCCCGCCTCCACTCACTCGCTCCAGCTCAGAGATCCACTCGTTGACGATCACACGTTGATCTGATTGGTTACAAGATAGTGTGTGACGTCAGAAACACCAGCGATTTAAAACCACTGCAGTTTTAAGGAGTAAATACTGTAGTAAAATGGTGACTTATGAATTTGCACATGGTTTGTCTTAAATTAAAAACACCACTAGACATATAAACAACATTAAAAGCTTGATTTCACCACAGGGGGGACTTTAAATCATGTAAGTGATTAATCTCTATTATTATTTTTTAGAAGAGAAGTAGTTTACAGGACATTTCAAAACCACTGACTTCAACACAAGCATATTTTTTAACCATAAAGTAGGAAGTTAAAGTCAAATTTATTAAAAGGTAATCATTAAAACCATAGTAGCCTACCATCAGTTTTCATCTTCCTCAAATAACTTTCATAACACTTTTTTCAGGACTCTTGACTCTTCAACATTTTAGCAGAAAATACTGTGCTCTACATTTCCTCTGAGGAGAGAGTGATTTTTCAGCATCATTACTCCAGTCTTCAGTGTCACATGATCCTTCAGAAATAATCCTAAAATGCTGATTTGATGCTCAAGAAACATTTCAGATTATTATCAATGCTGAAAAAAGTTGTGTTGCTTCATATTTTAGTGGAATCTGTGATACATGTTTACAGGATTCTTTGAGAAATAGAAAGTTCAAAAGAACAGCATTTATTTGAAATAGATTTATTTACATTATAAATGTCTTTACTGTAATTTTTGATCAATTGAATGCCTGTTTTTTTTTTGTTTTTTTTTTACAGTTGACAAATTGGGGTGTGGGAAAGAAAGTGAGAGTGAAAAGCCAGACAGTCTGCGTGTAGCTCAATAAATGTACATTGTTGGCCGTTCTCATAATAACTCCCATTGATTATACATTCAGCTTCAGGTATGTATGCACGCGCAGATTTACACACACACACACACACACACACACACACACACACACACACACACACACACACGCAGTACAGGGCCTCTTTGTGTACAAATGTAGACATTTAAAACCTTAAAAACACATTTTCCTTGAGGACATACAAGTCGTGTACAACCACTGGAAACGCAACCCTAATTACCGCCTTGATTGAAGCATCTCTCTTAGTTTTTAACACCTAGACCTGCGGAAATTAAACTAATAATTAAATATTAGCGCGGCTTTAAAACACAGAAAAGCACTGGGAGATAATATAATTCTACACAGACTTTGAATTGAGAAAAAATGCTAGATGGACAAAATGAAGGCTTCACAGTACATGCTCTTTAAAAGGTCAAAGGTCACATATCTGCTTAACATTGAACTCAACTTTTGTGTAAAACAAAAATATAGGTGAATATAATGATTTTTTCAATCGGCACTAAGCAGCGAGGAACTAATTGAACCAACTAGACTGACTGATTAGTTTGCAGATAGATATACAAAAAAAAATATTTTCTTTCTCTAGTTTTCCGGTACAAATATCTAAACATTTTTAAATCAAGATGCATTTACTTGAGAAGCAAAATGACTTCAGATGTTAAGTCTTGTTTACTGAAAAATTGATCAAGATTAAGTGAGTTTGTGCTTAGAATATCTGTCAAATATGTAAGAAAAATAATCTTGTTTTCCCTTTGAATTAACGTTTTTTATTATTATTATTTTAGGCTTAAACTCACAAGACTTCACATATTAAGTCATTTAGCTTCTTCTCAAGTAAATGTGTCTTGATTTAAGAATTTTTAGATAGGTGTACTGGCAAACAAGAGCTTTTTCATTACAGCATTTAACCGTATAATCCCGATGGCACTGTCAGCATCCAGTGATAAATGAATGGCATTGATGGATCTGTTAATGATGCTATTTTTCTTACCCATAGCAGCAGCATTTCTCAGATCCACGGTGGCTTGAGCTCCCAGGATGCATAGCAGCATCACAAACCCCAGCAGCGTCATACTGTAAAGCGGCGTGAGTCCCGATGACCTGCTCGACTACCAGAGACAGACTGATTCCCGGCGAGAGGAACGTGCAGGTTATCAACACACACATATTCACAGATACACACTTAAGTTTGGGGACCCGCCCTCAAATCCGTCTGTTTTGGGGAGGAGGGGGGATACCTGTCCCGAAAAACCTAGAGTTTGGGTAGGAAAGACAAACACACCTTGATCAGTGTATAGTGTTTGCATAAGAGAAAGCGGGTTCATTCGGAGCCCTAGGAGGGGTCTCTAACTTGAGGTCGAACTCAAATAAACATTAAGATGAATCTGTCTTTTCTGGGCACTTTTCCTCTCGAATTAATCTCACACACGCAGGAATTTATGCACAGGAATTATGTGGGAAGCCTCCGTTCCTGATCCAACACAGACGGCCCTGTTCTGACTGTGTGTACGTGTACGTCTGTGTTTTTCTACTATACACACACCCCGTGCCGTGTCTAGTGTGCCTGCTGGGAAATGCCAGTATTGCACGTGAGCATATGTGTCTGAGACTAAATTTGATCATATTGAATGTGATATGCCATTTCTAAAAGGTTTTTATTAGAGGTGCTGACCACAAGCCAAACACAACGTGTAGTTATTTATAATGAGATATTGCAGTATTTATTATAAACTATGTATCTGTGCACATCATTTATTTTATTTTTTTAATGAACGTGCCTCGTAATCTTTAATCAAAATAACTTCCCCTCCCTCTTGCAGCATCTCTTCTCTGATGATGATGAGGGCGGGGCAACCTGTCACTCAAACGACATCGACCAATAGCAAACCACAACCATCCAATCAATTCCCCACGGACAACATCAAGCCCCGCCCTACATTTGTTCTTGTTTGAGAAGCCATTTCACTCGATATACATTACAACTATCTCAAGTTCTGTTTCATGTCGACTTTAAATGATTTTATTCATTATTTACTGTAACTGTCATGTCTTTCTGAACCTCACAGTGTTAAAGGAGATGAAAATGAATAGTGACCACAACAATCAAGTTAGATTTATGGTGAACAATGACTTAAATTTCAGTGATATCGGATGGTTTGAGAAGGCTTGAAATTCAAATCACAAACTGTTGACAGCTTTTATGTTTTTTTTTTCCCTGCCACCATCCAATTAACCGTTTTAGAAGAAAACTGCTTGAACATATCGGTTTTAGTTTCTTTGTTCCAGAGAATAAATGAGTTTTGAACGACACGAGGATGAGAAAGCCTTTAAAGCTGCCTTTGAAGCACTCAGAAAGTAATTTCCCGGTAGTCCTGTTTGTCTATGTAAATGAAGTGTGTGTGTTTGTTTATATATTGCATAACACAGCAATTAAGGTTTGTGAACACACACGGTTTCTCTCGGCCTCCTGCTTCCATCCATCCATCGCCAGCCGGCCGGAAAAAGCCCTCCGTACCTGAAGTGTGCCAATGACTTTGACAAGAACATTAAAGTTTCCTTATTTCTTGCACCATCTGTGGCACAGCACAGCTTACTGGAAAACAGCTTGTGCTCTCTTTTAAAAAATAGTCACTTTATAATTCTTAAAAAAAAAAAAATTATTAGCTATTGACCAAAATATAACACAGTGAAACATTTAAAAATATGTTTAATATTAATAAATATTTTAAATCATTTATATGCTGTTCAAGTCAGTACGATTTTTAATGTTTTTGAAAAAGAAAAAGCCTCTTCTGTTCACCAAGGCTGCATTTATTGGATGAAAAATGCAGTAAAAACTGTAATATTGTGAATTATTATTACAATTTAAAAGAACTGTTTTTTTTTATCTGAATACATTTTAAAGTGTAATTTATTCCTGTGATCAAAACTGAATTTTCAGCGTCATTACTCCAGTCTTCAGTGTCACATGATATTTTGTTTTTCTTTCCAAAATATATATATTTTTTAAACAGTGTATATTTTGTCATGTATCATTGAGCATGATGTGAATATTTGTTTGTTTGCATTTTATATGATTATATCAAGCAATTCATATATTTGATAATACACATTAAATATTCCCTCTACACAAGCATCATAATCATATCTCATAATCATAAAATCCCCCAGATGTCACTAGTTTCTGACTCGTGATGACCAAGCGATAATGACAGACGTGCGTCACAGAAAATAAACTGCAAAAATGATTTTCTTACTCGGTATTTTTGTCTTGTTTTCCAGTACAAATATCTAAACATTCATAAATCAAGATGCATTTACTAGAGAAGCAAAATGACTTGAGTCTTCTTGTTCCAACCCAAATTTGGGTCAATGGGTTTTAAATTAAAAATGTTCATCCATATTTGACCCAAATTTGGGTTAAAACAACCCAGCATTTTTTAGAGTGTTGTTTATGGAAAAATGTATCAAAATTAAGCGAGTTTATGCTTTAGACAAGTGTCAGTGAGGTCAGAAAAATAAACTTAATTCAAAGGGAAAACAAGATTATTTTTCTGACCCCGCTGGCAGACATTTTATCTTGTCTAAAAGCACAAACTCGCTTTTTTCCCCCAAGAAACAAGACTTAATATTTTGCCATTTTGCCTCATAAGTAAATATATTTTGATGTAATCATTTTTGGGTATTTTTACTGGAGAACAAGACAAAAAAAAAAAACCAAGCATTTGGTACCACTTTTTTTGCAGTGCATTTAAACCACAACAGGCCCTGTCTAAACTGTCTTCCCTAACCAGTGAGGACACAATAATCAAAAACACATTAATTATTAATTAATTACCTTTATTGTGTGAAAGCAAGC
>NC_136894.1:3279422-3319422 GCF_949152265.1 Phoxinus phoxinus
GGACACCTTAGAATAAAGTGTAACTGAAAAATGTAAGTGTAACTGAATGAAGTGAACTCACAGATACGCTGGCCCTTGAGAGCCTTTGATTCATGATAGGAAACAGAATATTCCGTTTTCTCCCACGAAACCGTAAGAAAGATGCCCACCAGTTTCAGCACATTACGAATCTATAGAGACGACACACACACACACACACACACACACACACACACACACACACACACACACACACACACACACACACACACACACACACACACACACACACACACACACACACACACACACACAGAGGGGGTACAGATGAGATGAATGTGACAGAATGAATTCATAAAGGTAAACGTGTGTCTCAGTTTGTGTGTATTCTGGCAGCCGGTGTGTTTGGTCTCTCTCCTCAGAGCCAACACCAACAGAACAAGTTACACAAGAACAGCGGTTCATTCAGAAAAACCTGTAAAAGTGTAAACTACATAACATAGACACAAACTCCTCCCTCGGCTACATATGCTATGGACAGAGGGTTTCCTGTAAACGTATTTATTCCTAAAACGATTATCATGATTATATAATGCGGGTTTGTTTAAATATTCATAAAACTATCCAATTCAATTTGGAATATCGATTTCTCACACAATTTTGTTTTAGATCATGACGTAAAAATGTCTATGCATGTTAGTTTCTCAGTCTATGTGTCGCTAAATAAATATCAGCTTCAGATAAAGAGATGGATAATGTGTACGACAAACAATGTGTTCAAAAACAAAGGTCAAACTTTATTTCGAGGGCCATTCTGCTAACTATAAGTAACTTTACAACTACATGTCAACTAGCCGTCATTAGTTAGATTTGGGGAAGTAGAATCAATCGACATGTAGTTGCAAAGTAACTTCAGTAACACTTTACAATAAGGTTCATTAGTTGACATTAGTTCATGTATTAACTAACACGAACTAACAAAGAGCAAAACATTTGTTACAGTATTTATTAATTTAATGTTAGTTAATAATAATACAGATGTTCATTGTTTGTTCACAGTGCATTAACTAATGTAACAAATACAACCTTTGATTGTAATAACGTATTAGTAAATGTTGAAATTAACATAGATTAATACATTCTGAAGAAGTATTGTTCCTTCTTAGTTCATGTTAACTAATGAACCTTATTGTAAAGTGTTACCGTTACTTCTAGTCAGTATGTATGTTGGGAACAAATAAAGTTCATCAAACTTTAGTGCATCAAATTTAAATAAAGTGTTATCAGATCTAAATCACAGTCTACTAATACTCCTAATTTAATGACTGCTAGTTGACATGAAGTTGCAAGGTTATAGTATGTAAAGTGGAGTATAGATATAAAGTGTCACCAAAAGAAGTCGATATTGGCTGTGACTTCAAAATGGAGCCAGCTTCCTCAATCTGCAATGTGCGTGCGTTACACAAATGACAAATAACAGCAAACAAAATGGCCAAGCTCTTACCAGAGAACAAAACCTTATATACTTTAGTGACTTTGAAAGTCCCGTGAACTAATACTGCAAGTGAATTAAAGCACTATTTAATTGTAACTGTATAAGCACATATTGTACGCGGCATCTATATGTGTGTGTGTGTGTGTGTGTGTGTGTGTGTGTGTGTGTATGAAGCTGTTTTACCAGATATATGATGGCAAACGAGAGGGTCGCCGTGTTGACATGGCAGCAGAGAGTGCGTGTTCCAGACATCTTTCTCTCCGTCTCTTTCTCAATGAGAACAAGCGAGCTGAAACACTCAGAAACACACACACAAACACACCCTGCTGTTACTGATGCTCATGCAAGTTCCTGTGTGGTGGTCAGGGCTTCCTGTGCACTTACCGAGAACTTCGTCAACTATTTTTGTTATCATCTTAGGCTTATTTTAGTGATTTTTATCATGAGTTTTTCCATGAGAATCTACACTTTAGATTCTGTAGAAGGATGCATCACTTTTGTGATGCGCAACCCCATATAAAGATGAGTTTAAACATCGATCATGGGAAATGACCTTACATACTTATGGCCAAACAAACACAACATTAGGCAACTACAGTAATTACCTAAACATGCTCATTTCTTTGACCTTTCACTTCAAAGACATTAAGAAATGTCTGAGTAACTGTTCAAATCTAAGATACAGGGGAAAAAAACTTTATTTCGATAGTCCACTTTAGACTACGGAGTCTGACTAGAAGTAACTTTGCAACTACATTTTTTACTAACCCTAACTAACAGTCTACTAATACTCTAATAAAGAGTTAGTTGACATGTAGTTGCAAATTAATGAAGTTAGTTGACATGTAGTTGCAAATTAATGAAGTTAGTTGAACATGTAGTTGCAAATTTATGAAGTTAGTTGACATGTAGTTGCAAATTAATGAAGTTAGTTGAACATGTAGTTGCAAATGTATGAAGTTAGTGGACATGTAGTTGCAAATTTATGAAGTTAGTGGACATGTAGTTGCAAATGTATGAAGTTAGTGGACATGTAGTTGCAAATTAATGAAGTTAGTTGACATGTAGTTGCAAATTTATGAAGTTAGTGGACATGTAGTTGCAAATTAATGAAGTTAGTTGACATGTAGTTGCAAATTTATGAAGTTAGTGGACATGTAGTTGCAAATTTATGAAGTTAGTTGACATGTAGTTGCAAATTAATGAAGTTAGTGGACATGTAGTTGCAAATTAATGAAGTTAGTTGACCTGTAGTTGCAAATTTATGAAGTTAGTTGACATGTAGTTGCAAATTAATGAAGTTAGTTGAACATGTAGTTGCAAATTTATGAAGTTAGTTGACATGTAGTTGCAAATTAATGAAGTTAGTTGACCTGTAGTTGCAAATTTATGAAGTTAGTTGACATGTAGTTGCAAATTTATGAAGTTAGTGGACATGTAGTTGCAAATTTATGAAGTTAGTGGACATGTAGTTGCAAATTTATGAAGTTAGTTGACATGTAGTTGCAAATTAATGAAGTTAGTTGACATGTAGTTGCAAATTAATGAAGTTAGTTGACATGTAGTTGCAAATTTATGAAGTTAGTTGACCTGTAGTTGCAAATTTATGAAGTTAGTTGACATGTAGTTGCAAATTTATGAAGTTAGTGGACATGTAGTTGCAAATTTATGAAGTTAGTGGACATGTAGTTGCAAATTTATGAAGTTAGTTGACATGTAGTTGCAAATTAATGAAGTTAGTTGACATGTAGTTGCAAATTAATGAAGTTAGTTGACATGTAGTTGCAAATTTATGAAGTTAGTTGACATGTAGTTGCAAATTAATGAAGTTAGTTGACATGTAGTTGCAAATTAATGAAGTTAGTTGACATGTAGTTGCAAATTAATGAAGTTAGTTGACATGTAGTTGCAAATTAATGAAGTTAGTTGACCTGTAGTTGCAAATTTATGAAGTTAGTTGACATGTAGTTGCAAATTTATGAAGTTAGTGGACATGTAGTTGCAAATTTATGAAGTTAGTGGACATGTAGTTGCAAATTTATGAAGTTAGTTGACATGTAGTTGCAAATTAATGAAGTTAGTTGACATGTAGTTGCAAATTAATGAAGTTAGTTGACATGTAGTTGCAAATTTATGAAGTTAGTTGACATGTAGTTGCAAATTAATGAAGTTAGTTGACATGTAGTTGCAAATTTATGAAGTTAGTTGACATGTAGTTGCAAATTTATGAAGTTAGTGGACATGTAGTTGCAAATTTATGAAGTTAGTTGACATGTAGTTGCAAATTTATGAAGTTAGTGGACATGTAGTTGCAAATTTATGAAGTTAGTTGACATGTAGTTGCAAATTTATGAAGTTAGTTGACATGTAGTTGCAAATTTATGAAGTTAGTTGACATGTAGTTGCAAATTTATGAAGTTAGTGGACATGTAGTTGCAAATTTATGAAGTTAGTGGACATGTAGTTGCAAATTTATGAAGTTAGTTGACATGTAGTTGCAAATTAATGAAGTTAGTTGACATGTAGTTGCAAATTAATGAAGTTAGTTGACATGTAGTTGCAAATTTATGAAGTTAGTTGACATGTAGTTGCAAATTAATGAAGTTAGTTGACATGTAGTTGCAAATTTATGAAGTTAGTTGACATGTAGTTGCAAATTTATGAAGTTAGTGGACATGACAAGTTACTTATAGTTAGTCAAATGTCTGAAGTTAACTATCGAAACAACTAACTAAATAACCGGTACTCCAGTAAATTGTAATTTAATTTAGCATTAATTGTATTTAAGAGTATTTTTGCATGGATCAGCCTTTTAACAATTACTCATGAATTCTTCACTTAACATGACTGAAGTTTGCATTTCCATAAGTTATATTATAAGTAATAAGAGGTCAGACTAAAAAGCATGCCACTGATGTCACTATATCTGAAAGCGACCCGAGACAGGAAGTGGAAGTGAACTAGGGCATGCATTTGTGTATAATGTGTGATGGTTATATTAACACTGCGTAAGAGCGGCCTGTGGTGTTCATGCTGTGTTTTTGGCATCTTATCAATTTTGCTTTGTGCAAAAAATACATCCTGGCCTCATTCAATCGCACCTGAGCGTAGCTGAGTAAATCTATGGAGAAAGAGAAAACAAGTATGTAGTGATGAGAGGTGAGGAGGTCAGAGAACTGGATTCTTAAAAATAAACACTGAAAAAGGCCTCAGAAGTGTGTTGTAGAGAAGTGTGCAGGTCTGAGATCAGTGCTCTTGTAAAACAGCGTCCCCTTGTGGGCATATCTAGGCTCTTCTACACGTGCTCTCATACTTTTACCCTCAATCTCTTGAAACCGCATACTTCCCTACTAAATAGTAGGCCAAACATAAAGGGCCTGAAACGTCCTTTGCATCACTGCGTAGTCCACTAAATCTTGTGCACATACATAATGACCACCACAGCAAAACATCAGAGAAAGAGCATTTAATAACTCTTGCACACCACAGCAAAAACAGAAGACAAACATATAAAGAAATGAAAATATTGTCAGCGGATCTTCCCAGTCAGCACCCTGAAACACAACACAGATGATATCAGTAATATCAGGCACACACACATATGAACTTTGCTAAAAGAAACAGAAACCATTGTAAAATATAAAATGATTTGTATCAAGACCTGTATTTAAAACTGCATGATAAAATAGTATGATAGATTTAATGAAACAATTTAATTAATAATAATTATATATATGATTTGACTTAATTAATAATTATAATATATATATATATAATTATTAATTAAACCACATATATATATATATATATATATATATATATATATATATATATATATATTATATATATAGTTTTATTTTTTATTAATATTCTGAATTGATTTTTATATTATTTTTTATTTTTATTTTTATTTTCAGTTTTCATTTCAATTTCAATTTTATTTAAAGTTTTAGAAAATATGTTGTGGTTTGTAAAAAAAATTTAACATCTAGTTTTTTAAATAATTTTTTATTCCAGCTTTAGATATTTTAGTAAAAGTTAAACTAAATGTAAATGAGAAATGTTGCCTTGACAACTACCTGAATTTTTTTCCAATATATCTTTTATTTTATTTTATTACTAATTAACTTCACTTACTTTTAACGTTTATTTTATTTCAAGTAACGAAAATGGTTATAGTTTTAGTTAACTATAATAATCCTGATTCAACACAAACACTTTGCAAGGAAAGATTAAATACTTTTTTAACTTAATGATATGATCTATGTTTTCAAGTCTTTTTTCACTAACATGTCTCCACAGACCCTCCAGCGTCCCCTGTCGGCCCTCTGACCCCAGTTTTCAAAAATGTTAATTACTCATAAGCCCTTTCACACAGAGATTCCGGAAAATACACGGATAATGTGTCCCGGGATCGTTTAATTTTGGTTCATTCACACTGCCAGTGTCATATCCCGAATCTGTGCGTGCGTTCACACACATCCCGTAAAGATCCCGTGAAGACACGTGACATCGATGTGACATGTAATGTCTCAGCAGCGGCTTAAGTTTGCTCTCGAGAAACCACGTTTGTGCATTTTTTTTCTGATTCGCTCATAAACTAGCGCATCACGTACCGTTTCACTAGCTGGCGAACGATCTCAGCTTCACTACGACACACACCTTACGGCATTGATTACGGCTTTTGTTCACACAGAGCGTTTTCTGGGACTGATCCCGGCCATGTTACTAGGTCCCCGTCCCGGGATCGATCCCGGCATCAATCCCGGGACGTGTTTGCGTTCACACAGAAGCAATTCTACGGCAATTTCCCGGGATCAACGCGCTGTGTGAAAGAGGCTATACTGCTCTATAATCAAAATGCAAAATACACAGACTCTACATTCAAACAGCTCAACACATCACCTGCTGTTGTTAAAAGTTGATTGGTGAGAAATCGCAGTGAAAGGTAGGCTCCGCCTCGCTGACTCTGATTGGCTGACTGGTGTCCTCGGACTCCACCTTGACATTGGGCAGCAGGGGGTCAGCAGCGGTGGCTTTGGGAAGACTGGGCTGTGCCGGCGCTCCCTGGAGCTGAACGTAGTGCTGTTGGGGCAGGAGTTGTGTGTACTGGGTCTCATGACCCTGTGGCCGAAACACCGCCTGTGTGTACGGACCCGGCTGACTATACATGTCAGTAGTCCAAGGGTAGGCCTGAAATGCTACATAGAAACATGTAAATTACCATTTTAAAGGGATAGTTCACCAAAAAATGAAAATTAGCCCATGATTTACTCACCCTCAAGTCATCCTAGGTATATATGACATTCTTTCTTTCAGACGAAGTCCATAAAAGTGCATTTATCCATGATAAAAGTGCATCTATCCATGATAAAAGTGCATCTATCCATGATAAAAGTGCGTCTATCCATGATAAAAGTGCGTCTATCCATGATAAAAGTGCGTCTATCCATGATAAAAGTGCGTCTATCCATGATAAAAGTGCGTCTATCCATCATAAAAGTGCGTCTATCCATGATAAAAGTGCGTCTATCCATGATAAAAGTGCGTCTATCCATCATAAAAGTGCGTCTATCCATCATAAAAGTGCATCTATCCATCATAAAAGTGCGTCTATCCATCATAAAAGTGCATCTATCCATGATAAAAGTGTATCTTACCATCATAAAAGTGCATCTATCCATCATAAAAGTGTGTCTATCCATCATAAAAGTTCATCTATCCATCATAAAAGTGCATCTATCCATCATAAAAGTGCGTCTATCCATCATAAAAGTGCATCTATCCATCATAAAAGTGCATCTATCCATCATAAAAGTGCATTACTCGCATAAGTTGCTCTTAGACTGAAGTTGAATCCGTATGTTGGTTTGGTTGGAAGCTAGTTATTTTACTTTATAAAGTTTTAAATATGAATATTTTTCTTACACAAACGGATCGCTTCGCTTCAGGACTTTATTAACCCCCCGTAGCCTGAGGAGCACTTTTATCATGGATAGATGCACTTTTATGATGATAGATGCACTTTTATCATCGATAGATGCACTTTTATGATGGATAGATGCACTTTTATGATGATAGATGCACTTTTATCATCGATAGATGCACTTTTATGATGGATAGATGCACTTTTATGATGGATAGATGCACTTTTATGATGGATAGATGCACTTTTATCATGGATAGATGCACTTTTATGATAATAGATGCCCTTTTATGATGGATAGATGCACTTTTATGATGATAGATGCACTTTTATGATGATAGATGCACTTTAATGATGATAGATGCACTTTTATGATGATAGATGCACTTTTATGATGGATAGATGCACTTTTATGATGGATAGATGCACTTTTATGATAATAGATGCACTTTTATGATGGATAGATGCACTTTTATGATAATATATGCACTTTTATGATAATAGATGCACTTTTATGATAATAGATGCACTTTTATGATGGATAGATGCACTTTTATGATGGATAGATGCACTTTTATGATAATAGATGCACTTTTATGATGGATAGATGCACTTTTATGATGATAGATGCCCTTTTATGATAATAGATGCACTTTTATGATGGATAGATGCACTTTTATGATGGATAGATGCACTTTTATGATAATAGATGCACTTTTATGATGGATAGATGCACTTTTATGATGGATAGATGCACTTTTATGATAATAGATGCCCTTTTATGATGGATAGATGCACTTTTATGATGATAGATGCACTTTAATGATGATAGATGCACTTTTATGATGGATAGATGCACTTTTATGATGGATAGATGCACTTTTATGATGAAATATGCAATTTTATCATGGATAGATGCACTTTTATCATGGATATGTGCTTTTTTATGATGGATAGATGCACTTTTATGATGGATAGATGCACTTTTATGATGAAATATGCACTTTCATGATGGATAGATGCACTTTTATCATGGATATG
The DNA here is from genome assembly GCF_949152265.1 of Phoxinus phoxinus. Classification (NCBI taxonomy): domain Eukaryota; kingdom Metazoa; phylum Chordata; class Actinopteri; order Cypriniformes; family Leuciscidae; genus Phoxinus; species Phoxinus phoxinus. The sequence continues at coordinate 3,287,864 of NC_136894.1, forward strand.
TGCTTTTTTATGATGGATAGGTGCACTTTTATGATGGATAGATGCACTTTTATGATGGATAGATGCACTTTTATGATGGATAGATGCACTTTTATGATGGATATGTGCTTTTTTATGATGGATAGGTGCACTTTTATGATGGATAGATGCACTTTTATGATGGATAGATGCACTTTTTTCATGAATAGATGCACTTTTATGGACTTCAAAACAGAAACGGCCATTCACTGCCATTATAAAGCTTGGAAGAGCCAGGACATTTTTAATATAACTCCGATTGTATTCGTCTGAAAGAAGAATGTCATATACACCTAGGATGACTTGAGGCTGAGTACATTTTCATTTTTGGGTGAACTATCCCGTTAAAGACAGATGTTTCCTCCAGTGGTGTAACGGTGGACTTACTAAAGTGAAGAAAAAAAAGTAATTTCCGCAACACTGCTTTTAACTCCCATATTTAATAAAAAAAGGCAACGTTTCTACCCTGCTGGGTCTTCCTCAGGCAAAAACAAAAAAAGGGATGTGCACACAATTACTTTTTATTTATTTATATTGTAACGGTGGACTTACCATGAACTCCTGACTGGAGCAGCATCTGGTTGCTGGTTTGAGAATGGAGATACGCATGTCCACTGCTGGTGTACGCGGGGAGTGTGTTGTTGGTGAGGGGCAGATACGGGGCGCTGCTGCTCTCGGTAGGGTTCGGCGTGAGGTAAGGAGAGGGCGTGAGGTACGACATGTGCGAGTACTGGGGCAATAGTGTGCTAGACTGTTGGGGCATTAGACAACTAGTTTGTTGAGGTAACAGAGTGTGTGTTTGCTGAGAGAGGAAGCTGTTAGTCTGCTGAGTTAATAAGGTGTTAGACTGTTGAGGAAATGTGTTGAGCTGGTAATTCAAAGTGCTGTTTTGTGAAGCAGAAGTCATGAAGTCCATCTTCACAGAGGTGCCCATGCCTTCATAATCAAACCTGTGAACAGCAGAAACACACCTGAGGATCAAAATCATGTGACATTAAAATATTTGAATGTTTTGAACATAAAGGTGGTATTTCCAACCATCGTTACTGTTGGGCCAGCGACAAAGCAACCAGAACGCATTCATGTTAACGAGAGCTGGTGGTTTGCAGAAACAGGATGTGGGCGTGTCCAGCGGCTCAGTTTAGAAACGTTTTACTTTATGCAAACAAGCAGTGCGGGGACTACCAATAGGAATGAAGACAGTGGAGCACATGTGATAAGTCTCCTGTGAGACACTATAGGCAAGTGTAGACAGTACTATCATGTCAATGGTAATAATAATAAATAAACCTAACTCATTTAAATTAATAATGATAAATGATCAATATTACTAAATATTATTAATATAAATAATTTATACAACATTAACCCCTAACCTTAATTCTATACATTTAGATATAATGACCATTGTCATGACCGTGTGGAAACCTATGTCAAAAAAGTGTCACTAATCTGAACAGGTTTGATTTATGCATTAATAATTCTATTTTCAGCTTCATTACTCCAGTCTTTAGTCTCACATGATCCTTCAGAAATCATTCTAATATGATGATTTGCTGCTCAAGAAATATTTCATATTATTATCATATAAGTTGAAAACAATTGTGCTGCTCCATATTTTTGTGGAAACTTTGAAGCATTTTCAGGATTTTAGGATGAGTAGAAAGTGCAAAGGAACATCATTTATTTGAAATTAAAATATTTTGTAACATTATAACTTTACTATCACTTTTGGTCAATTAAATGCAAAAAAAAAATCTATTTATGATTCAAAAGCTATGGCCAGTTGAGCAGACTAGCAATAATATAAAGACATTAAGCAGCAGGAACACCTGTAGTACAGACCCCCACTTCTAAAAAAATACAGTCTAGCGACGCCTAGTGGTTAATAAAGGCATTGCATGGGATGAGTAATGTAGTTGATACTAACCCTGTGTCAGTCTGTAAACTCAGCGGAGTCGTGTCAGTGGAGCTGGGCTCACTGTGTTCAGGTGTGTCCAGCAGAAGGGACACGGTGTGTGTGGAAGGGTTGTATGCTGTGATGAGAGGCAAGGAGGCTCGTCGTATCGGAGGAGGACTGTGCATGGGAGGGGGCATGTACTCCAAAAAACCTCCTTGAGACACACAAGGTGCCACATCAACACAAGCGGGACCTGATGCACACAGAACATTGCATTTGCACAAAAAACAGGGGTTACAATTAGTTGCAAAGTTACTTCTAGTCAGTATAATGTCGAGGGAGCATCAAAAATAAAGAGTTAGCAGATATTAAGCAGAAAGTGTACTAATACTCTAATAGAGAGCTGGTTGACATGTAGTTGCAAAGTTACTTATAGTAAGCAGAATGTCTACAGTAGACTTAAAAAAGTGTTACCAAAACAGGTGCTCATGTTTTGAATGTGCAGACATTTTTGATTAGCTCTAATTAAATAGCTTAAGTCCTTTTGTGCAGTTTAACTAAACAGTTTAAGTCCTAGTGCATGATTTAATTAAACAGCTCAGCTTAATTAAAGTGTGTATGTTTGAGTGTGTGACCTGGTGGACTGGTGCGGCTGGTCCGGATGGTACTGTAGGGGGGGAGTGTGTTCCCAGGGTTGGGATGTTGAGATGCAACAGAAGGAGCTGTGAAAATTGGTTGCCTGCACACACACAAATTAATTATACGATCGATTATATGCATTACATCACACAGTACAGGTGAAACTTGAAAAATTAGAATATGGGGCAAAAGTTCATTTATTTCAGTAATTCAACTCAAAAGGTGAAACTAATATATTATATAGACTCATTACATGCAAAGTGAGATATTTCAAGCCTTTATTTGTTATAATTTTGATAATCTTACAGCTTATGAAAACCCCAAATTCAAAATTAGAATTGTGAAAAGGTTTTCATAAGCTGTAAGCCATAATCATCAAAATTATAAAAAAAAAAGGCTTGAAATATCTCACTTTGCATGTAATGAGTCTATACATGGGCGTCGGAACCATTGTATACTTTTTAAGACCAATGATATTGGACCCACTCACTTTTACCGTCTCTAATTCAGCGCACATGTCTGTTCGCTTTTCAGAGCGCCGTCAGTCAAATCCATTCCACTTGAGGAGTGCCCTATTAAACTCCATTTGAATCGCTACATTATATTTCTCAACGAGCCGCAACTGACGAAAATAACCGCCGTTGTACCCTTCCAGTCAATATCAATAACAGCTTTAAGTTGTCAATGCTGGCAAATGACCACGGTATCAGCGGAGCGGGATAATCCACGGATAGCTGTGCATTTAAAGACCCACTCTGATGAAAATCATGTTTTTCTAAGTGTTAACATGTTCTTGTGGCATTTGTCTGATGTTAGAGGACATATCTTGAGAAAAATAAGCTCAAAGTTGTATTTCTGAGTATTTCTACATTCAAATGTCTGTGAATCAGTAGCAGACGCTAAAATGCCGGCTAAAATAGACTGGAGTTGTGACATAGTAACTCCACTGGACGGGGCCACGAGCTCATACTCAAATTGGAACACATACTGTAACAAGTAAGTCACTTTTCACCGTCTATCAATCGTCAAAACTAAAGTTTGGAGAACACAGACTGATCCCGTCAGTAATTACATCATTACATAATGAGAGAGGGCAGCCAGCCTCCTCCAGCCAAGCAATAGGCGACATTCGTGCATGTGAAATTCCGCGCTCGTTCAAGTAGACTTGCACACGCCGGGTGGCGACGAGTTTCGCCTGTCGCAGTCGTTTGTCCCCTCGTGTGTCAAGCCCATCACTCGTGAGAGAGTCAGTCAGTTTTTCAGATAGAGCGGTGACATTTAGTGTTGTCAAAAGTACCGACTTCGGTACCAAGTCGGTACTGAAATTAAAAAAATGTGACGCTTTGAGCGCTGTTGAGCGTAATCATAAACACCTCTGATTGGCCATTGTGTTCAGGAGCTCATCGGATATGTCTGTGATTGGCTACAATGATCAACGCACGGGAGCGTTTGAGACCACACGGAAGTGTTTGAAAGTGTTTTGAAAGCAAAAGCAGGCGTCTATCAGCGCCAGTGGATCGATCCGCTGATAGACGCCTGCTTTCAAACGCTCCCGTGTGTATCTGTGTAATCGCTCGCTGAAGAGCGTTATTGATGTATATTTACAACATGTTTTTGAAGCGCTGATCATTGTAGCCAATCACAGACATATTTGATGAGCGCGTGACAATGGCTGGCCATTCCGAGGTGTTAACGATTCCGCTCAACAGCACTCAAAGCGTCACATTTGTTAAATTTCAGTACCGACTTGGTACCGAAGTCGGTACTTTTGACAACACTAGTGACATTAGCATCATAATAATCCCGAAATTCCGAGCAATCCACTGATCCTAAATATGTCCTGATTGATCACTGTGGGAGGGATGAAATATCGAGGCGAAGTCGAGCTGTTTTTTACCGCGACGTCTCGGAGTGAAATAATGATCGGTGATAACTTTGATTAACTTCGGATAATAATTATTAACGTGTATATATAATACTGTAATGCTTCTCCGTGCCAACGGCTCCGCCCACAACGCAGAGGCGAATTGCTAATGAGCTACTGCCGCTCTGCTGAAGCGAAGTCCCAGAAAACGGCACAGGTTTTGAGATTTTGGCTAAAAATGGCATAATCATAATTTAAAGACCTCTGGGAATGTTTAAAAATAGCTCAAAATATGATCGGAGTGGGACTTTAATGCACGACGTGGAGGCAAAGAACCGCCCGACGTGAAGCGGAGTTCAGTTTACCTGTTTAATTAAAGGCACCAGAATACATGAAATGGCATTTACTCCAGTAATATTTTTCTGGGGGAGGACCCACACACTTTTTTTTGTGCTTCCGACGCCAATGAGTCTATATAATATATTAGTTTCACCTTTTAAGTTGAATTACTGAAATAAATGAACTTTTGCACGAGTTTCACCTGTGTGTTGGCTGCATTGCGTAAACACTAACCTGGTGACCTGGACACAAGTTTGACCCCGACTAGCAGGAGGCTTTTTTGTGGTGGTTTTCGCCGTTTTTCTCCATTTGGCTCGACGGTTCTGAAACCACACCTGATTGGAGGATCAGATTATAGTCACTTGCATGTATTTTGATGAATTGAAACACAGATTAATGTGAGAAGGGGCTTGAGGTCTTAAGGAATGGATGCGTGTGGGCAGTGACCATGATTCTCTGGGGCGTAACACCGATGGCGGACGCAATCTCCTTTCTCTTGTCTCCATCAGGGTAGTGATCATCCAGAAATACACGCTCCAGCTCCTCCAGCTGATCTACACACACACACACACACATGTTGGTACATCTATTATTGTGAAGACATTCCAGTTGTAATGTTTTTTTATACTGAGCTAATGACATTGTCTAGCTAATTTTTTTAGTATGATTATTTAGCGGTTTGAATTAAAGAACATGTCCTCATAATGACTGTGGCCTGAACACACACTACAATATAAGGACTTTGATTCCTTATAATAGCATAACACACACACACACACACACACACACACAGAGCCCGGCCAAAAAATAAACGTCGCTGTTTGGATTTAAATATGCAAATGCTTAAGAGTCTATGATTGGATCATTATTTCAGTGATTATTATGTTTCTAGCATGTTATATGTTTGCCAACAGGTTCTTCTAACCTTAATTGATGGAGTTTGTAGCTTTTCATTTCTTAAACAACCATGTAGGAAGACACATCATGGCCATATTCCAGCATGACAAGATTCATCAGGCTCAAACTGTGAAAGAATGGTTGTGAGGAGCACAAATAATAACTTTCACACATGAATTGTCACCTCTGAGTTCAGACCTTCAATTTATTGAAAGTCTCTGGGATGTGCTGGAGGAGACTTTACAGACTCCTGCATCATCAATACAAGATCTTGACCAGAAACGGATGCACCTCTTGATGGAAATAAATGCTGTGATGTTATTTCCATCAAGAGGTGCATCCATTTCTGGTCAAGATCTTCTACACACTCCATTAATTATGGTTAGAAGAACCTGTTGGCAGACATATAACATGCTAGAAACATAACAATCACTGCAATAACTATCCAATCATAGACTCTAAAGCATTTGCATATTTAAATCCAAACAGCAACTTATTTTGGCAGGACAGTATATAGAGAGCCTAAGTCCCTCCCCTTCCGGTGGACCATGGGACCTTATTTCGGAAAAATATTGTATGGTAGACAATGGCGAGAGACAACAAATATTTTGATCTTGTTTGAATTGTGCCTTGAATTACACATATGATGTTTGTCAATTGAAAAGATACATTTTAAAGTCAAGAAAGTCAGTTTGATGTAAAACTGTTGAGGTATAAGACTGTGAACATAGGTCATTACAAAGACTACAAACCCAGAAGGCACACATGTGACGTCATACCTTTTCTCTCAATGAATGAAGCTAACTTTACTGAAGCTAACTTTACTGAAGCTAACTTTACTGAAGCTACCTTTACTGAAGCTAACTTTACTGAAGCTAACTTTACTGAAGCTAACGTCTGTCATGTTTTCTATAGTCTTACGTTATAATCGTAACGTTACGCCGTGATGCCGGAGTGTGTTGTACCAGACTGCACACACACGAGCAACGGTGACGTATAGTGCGAGACGAGAGATGTAGTTCATGGAGCGATTTTCACATAAAACTAAATGTTACTCTTCTGCGACTTTCTTGACTTGACTTTCATAATTATCTTTTAAATTGACAGACATCATATGTGTAATTCAGGGCACAGTTCAGACGGAATAAAAAGATAAGTTGTCTCTCGCCATTGACTAGCATACATATTATTTCCGAAATAAAGTCCCATGAGCCGGAAGCGGAGGGGCGGGACTTAGGCTCTCTCTATATAGAGCTGGTAAGTCCCGCCCCCTCCGTAAAACCCCGCTGGACCTCAAAGTTGAAAAAGCGTCAATGCAAGTGAATGGGAGAAAATAATTCCGTTTGAATTGTGCCATGAATGTGAACATATGTTATTTGTGAATTTTTTATTTAATCTTTCGTGTGAAGAATGCTACAATTTAGCGGGTAGAAGTTTGATACGGGTAGACTTTGTGTGAGAGCACTTTGTGGACTACAACTCTTCGCTGCTTTCGACGCGTTTGAAACGTCAACACCACTAGCTCACGGCTCTAGCTCACGGATCCCGCTAGACATGGCTGTGTCTTTGGTGCACTTCACCGCCTTCTTTCAGGGAGAGGACAAAATCGTTGAGGTTGGCGAAAATCACGGGTAAGTCAACTTTATGGGGTGACGTCACATAGGCGACATGTAGTCTTTCTCGTTATGTCTTTTCCACAACTGCTAGCCGACGAATCATACCATATACTGTCAAACTTGTAACATGAAAGATTATATAAAAAATCCACAGACAACATATGTTCACATTCATGGCACAATTCAAACGGGACCAGAAAATAATTATTTTCTCCCATTCACTTGCATTGACGCTTTTTCAACTTTGAGGTCCAGCGGGGTTTTACGGAGGGGGCGGGACTTACCAGCTCTATATAATATATATTTTTTATATATATATATATATATATATATATATATATATATGTATACACACACACAATATATGTATACACACACAACACACACATATTTATACATATATATATAAAAATCGCATCTTTAAAGTCTAAGTGTTCTTCCAACAGAACACAAATGAAGATGTTTTTGTCCATACATTGAAAGTCAATGAGGTCCAAAACAACACTGGACAGGATAGTATGGACAGCAAAACACTGAGATTTTTCAAAACAATCCTCTTTTGTGATTCATACAGGTCTGGAATGACATGAAGGCGAGTAAATGATGACAGAATTTGTAACTTTTTTCAGGTGAACTACCGTTTTAATATGTTCGCTCTCTCACCTGTGCTGTAGAAGGTGCGTGTTTTCTTCTTCGGGGGCATTAGAGGGACTTCAGCGCTGATGGAGGGCAACGCCTGAGTGCTGGTTTCTCCCCCGACCGAGGTCAGAGGCATAAGAGCCGCTCTGCTGGCGAAGCGTGTGTACTGGCGAGTGGTGTACACCTGGCGTAGCGTCACCTCCAGGGGTCTCATGGCCTGGGGGTCGACAGCAGGGCTGCTCCCATAGGGCCGTTTGCCCAAACACTGGGGATCCAACTGGAGCTGTGCTGGGACCTGAGCTTGAAGTAGAGGATGGGGCTGAAAGGGGAGTATTGTGGGATTCTGAGGCGGTAATGTGATAGATAATGGTCTCGGTGGGGATTTTATAGGGGCCTGCTGGGAGAAATCTGAAGATTTGGGAGGGCATAACGAAAGGTCTTCATTCAAAGATCTCGCTACGGGCTGATCGCACACCATCACCAGGTCTATGGTGCAGTCGGGGCCCATCTGCAAAAGACAGTCGTCCTCTAGAGGAGGCGCCAGCAAGTCGCTTGCCTCTTCATCGCCATCATCATCCTCATCATCTGTCTTTATTTCATCATCTTTTACACCGAACACACTTTCCTGCTCTTCTTCTTTAGATTGTTCATCTGATTCAGCATCATCTACTTTCTTGTTTTGCTCTTCTTCTGCGCTTTTCTGCTCGGTGTCTTCAGGTTCGTTTGCTTCTGTTTTGTTTTCTTCCTCTTTCGTCTCTGTTTTGTTTTCTTCCTCTTTCGTCTCTGTTTTGCTCTCTTCCTCTTTCGTCTCGATTTTCCTTTCTTCAGGTTCTTGAACCACAGTCCAGTTCTCCTCAGCTATTTCCTCTGGATTCACCTCAGAGTCCCTCTTGAACTCCTGTGACTCCTCATCTTCCACCTCTTTTGCATCATTTTTTATTTCGCTCTCAATTTCTTGCTCTGTGTTCCTGTATCTGCAATACCCTATCTGCTCATCTTCTTCACACAGATGACATGGAACATCTATAAACATGACATGGCAAGAAAAAAGACAATTATAAGACAACGTAACACTAGCCAGCAATCTTGGAATGAATGAAATCTACTCAAATTCAGAACTGATTAGTAACCGTTTTGGTTACCAATTACCATTGACTTTCATTGTATATATATATATATATATATATATATTTAAAAAGAAAAAAGAAAAAAAGAAAAAGAGTAATTTTCAAAATATCTTCTATATTCCACAGAAGAAAATCATAAAGGTTTAGAATAACATGAGGTGAGAAAATAATGACAGAATTTTCCTTTTTGGATGAACTACTTCGAGACATGGAACAAAAAAGAAACTAATAGTTTAGATTAGATTAATTTATCATAAAATATTTAACAGTTCAATGTTCTTTATATGCGTTAAAGTTCAAAGCACGTGGAAAAGCTAGTAACACACAAACGTTGTGTGTGTGTGTGTGTGTGTGTGTGTGTGTGTGTGTGTGTGTGTGTGTGTGTGTGTAACAATAAAATGTTATTGCCGCATATTTATCATCCAGTTAAAAGTTATAAACATAACTTTATGGTGACGTGTTAAAACCGACGTTTTCTCCACGTGCTTGTTTTTAACTAATTAGAGAATAAATTGAACCTCCGCCCTGAGTATCAAACCATTAGACCTTTTATCCGTTTAGAAATGAGACCAATTAGACAATTATCGGCGTGAAAAACAATGAGTCAATTTAGCTCATTTACATCAAATCACCCACCGTAATCACTGACAAACGAGGCTTCTTCGGCCATCGTGATGCCCACGCGCACAGGCCTGTATCTGTAAATTAGATATTAAAGTTATTGAGCTTGAGTGAAGCACAAACTCCAGCATCAGTTTTGTATCTTGATTGATAACCTGCACACGCTGCTCAGGTTACATCACGTGACATGCACAGGAAGGCGTGCTTCCCTCTCTGGTTCAGTGTGTAGTTGCGTACTTTCACTCACATTTTAAGTTATTTAACTTGGAAAATGGTTTCATTTAACACTATCGTAATCTGTTATTAGTTTAAATGAAATGGAAAAATATTATTTTGTATAGTATATAGGACTATATAATGCCTGATTTGTTTGACTATAAATTGTATTCGAAATTAATGAGTAACAACAAAAATCTACTTATTTTAAATAAATGGTTGACTCATCTGACCTTATTTTTCATTTGTAAAATTACAATGTATCGGTCAAAATTAATTTCATTCTGGAGCATTTTGCTTGCTTTTTATGTTGGCTCAAAAGGGTTCTGTTCAAAAGATAAAAGTCTAGATTTCATAAGCTTAAAAGTAGTGCTGCATCCGAAATCGCATATGGTGTAAAGGTAGCCTAAGCCTAGGCTACTACATTTGGTTTAAAACTTACTTTGTGAGCATTAAAGTATTTTCTAGTGGTGGGCAGATCAGAAACAGTTGAAGCAAATGTGCCATATTGTATCGAGGCTTCGAAACAATCCGACACCCGTCTCAACGGTGACACCTAGTGGTCACTTGCAGGTGTTGATCTGAAACAACCTTGACAACGAGCCATTACTTTTTTTTATTTTTTTTATTGTATTGTATTTTTCTAATATGTGAAGTTTGTAACCTGTAGGCTCCTCACTGTGCATAAAGTAATATCTATCTATCTATATCTATCTATCTATCTATCTATCTATCTATCTATCTATCTATCTATCTATCTATCTATCTATCTATCTATCTATCTATCTTAATCTATATATGTGTCTATATCTAGGCCTATCTATTAATATATATATATGCATCTATCTATTAATCTATCTGTCTATATATATTTTTATCTATGCATCTATTAATGTGTCGTATACTCTGTCTGTCTCTAGCCTATCAGTCAATGTGTAGCTACATTTAAATGTAAGCCTAAATATAAAACAAATCGCACTATAAATGTCACTATATCACCAATAATCCGCTATCTCAAAATTAAACTCTTCTTACAAAAACCCACGAGGTCAAGATGCGTTGACTTCACTTTTATACAGATGTGCGAGCAGTGCGATTGTGTGGTCTGTTCCTGACCCTGTCAATCAAACGCTGATTCGGAGGACCATGCCACCTGTCGAAACACTTGTGAAACACTCCGAAGCTTCATTTAGCCGTAGTCACGTGACATGGGTGTTTTGAATCACGCTTCGGATCAGTGTTTTGAAACATCTGCGCTTCGAGATCTCGAAAAGCTTCGGAACGTCAGTTTCGCGTCAGCCATCCCTATATTTTCTACATACTACTACATCCACCATGTTGTCATTATCATGTGACCTACCAGTGTGACTGTGTTGCATCACCACCATTCACATAATCCTGTGGCCAGTGGGATAGTAATTAAAGTGTCCATCGTATGCACACTCGGCTTTTAGCGTAACGTCTTTTTTAAATTCTACTTTTTATTTTTATATTTTTCATTTTAAAGAGTAATTTGAATTCGGACGTACTGTTTTTCACCCTCTATATAGTAGAGAACTGTGATTTTGGATGTAGCCCATTATATGTCACATGACAATGCCATGATGTCGAATGTAGCATGTCCGGATTACATTCATACTATACACAGAACACTTTTTTTTTTAGCGGTTGCAACGTTTATTTTGTAGATAAGTACATACTCGAGTGAGTATGCGATTTCGGAAGCCATTAGGTGTGTTTGACTTGAAGCTGCGCTGCGCAGACCAATCGATGTATGACATCAAAGTACAGCAAGAGTGATTCATTCTGTATGCTTTCGAATCGCTCTCGCTGTAATTTTGATGTCAGACACCGATCGGTCTGCGCAAGGGCAGCTTCATATCGAACACACCTATTGTAATGCCTGCTACAGGTAGTGTGATTTCGGGAAACCGGAGATCATTACAAATTACACATGTTAAGTTTCTCGTATTTGAGGCGTGGTTTACGAATGCCCAGAGCCGTTTATTGGGCGCTACGAATGTCTATCAAATGCGCCTGTACGTAGCTCATAGCCAATCGTTTCAATTATACCAGATGACGTATGCAGAGCGACAGAAATTCGACGAGGAAGAAGACGACGGTCATAGATTTATGTGTACACGATGGCGTTCAGCGACTATTGCCGTTTGTGCAAGACAAACATGAGGGTAGAAGGTATATATGGACACTCTACAGACATGTTTTTATCTAAAAAAAACTTATTAAAGTTTATTAAACTTGCGTTCTAAACTACTTGGAACACTATCTAAGGCTGCATCGAAAGGTAACTTCACGTCTGCTGCCATGTAGGATCCATAGATATAAACAAACTGCTTCGGTGTGTCGCATAGACGTCGTCATCGTTTTGCTGCTCCCTCCACGTTCTGTGATTGGTCCCCTCGATGAGGCGAAAATCTGGTCCATGGAATCCAGGCTGCCAACAGCGTGAATAAAATCGTCTGGAAACCCAGGCTACTGTACGACATGGATCCAATAAACTTGGGAGCAACATGTATGTAGACTGTACGATGATGACACCTAGGGAATCGTAGGCTACGACGCAAGTTAGTGTGGTGGCAATTGTATGATATTCATTGATCTTTAGTAAAATATGGATGATTCAAAGAATGTCACATGTGTGTCTCTCACTTGTAGTGAGAGAAGATTCTGTTTATGTACTTGGGGAGGCAGAAGGGAGAGACACTCCAGAGAACAGACGAACAAGGACCTCTGACCTAGATGTCAGAAGGCCATTTGGTGAAGGGGGGCTTAGTGGGCCAACTAGTGACGAATCTAAACTAGTGTTATGGCTTCTTTGTCTATGGAAAACTACTGGATGGAAAACTACTGGGAAGAAGGCCTTGAAACTGAGATACAAGCTAGTCCGAGGGTGTCACTCTTCTGCACAGGGTAACAACTGTGTATTAGACTGCTCCTATTCTTGCAAGAATAAATACTTCTCTTTTTATAATTTGACTCTGAGTGTCTCTTACGCAGTGATGTTTGTTTGATGAATTTTTGCCACAACATTAGCACTGAAGAATAAAATCAGCATGCGCTAGTGGTAAACAAATAGAGCAAGATGAATCACACTTTGGAAATTGTGGTTTTTATGTCCGCTGAAAAAAAGAGGAAGAGAATATGGATGTGGTCATGGCTTGGGAAAAGAGCATACCAATTTTGTAAATTGAGCTTGAGGTCAGTATTTAAACATTATAGCGCCATGTCGTGTTGATCAATACGCCATTTCGTGTTTCATTTTTTACTGGCTAGTCAGTAGACGTAGGTCGTAGCAGCAAAAACACTGGTGATCATGCTAAATTTCTGACACTGTCAGATAATTATCGCAGGCTAGCAAGACCGTGACGACGGCCATCTTTAAACCTCTCTCACTGAACGACGTATAAATGCCGTTTAGGAGCCACGCCCACAGAAATCGTCATGATTGGTCATCTTTCGTCTGGGACTGCCTGAAATCGTTCAATGTGTACCGGGCATTAGATGCAGAATTCGGAGCACTTAGTACAGATACAGTAAGAGTAGGATGCTATCCCAAGCATAAGCAACTTCAGGGTTTTAACCAATTAAATCACAGCAGCTACAGAGATAACCAATCAGGTTTTATTTTGAATAGAGTGGCATATTAGTGACAGAATTTTGCCTCTTTATACACAAATCAACCAATGAGGAACAAAAATTTAAAACAAAGAAAAAAACAAAACAGTTCTTTTAAAAAAATGTGCATGTATAAAACCACGCTGGGCGACCATCAGACCAGGACCACGCTGGTCTGTGATTGGCACACAGACACAGGAAGGCCCGCCTCATATTTGGCTATGAATAGAAAGAGTTACCGGTAGAAATGAGTAGAAAAGACAGCAATGCAAACTCAAAAGTTCCACTGACATCCATAACATGAACACACAGTGAGCTCCAGGCGTTCTGGACTGGACAGGTGGATGTTTGTTGTTGGGAGGTGAGGGATTCACGAGGACATGTGAATGTGTCGCTCACACGATTAGATTGTGGTGGGGTGAAAGCTGTGAACATCATTTTGATCGAAATATTAAACCTCCAGCACCAACAGCTTTTCTTTTTTTGTACAAAAAAAATGTTAAACAATCATCACGTCTTAATACCTGAATTTCACATACTAATTGTAGGCTTGCAACTATCCGTTTAGCATGTAAGCGTTTGATTAACGTTATTCAAGTCCATATTTCAATTAGACACTAATGATTGCTGAGGTTTTGTGACTATTTGTTGTGACGTGTTAGAGCCAGTCTCTTGGACACAAATGAAAACAAATATTGAACTAATAGATAAAAGATTTTTGTTAATGACCAATTTTAATTACCATTTATTTCTGCTTTTTTGATCAATTAGATAAAACATATGCATTATAATTTGTTTCGAAATAATTATAAATGTTATTAATTGTATTTTTGTTGCACTATAATTAGTTCTTTGTTTAGTTTTTTTGAGATTGGTTGCAAATTAATTTTCATCTTTGTTTTGGTCTAACGGTCAAGCTTAAAATGCTTCATGTTTTCCTCATTGTTTTATGCAAACGTAGTAATGCAAACATTTTATTTTATGTCAACATACAGTTGTGTAATGGCATTGTTGCTATTCTGTAGACCTCTACTAAATGGTTCAAGTAGTAAATGTGAATATCGGTAAAAATATCATTCGTTAAACCAGTTATCGGTCTCGATCCAAACCGATTATCGTCTTGATCCAAACCGATTATCGGTCTCGATCCAAACCGATTATCGCCTCGATCCAAACCGATTATCATCTTGATCCAAACCGATTATAGTCTCGATCCAAACCGATTATAGTCTCGATCCAAACCGATTATAGTCTCGATCCAAGCCAATTATAGACTCATTCCAAGCCGATTATCGGTCTCGATCCAAACCGATTATCGGTCTCGATCCAAGCCAATTATAGACTCATTCCATGCCGATTATCGGTCTCGATCCAAACCGATTATCGTCTATATTCAAACCGATTATCGTCTATATTCAAACCGATTATCGTCTATATTCAAACCGATTATAGCCTCGATCCAAATCGATTATAGTCTCGATCCAAATCGATTTTAGTCTCTATCCAAACCAATTATAGTCTTGATCCAAACCGATTATCGGTCTCTAACCTTTACTCAGTGTCCAAGAGACTGGGCCTTTTTATAGTAATTTGATCAAAGGTGTGCTGTGATGTGTCAGAAATTCTTCTAGGTCCTATATAATAATAATAAGGCCGAGGCTGTGATGCGATAGGTAACGTGTTTTGTGTGTTTGTGCAATTGTCAGTGTCATATAGCAATTTAAGTGCAGGGAGAGGAGAATACGTCCCCACAAAAGGAAGAACCATCAGGGAGTGAAACACACTTGCAAATGCATGAAAACAAGCCAATATACACACTCACACACTGTCAGACATGATCATACAGAGTACAATATTCAAGCTACAGGTACTGTTGCACAGGTGTGACATTACAATCTTAGACTGAAGTACAACCACCCCTGTATGGGTCTCAAGATTTCCCCCACCTGCCCAAAATGTCCCACAGGCGTCTTGAATGTGCTCTTGTACACACACTCAGTCGAATATATGCGAAGTGTAGGTTTCTCACATAAAAAAAACATCACCATGCATTCTAAACGCATGATTTGTGATCAGATAGGAAGCGTTTCAGTGTTATGGCAGCTTTACCCTCAGCGATATGTTTATAAATGGGGGTGGGTATAATCCTCCGTTACTGTGGATATAAAAAGGAAATTTCGGGGACTGTGTGCCGATACTGCGCACAAGCCGTCCCAGACTCGATATAGTACATTTGCACGTTCAGATATTTAAAATGATATGTGTTAAGACAAGTAATGTCATCTCAGCATTTTGCTAACATGTTGTGCTACATCTGCGAGTAACACTGACATCACACCACATGACACGTCACAAACATTCTGAGCACGTCAACCACAGAGTCTGTTGTTGATAGCTTGTTATTGCTAATTCATGCATTTCTAGTCATTTTGCTTTTATGAATGAAATGTATTCTAACATAACGCATTAAAACAAAACAAAATAACCCAGGAAAAAAGTGATAGTAATTCTGAAATCGTACTATTTAAAGGCTTTCAGCTTGGATATCTTTGTTAGACACGCTATTATTCTCCCGAACCGTTAAGTTTATGTTGCATCTGTTACCCACAGCGATAATATTAATATCCCAATCCCCTAATCGCACAAGTTCCCCATCAACATCCGTCTTGAGCATGACTGTCCATCAGGCTTGTTAGTGTGAGTGGAAATGTCTCTATTTGAGTGGAAAAGACTGACCTTTCAAAACAAAAACATTGACTTATGATCGGTGACACACTAAACGCTGAGCATTCAGCATTTCTCCAGGTTTAACTAATAGGTAGATATCGATAGCATGTGTGTGTGTGTGTGTTTATTTTTTTTACTACAATAGCATGGTTAAAAGCATTACAAACAAAAAAAAGTCAAGTTGATATTTACACCGATAAAACCTTACTGCACAGCTAAATAGATAATATCCTTCACTACGAATATTATGATCACCAATTTCCTTCCATTCAGAGCTGCTGATATATTATTGATTATTACTAATGATTACTAAAGTTTTTATACAGAGCAGAGGAGAGGCTAGTCCTCTGATTCTATGCATGCGCTCCCTCACAGCAAACCTTCAGTGTTTTTAATGTGCTGTGTTGGTGTTTCGGGCTCCCTGCTCCAAACGTGCCGACACATGCTCTCGCCAGCAGAGGGAGTCGGAGTGTGTGTGTGTGTGTGTGTGTGTCTAGGCTGGGGTCACAAGGGCACCTTAGACATCCAATCGCACACATATGCGCTAGCACACACACTCACACACACACGCACACACTCGCTCTGCTCGAGCTCTGTTTCTAGCACCAGGGAAATGGAAGGCACCACACAACGCTGGATCACTGACCTTGGTGACAGAAGAGCATTTCGAGTACAGACTCTACTTCTGCCATGCAACTCTTATTTCTTTCTCCCTCTCGCCTGACTTGCACAATCCCTCCATGACCCCCAACTGTCCTCATTTTGTTCATGCTGTTTATTCTTTTTTTTTTTTTTGCTCCCATGTTTTCAGTCTGAGAGTAATATTGTGCAGGAAACACATCTGAAACGGAGTGTCTTTACAAAAAAAAAAAAAAAAAAAATCTGGTCATAATTCCATAGAACAACAATCCTAAACATATCAATAATAACATGTTCTTAAAAAAGTTTTTTTCTTCTCTGTGTATGTGTAGACTCAAGCCCCGCCCTCGCTGACCCCGCCCCTAGCCCAAGCCCCTCCCACAACCAATTCCATTTTGTTTCTACATTGATCTTTTTCAGTTTTTTTTTTTTTTTTTTTTGGAAAAGAAAGTTCAGAGTCCGTGGAATGAGAGGCACTCTCATTGGGAAACGAGGGAAGAAAGGGATCAAAGGAAAGGGGGCGAGTTGAAAAGAAA
Organism: Phoxinus phoxinus; assembly: GCF_949152265.1. Taxonomy (NCBI): domain Eukaryota; kingdom Metazoa; phylum Chordata; class Actinopteri; order Cypriniformes; family Leuciscidae; genus Phoxinus; species Phoxinus phoxinus. The sequence goes on from NC_136894.1 coordinate 3,305,278, forward strand.
GAGGGGGGGGAGCAGGTAGAGACGGGACAAGGTTGGAGAAATGGAGGAAGGTGAACGTATGGATGTTAGGCGTAGAATTCTTCCTGCTTGTCCGGTTTCTGGTAGGTGACGGTGGCTTGTTTAGGCTCCTCCAATGTGTAGCTGCCTTCATCTTTCTTTTTCATCCGGTAGACGAGTAACATCACGAGGAACGCCGCGAAGAGCGCTCCGACTACACCTCCGACGATCACCGCTGGAGGAAGAGCAAGAGACACTGATCACTAACAGCATTTCACATGAACACTTCAGCAACAATCACATTCTCTCCCACCATCCATAAATGTGCAAGTGTCATATCTCTGCGTCAATGACATATAAGGGTGTTCAAGATCAAGTCAAGCACTTTTGAAATCAAGCACTGAAGACTGGAGAAATTATGCTGAAAATTCAGCTGTGCATCAATAAATTACATTTAAAATATATTCACATAGAAAAGTCATTTCAAATTGTAATAATATTTCACAATATTACTAGCCTGGGAAAACCCAGACCACTCTCAGTTGTAACTGGGTCTGGCAAAGCTCCATAGACAATTCATTTCCACAGGGGCGTCACCAACGGACGTCGGATAGATCTAAAACCAATCAGAGCGATAAATGACATGACGTATGCAGAGCGACGGAGAAACATCTCGAGACTCTCAGCAATTCTCTGTTTGTGTTAATGAAAATGACAATTTTAAATCGCTTGAAACAGACGCGATAGCTGATTCGAACGAGTGATGTTGTGATGTTCCACGGCAGCATCCATCTTTGTAATGTACAAAATCTATGTCACCGTCTCTGCTCTGTCGTCATCGTGTAAAGCCCGCCCCAACGTTTCTGATTGGTGCCGCGATTTCGACGGATTGGAAATGGGTTTCAATGGGCTCTTTGCCAGACCCACTTGCAGAGCAAATCTAAATTTGCCGGAAGTGGTCTGGGTTTTCCCAGGCTACAATATTACAGTATTTTTTATTAAATAAATACAGCCTTGGTGAGCAGAAGAGACTTCATTCTAACATCATGACATTGATCCCTTCCAGTCTGAGATTTTAAAGGATTCAATGCCATCAATGAGCACGACTATAAATGAACTCTGAAAAACACAATCGATATCAGTTTCATTAATGGTTTTGAACCAAACAACATTGTGCGATTAAAACCGAACCATCGGAAAGAGCGGGAAATAGAGACACAGACAAACAAACACAAAACACATTTAATCAAGGCAGGGAGAGTTTTAAATCTCTCTAAAACTAAAGCTTAACTGCGAGAGCGCAAAACACGATGTATGAGCGACTCCTACGTCTTTACCTATGACCAGGAAGTCTGCAAATACAAAGGCAAACAGTCCTCCAATCAGAATGGCTGAGGAGAGAGAGACAGCATATCAGATGACAGAGAGAAACGAGAGGAGAGAGAGAGAGAGAGGAGAGAGAGAGAGAGAGAGAGAGAGAGAGAGAGAGAGAGAGAGAGAGAGAGAGAGAGAGAGAGAGAGAGGCTCAGCTAAACAAACAGAGAAGGTGAATGTGAACGAGGAAGAAAGACAAAGAGCGTGGTCATAGGTACGTCTTTACCTATGACCAGGAAGTCAGAAAATACAAAGGCAAACAGTCCTCCAATCAGAACGGCTGAGGAGAGAGAGACGAGAGAGAGAGAGAGGCTCTTGATTGAGATCATGAAAGCCAAGCTGTTCTTAAAGGGATAGTACACCAAAAATAAAGTAAATACATTTTTGGGTGAACTGCTCCTTTAAACAACCGATACTCTAAACAAAATACTATTTATTTTGCTAATACATAATGACTTTAATGTGTTTTTATAATGTGCTTATGCTATTTCATGCTTGAATCTTGAGCATAATATTTACATTACCGTTCAAAAGTTTGGGGTCAGTCAGATTTAAAAAAGGGAAAAAAAGAAAGAAAAAATATATATATATATATATATATAAATAAATATAGCTGCAAGCAGCGATTACGGGCCCAAGCCGGTGGCACCGCCACCCCGGTGCCTTTAGTTGCACTAAAGGCACCAGGGTGGAGGTGCCACCGGCTTGGGCCCTCCATCGCTGCTTGCAGCTATATTTATTTATATATATATATATATATATAAAAACCGCCACCCCGGTGCCTTTAGGGTTCTTGTGCACAACGGGCAATAACGTATCTCCGCTTTAGAGCTTGCATCAGTGTGGGTTCTGCAAAAGTGCGCATCGAGGGCATGAGCACCGTTCTGAAAACTAAAATGAAAATTAGACACCCTACAGTTTCATGGACTTAACGGACACATGAAATCAGCAGCCATTGTAAGTACACAAGACCAAAAATTCATATGAAGTGTGGTATATATATATATAAATTTTTTTAAGGGACAAGACAGATCATTTGACTTGCCTGACCTGATTAGAACAGTGAAAAAATAAAAAAATAAAAAATGGGTTGTGCAAAAAGGCGCATTTTTTGCTAGATTTTTTAAAAAGTTTAAATATATCAAAACAGAAAGATTTTTTTACATTTAAAAGCGTGCAATGAAAAACAGGAATAGGGGAGGGGAATGGCCGACAGAGACAGAGAACTTTTGAAACTAAAAAAATAACATCCTAACTTTGACAGAAAGTAGTCTTTGATAATGTTTAAATATACATTAAAATGCAGCATTGAATTAATTGAAATTAGTGTACTTTAAAACACTTGTTTAAAAGAAAAAACACATTTATACATAGTATAAAACACTAGATGGCACAATATACCTATTTTTAATAGTCTTTCTGCCCCCCTCCCCACACAGACAAACACAGGAGGGGCTGTCTGTGTGTGTGGCTGCGATGTCAAGATTGCAGTGTGTGTGTGTGTGTGTGTGTGTGTGTGTGTGTGTGTGTGTGTACGAGGATCGATCGAAAAATGGAGACATAAAAACATACTCCGTCATTTTGTTCATACAGGACATCATTCAAACTGCAAAGTGTTTCCTTATATTTGTGTGCACTTGCAATAAAACACAACATTGTGCTTTTGTTAAACTATAAACTCTTGTCAAACTGTAACATACAAATGTCACCCAACCAAAATCACACACACACACAACAATGTTGACTGTTTTTGTTCTGTTTCAGCAGCGAAAATAGTTAAACAAAGATCACAGCAGAACCATCGCGCATCTCACAGTGTTTTTTCATTAGTGAATGATTCCGCATTCTGAAAGAATCGCTTGACTCAAAGATTCAATGATCAATCCATAAAGATCTGTGTCATTCATGAATGACTCAGTCGTTCGAACGACTCGTTTGAACGAATGAATCAATGACTCGCTCATTAAGACGGTCGCCTGGCGACACCTATAGGAGGTTTAGTGTTATGTTTAAAAGTAGCCTTTCATTCTTTGCAACGATCGTTAATTAACTTATATTTAAAACAATCTTAAAACATTATTTAATGCATTGTTATTTTTCAGTGTAAAATATTTAATTTGATCAGCCACAGGGTAGGCTAACAGTCCTATAGTGTCTTATTATTCTAAATAATTTAATTTATTGATCAAATTTAGAAATTAAAAATGAACTATGAAGCATACATTTAATAAGAGTAGGGTGTGACTAGGTATAGATATTACAATATACAGATATTCAAATATAGTGGGCACTAGCCTATTAAAACCTGAACGTGTCCGCTTAATAAATCGTGAGCTGAATGAGTCGCAGCAAACATCAGCACAAGGAGTCCAATTTCATTAATCATGGGTGAAAAGCTGACTGAAAAGATTAAGAATAATAGGCTATTGAACACGCAATTCAAGCAATCCCACCCCCGAAATGGCGCTATGTTTAAAATTAAACTAAATGCTCACGGCTGCACGGGCAATAACGCGTTCACGGCGAGGAACGAGCAGAACAGAGTGAATGTGTTTTAGTTCATTCCTACTGGACGTCCAGTACTTACTTTGGCTTTTAAGTTAGCGATTTAAAAGCCCCCGCTTTAATTGCACATCGATTAACCGGTAGGAAAATATTCTAACAGTCACTATTTATATAGATACAATATACAATGGGCCTACCCGATTTTGACCACAAGAGGGCAGTATTGCCCTATGTATGACTTATTTTTTGACTTAAAAAGTGCATTCTGGCTGTTTTTTAACTTATACATAATTCTTAAATTGAAATAAAAGAACAAAATGGGTTTAGTTCTGATATTTGTATACTTTTATATAGAAATAAATGGTGTATAATAAATTTTTTAGAAGATATGAGGCTTTTAGTGTTTCCTTTTTTGGACATTACTTTAATCCCTCGCCATAGCAAAACCGTTTGAGATATTTAATATCCGTTCACAATTTAGCATCTTTAATGTATTTTCATCATGTTGAAAAAGTTTGGTGTGAATAAAATAAACCACCGCTAAAAACTCGGAGTCTAAAATATACCAAAACTCACATTCAAACCAAAATATCTGACTTCTTGTTGGTCGGAGCTAATGACTGTAAATTAGAAAGTTGTCCGGATCGAAGAGAAGAATATACGTACCGAGTTTGGTTACTGTAGGTAAAACTAATACCCCATTTATGACTAAAGGTGGCGCTACTGAGCCCCTTACCACGCCCGTTTCTGAAACTTCACACATGTCTATTACACAATAATGTCAAATGCATGTTGAGTTTCATGCAATTTGAAGCATGTTAAGAGCCTCAAATGCATCCAAACAGAATATAAAAGTTTAAAGCGTTGCCATGGCGACAGTATTAAAGATATCAATAATCCTTTCACAGGTCTACATCTGTCGTGTGTTTACATTATACAGATGAAGTTTGAAGCAAATCGGGTAAAAATAAGAGGGTGATTTCAAAGCATTTCGAAAGTGACACACTTCCTGCTGCCAGTTGGTGGCGCTATAACTTTGACTCACAATAGTCACATCCATGTGATCGGCTTCTTACCATGAACACACTGCTGAAGTTTCATCAAGATCAGTTAATGTATGAGGATGTTATAACACACTTCCTGTTTCCAATATTCGCCATAAATTCGTTTCCTCGCCACGGCCAAACCGTTTGAGATATCAAAAATCCCCTCGCAATTTATCATCCTCCATGTCTTGACTTCATGCACACCGAGTTTCGTGGTCATCCGATGAATTCTCTAGGACAAGTGTTTCAAATGCCAGAACATGCGTTTCCATACAGCCCATAATAACCGACTTCCTGTTGGACTGGCGTAAAACTTAGAGCACGAAAGTTGTTCGGCCCGATGAGATCTATACGTGTACCGAGTTTCATATTATTACATGCAAGCGTGTTTGAGATATGGACATGTTTTTGAATCCCATTCCAGGGGGCGCTGGCGAGCCCCCCTGCCACGCCCGGGTACCAGCTTCAGTCGGGCCCTAATGGCCGCGGGTTCTGACATTTGTGCAAAGTTTCAAGAGTTTTTGAGCACGTTAAGGCCCCCAAAAGTGCCCAAAAGGTAGTAAAATAATAATAATAAAGAATAATTATATATATATATATATATATATATATATATATATATATATATATATATATATAAATAAATATAGCTGCAAGCAGCGATTACGGGCCCAAGCCGGTGGCACCGCCACCCTGGTGCCTTTAGTTACACTAAAGGCACCGGGGTGGCGGTGCCCCCGGCTTGGGCCCTCCATCGCTGCTTGCAGCTATATTTATTTATATATATATATATATATATATATATATATATATATATATATATATATATATAAAGCCGCCACCCCGTTGCCTTTCGGGTTCCTGTGCACGACGGGCAATAACGTAACCCGCTTTGACTGTCGAGAGGGCAATATAGCCCTATGTATCACTCGATTTTATTTAACCAAATGTTTTTTTTACAAAATATGTTATTTATCTGATTCATCCAACCCTATACTGCACTCTTTTACTAATACTATATTATATTTCATCGTTTTCATGTCTTGCCCTCAAACATATCTGTTTAATCTGCTTATTTTTAAGTTACACATTGATTGAAAAAGAAACTCAAACTTTTTGTTTATGGTAATATTATTTGATACAGAAAGAAATAAGTGAGACTGTGGGAGTGAGGGGAGGGTAATGACAGCCAAAGGGAGACAGAGACAGATAAGTTTTGAAACTAAAAAAATGACATCCTAACTTTGATAATGTTTAAATATACATAAAAATGCAGCATATCATTAATTGAAATTAGTGTACTTTAAAACACTTGTTTAAAATAAAAAACACATTTATACATAGTATAAAACACTAGATGGCACAATTGTTCATAGTCTTTCTGCTCCCCTCCCCACACAGACACACACACAGAGACACACACACACAGAGACACACACACACAGAGACACACACACACACACACACACACACACACACACACACAGAATGGCTGGGGGAACTCTTTCAGAGAGAGACAAAACCACATTCAAACCAAAATATCTGACTTCCTGTTGGTCGGAGCTAATGACTGTAAATCAGAAAGTTGTCCGGCTCGATGTGCACAATATACATACCAAGTTTTGTGACTGTAGGTAAAACTAACCCCCCCACTTTTGTCAAAAGTAACACACTTCCTGCTGCCAGTTGGTGGCGCTATAACTTTGACTCACATTAGTTACATCCATGTGATCGGCCTCTTACAACAAACACGCTACTGAAGTTTCATCAAGATCAATTAATGTATGAAGACGTTATAACACATCGTGTTTCTCTTTTCTCGCCATAATTTCGTTTCCTCGCCACGGCCAAACCGTTCGAGATATCAAAAAGCCATCCGCAATTTAGCATCCTCAATGTCTTGACTTCATGCTGACCGAGTTTGGTGAAGATCAAATTAAATTTCTTGGAGGAGTATATAAAATTCCAGGGGCGTGCGTTTTCATACAACCCATAATAGCCGACTTCCTGTTGGGCTGGCGTAAAACTTAGAGCACGAAAGTTGTTCGGCCCGATGAGATCTATATGTGTACCGAGTTTCATACTAATTCATGCAATATTCAGTTTGATATATGGACCAAGTTTTCGGACCCCGTTAAAGGGGGCGCTGTTGAGCCCCCCTGCCACGCCCGGGTACCAGCTTCAGCCCGGCCCTGATGGCCGCAGGTTCTGACCTGTGTGCAAAGTTTCAAGAGTTTTCGAGCACGTTAAGGGCCCCAAAAGTGCCCGAGATTTTGCACACAGCAGAGAAAGGGTTAAAATAAAGCCCCCCCTCCTCTCTCACACACACAGACACTGAGAGAGAATAGGCAAAATTCCCATCAAATCACATTCAAACCAAAATATCTGACTTCCTGTTGGTCGGAGCTAATGACTGTCAATTAGAAAGTTGTCCGGCTCGTGGAGATAAATATAGATACCGATTTTTGTTACTGTAGGTAAAACTAATACCCCATTTTTCACTAAAGGTGGCGCTACTGAGCCCCTTACCACGCCCGTTTCTGAAACTTTGCACAAGTGTACTAGGCAATAAATGTAAAGTGTCTGTCGAGTTTCATGCAATTTCAAGTATGCTAAGAGTCTCAAAAACTTTAAAAAAGAATATTAAAGTTTGATGCGTTGCCATGGCAACAGTATTTAAGATATCAATAATCCTTTCACAGGTCTACATCTGCCGTGTGTTTACATTATACAGATGAAGTTTGAAGCAAATCGGGTAAAAATAAGAGGGTGATTTCAAAGCATTTTGAAAGTGACACACTTCCTGCTGCCAGTTGGTGGCGCTATAACTTTGACTCACAATAGTCACATCCATGTGATCGGCTTCTTACCATGAACACACTGCTGAAGTTTCATCAAGATCAGTTAATGTATGAGGATGTTATAACACACTTCCTGTTTCCAATATTCGCCATAAATTTGTTTCCTCGCCACGGCCAAACCGTTCGAGATATCAAAAATCCCCTCGCAATTTATCATCCTCCATGTCTTGGCTTCATGCACACCGAGTTTCGTGGTCATCCGATGAATTCTCTAGGAGAAGTGTTTCAAATGCCAGAACATGCGTTTCCATACAACCCATAATAACCAACTTCCTGTTGGACTGGCGTAAAACTTAGAGCACGAAAGTTGTTCGGCCCGATGAGATCTATATGTGTACCGAGTTTCATATTATTACATGCAAGCGTGTTTGAGATATGGACATGTTTTTGAATCCCATTCCAGGGGGCGCTGGCGAGCCCCCCTGCCACGCCCGGGTCCCAGCTTCAGTCCGGCTCTAATGGCCGCGGGTTCTGACATTTGTGCAAAGTTTCAAGAGTTTTTGAGCACGTTAAGGCCCCCAAAAGTGCCCAAAAGGTAGTAAAATAATAATAATAAAGAAGAAGAAGAAGAATAAATAATAATCCGAAGGAAAACAATAGGGCCTTCGCCTTTTCAAGGCTTGGGCCCTAATAAATAATAATCCGAAGAAAAACAATAGGGCCTTCGCCTTTTCAAGGCTTGGGCCCTAAAAAGAAGAAAAAAAAAGAAAAATTAATACTTTATTCAGCAAGTATGCATTAAATTTTTTAAAAGTAAGAGTATAGTAAAGACATTTACGGTAATATAAAAGATTTATATTTCAAATAAACGCTGTTCATTTGAACTTTGTATTTATCAAAGAATCCTGAAAAAATGTATCACGGTTTCCATAAAAATATGAAGCAGCAGCACAACTGTTTTCAAAATTGATAATAATCTTGAGCAGCAAATCATCATATTATACTGATTTCTGAAGGATCATGTGACACTGAAGACTGGAGTAATGATGCTGAAAATTCAGCTTTGATCACAGGAATAAATTACATTTTAAAATAGATTTAAATAGTTGTTAGCCTACATAATATTTCACAATTTACTGTATTTTTGATCAAATAATCTCTAATAATCTGTGGGGTCTACAGTTCAGTGTGATCTATTTATTCGCATCGCCTCTAATCTTATAAGCTACAGGGAGACAGACAAAAAAGATGTACAGAAAAATGAAAGATATATACGAGACACAAAGACAGACAGAAGTAAGAAAAGCTAGGACAGACGGTGTTGTGGAAGGCGTCTCATCTCTCACCTATCAAGACCTCCTTCCTCTCGAGGATGTTCTTCTGTGGAAGTTGAGCAGCAGAGGATCCGGGAGCATCGACTCTGTTCCCGCTCAGATCCGGTTCTCCCGCTCCCGCTCCTCGTCCTCGGCCGACCTCGTTGCCTCGGACAACTTCAATCTCACCACTTGGACCTGGTCCTGCAACTTCATTATTTACAGTTGCATCTGTTGTTTGTGTCTAAATGAGGAAGACGAGAAAAAAAGAAAAGAAAAAATGATCATAACCTTTCACAATTGCACAATAGATCATGTGTAGCAGAAAGCAGGGAAGCAGAGCAAAAACTGCTGACCGACCGACCGTCCTGTAAAAGTGCCTGGTTTTGAATGCATTATAAATCTGGTTTGTGAGAGTAGAAATAGCAAAAACTGTCTGAATCATCTGATGAAAGTATGATTTTGATGCAATATGCACAAACTAAACGAATGCTATTCATTCACAGATGACATTCATATGCACAAAAAATACAAATAATTTATTTCTTTGAAAAAAAATATTTTTTTTATTTATTTATTTAAGACATATAGATAATATAAAATTTTAATATCTACCATTTATTGAAAATATTTACTGGCCTATCTGTATTGGCTAGAATTTTCATATTGGTGTATCCTTACTAACTAGTTAGTTAGTTAGTTGGTAACTAACTGACTAACTAACCGACTGACCAACTAACCGACTGACCAACTAACTGACTAACTAACCAACCAACCAACCAACCAACCAACTAACTGACTAACCAACTAACTAACTAACCAACTAACTAACCAACCAACCAACCAACCAACTAACCGACCAACTAACTAACTGACTAACTAACTGACTAACTAACCAACTAACTGACTGACCAACTAACTGACTAACTAACCAACTAACTGACTGACCAACTAACTAACTGACCAACTAACTAACTGACTAACTAACTAACTGACTAACGAACCAACTAACTGACTAACTAACCAACTAACTGACCAACTAACTAACTGACTAACTAACTAACTGACTAACTAACTAACTGACTAACTAACCAACTAACTGACTAACTAACCAACTAACTGACTGACCAACTAACTGACTAACTAACCAACTAACTAACTGACCGACTAACCAACTAACTTACTAACTGACTAACTAACCAACTAACCAACTAACCAACTAACTAACTATTTAGAGTTTAAATGAATCCACATATCCCACCTGTGTGCTGGAGCTCATGAGCGAGCGAGTGCTGCTCTCGGTCGGGGCGGCTCTACTCGGGGTGGTCTGTGGTTGCTGGGGTCGTACGGGGGCAGGGCTTGGCGTGGTCTGTGGTTGCCGGGGTCGTACAGGGGCGGGGCTTGGCGTGGTCTGTGGTTGCCGGGGTCGTACAGGGGCGGGGCTTGGCGTGGTCTGTGGTTGCCGGGGTCGTACGGGGGCGGGGCTTGGCGTGGTTGGGACAGGACGGGCTCTGGTCGGTTTAGCAGTGGTGGACGAAACGGTGGTGGGCATAACCTCAGTGGTTGTGATGTCATCACTTGGGGTCTCTGTTGTGATTAATGGTTTAACTATCATGGGTTCTTTACTAATGTACAGATCTTCGTCTTCATCCTGGTCACTAGGGGCCACTGTAGTCTCATCCAGATTGGTGGATGAGTCCACAAACACTTCAGGAACGTCAGTCAGCCACGGTGCAACCGTAGCCTTCGACCTCTCTTGGTCAAAACTAATTTCCGTCACGGATTCCTGTATATCCTCCTCCTTTTTCTCGTTCTCCATCTCCGGTTTGCTGTCTACATCTTGTCCCACGCCGCTCTCTTGCTCCAGCTCAGGTACAGGTGCAGGTGGGCGGCTGGGCTCGGCGGCGGGGGGGGCCGAGGGGGCGGGGCCTGTGGCCTGTGTGGTGGAAAGTGGGAGGGGCTCCTTTGTAGTGAAAGACACACTTGTTGCACTCGGAGGAACATTAATATCTGGAACTGGAAGAGAAGAGAAAGAGCTATGAAAACACTGAAGGAGATCAATACTCTCGGCCATTTTAGGCCGTGTTAATGTGTCATATGATACCTAGCGCAAGCGTCTGCAAGGCTTCAAAGCTACCTTTAGATTGGTCAGCACAGGAATGTGAACATCCCCATGGCAACACATGAATAAAATATCAATAACCTTGGTAAGAAATACACAAGCACACACACTAGATACAGAGAACAAAGCAAACAGCACTGCAACACACAAACTCTCCTCATAAAGCACACACACACACACACAGATGGTGGTTTTTAACTACAGGCACTTTTATGTCCCACGGGTTGATTTTTATTAAAGCAAACTGATTTCAACCGATAAAAGATTTTTTTCTTTCTATTAAATGAAGGCCACATTAGAAAGTTTGCCTTCATCGTTTATTTTTAGCTGCTTTTCAAATGCTTTTTATGTGTAGATTTTACTATTTACCCTTGACCTTGACGTTTAATCTCAAATTATGAAAATCCATCATAATAAATATATTTTAAAAACTATGATAATCTAAACAAAGAGTAAAATAATTAAAACAAAATTATATATTATTTGTATATTATTATAGTTATATTATCTAATGTTTTGCATAAATTATTATTATAAGTTGTGATGTAATTTCCAACACAACGATTTATAAGTAACCAGTGATAGTTATGTTAGTGTAAAGGATACATATTTATTGATTTTTTTCTTTTTTTTTCTGTTATTGTCAAATTATGCAAGAAAAGTAAAAAAAAAAGTAAAATCTGTATTTAGTAGACATAAAATCGTAGCTATGAAAAATAGCCATTTACTCCATTTTAGTCCAAACCAGTTATTTTTTATATTTGTATTATATTTAAATTATTATATCATATTATAGTTAAATGAAACTAAAACTATATATATATATATATATATATATATATATATATATATATATATATATATATAAAATAAAAAAATGTTGTTGCTTTAAATAAAATAAAAAACAAAACAAAAATTACTAAAACTTTAACTAAAATTTAAATGAAACCGGAAAATATATATTAAAAAACCAATTCAAAATATTAATCAAAACTATAAATTACACTGAAATAACACTAGTCCAGAATTGTTTAAACCACCACAGTTCTTTATCAAATATATAAAAACTGAAATTACGTTGTGGTGGTAATGTTCATGATTTTCAAGTCTCCTGTGATATATTTATGTTTGCTGTTTGCAGTGGTCAAATAAATAAAAAAAATGTGTGAAAAGTGTGTTAGAAGAGAGTTTATTTTCTAAGCATCCACAGGGCACAAAGTTCACAGAAGAAACACCCAAACACACTAGCGGATATTGTCTGTCCACACCCAGATTCCTGCTGATTAACTGATCTTATTTACAGTAATCTGATTACTGAGGATCAGATGATCACACACACACGCACGCACACACACACACACACACACACACACACACACACACACACACACACACACACACACACACACACACACACACACACACACACACACACACACACACACACACACACACACACACACACACACACACACACAAACACACACACACGTTTTCATGTTTTATGGGGACTTTCTATAGACATATTAATTTTTATACTGTACATATTCTCTGTATACTGTATATTCTCTCCCCTTACACTAACCCGACCCCTAACACCCGTCACACACAACTTTTAGCAGTTTTACATTTTCAAAAAACATCACTTAGTATGATTTATAAGCAGTTTTCCTCATGGGGACCAAAACAAACAAGGATTTTGGATATTGCCATCCTTGTAGGTTAGGTTAGGTTAGGTTAACTCAACTTTATTTATTATTAGTCGGGACATTATGTCCCCATGATGTAGGGTTTACCAGGACCACACACTCACACTCACGAAGAAGTGCTTTTTATGTACAATAAAATACGGTCTGTGGGCTTCAGCTAAACAGAGGCTTAAATAACTATGAAGTTGTGGGAGGAATGTGTGTGAGAGAGAGAGAGAGAGAGAGAGAGAGAGAGAGAGAGAGAGAGAGAGAGATTTCCCGCATTTCCTGTGTGTGTGTGTGTGTGTGTGTGTGTGTGTGTGTGTGTGTGTGTGTGTGTGTGTGTGTGAGAGAGAGAGAGAGAGAGAGAGAGAGAGAGAGAGAGAGAGAGAGAGAGAGAGAGAGAGAGAGAGAGAGAGAGAGAGATGAAGACGAAGGCGTTGAGTTGTGAGAATTATACCAGCTGGTGAGGGGATTGGAAGTCCGGGATGGACTTATAAACAAGGCAGCTGTGACCTCGTAATGAGTGATTCACACGTCACAAACACAACACACACATCACACTCACAGCCAGAGCCGGATCCAGAAAAGAAGTCTTCATCATCGTATAACTCGTCTCCATCTCCAGAACTCTCCGTGTCGCTCAGTGGAGATGTGCCACGCTGGGCCTTAAAACAGAGAACAAGCAAGTCAGAAATGTTGGATGCTTATATTTCAAAACCAATATCAGATTTACAGTGTGTGTGTGTGTGTGTGTGTGTGTGTGTGTGTGTTCATGTGTAAGTGTGAAGGGGTCTTGTGTGGGGAGCCGTTTCATCGAGAGGCCCGTTGCTAGGGGCAACACTTGCATTTAACCCAATTTCTTAAATAGGGATGAAAATTCAGCAGAAAAAGAGCTCGACTGTCCTCAGACCCAGTGTGTCATATACTGTACATGAGAGAACTGTGGTCATAATAATGCTGTGGTATAATGCTTAACAAATTCCATTACATTACAATGCAAACAGTTCCATTAAAAAAAAGTTTTAAAAGCTGTTTTTGGCAAGAAACATATCAGCGAACCTGTCATGCCATTGATTTTGTTCTCAACTAAAATAGGTTTTTATGCTTCAATGTTCAAAACACATTATTTTTCCCATATTCTCTATTGTTGCGGCTCCTCTCTTCCCAGTCTGTCAGTAACGCTCTGTTTAGTTCCTGTCTCTATGAAGCCCCTCCTTCTGATAAGCACACTGTGCTCTGATTGGTCGGTTGGATCAGTGTGTTGTGATTGGTCGAGCTCTTTGAGCGTGTTTGGGA
>NC_136894.1:3324422-3326922 GCF_949152265.1 Phoxinus phoxinus
ATCTTCCTGCACAAATAAAAAGAAGGATAAGGTACATAAGAAGTGAGGGAACGTGGGCAACGGCAGGATTCCTGGAACAGCCGAAGCCGAAAGTGCAATTCTGAACTATTATGGAGAGTTGTTGCTCAGTAACTGCATACCTGACTTGAGTGCAGAAGTGGATGAGAAGCACTGTGGAAATCTGGTCCGGTGTCAAGTATTTAATAGCATGTACCGCCACTGACGACGCTACAGAATCATACTTTCCAACAAAGCGGCGCGCATTTTATGTCATGAGATCATGACGCGACATGCTATCATGTTCATGGCTCAACATGTCTTTAAACGGTGTGAGGTGAGTAAAGTAAACACACTGAGTTTTGTTTTCAAAGGTAAATGGCACGTTCAGACACATACTCAAACCAGTATGCGATTGAAACGGTGACATGCACACCTACACAGATGATACACACCCCATTGTAGCTCCTGTGTATGTACAGGTGTGTACATGCATTTCCTCGTCCTTTATCTATGAAGTTTTAGCCGATTGACGTAGGATACAGTTCAAAGGAATCCTTTTATTCAGCAAGGACACGCACTAAAACGATCAAATGTGACACTAAAAAGTACATTTATAATGCTAAACATTGTTCTAGTTCAAATAATTGCTTTTTTGAAAACTTTCCATTCATCAAAGAATCCCGAAAAAACATGTATCACGGTTTCACAACAATATTAACTCTTTTCACACCATTGACATAATTTTCCATCATTTATGAGACTATGGCACATATTTCCCTACTACAGGTGAAACTCCAATCGCTTACTCTATCGTGCAAAAGTTCATTTATTTCAATAACTCAACTTAAAAGGTGAAACTAATATATTACATAGACTTATTACATGGCTTGGTTCATTTCTAATGTAGAATGCGGCCTGTTATTTCTCGATAACAGACCGTTGCTAAGTATAACACACCGTTGCCATGAAAAACAGAGGGTTGCCATGGACACGGTGTTCTTCAACGGAAGCAATACAATCGTTTTTAAATCAATAAACTTAAATAATGAGTCAAATTATTGGTTTATTTGGTAGGTAGCCATGTAATAAGCGAGGCAGTTATTATAGCGAATACAACCCCTTCAGGCTCCGATTCGCTCATAGATATATACACTAGATGTTGCCTTGGGGTTCTAAGCATGCGTCAAAACCGCCACCATCTTGGAACAGGGGTCTTGTCATAGGAAGTAGCTAGGTAACGCTGTCCTGTACTTCGAATTCATTGGTTGTTGCCGGACTTTTGTGCCGTGTATGGATATTCACACGAACGAAATCTGAACTAGGACAAATGTTTAAAAAAAAACAATATTAGGGGTGTAACGATACCTTAATTTCACGATTCGATGTATATCACGATTCTGAACTCACGATACGATATTATTGCGATACTCCCAAGACATATGATAAAAGGTTAACAAAAAATGTACTGTTGATTAAAATGCTAACTTTGATATTACATTGTGGGTTTAAATGAACAGGTTTAGACTTGGTGCTTGTAATTCAAGGATAATGGTGACACCAGAATAAAAATATTCATGATTCTGAAGCTGACCATTGCATTATTATACATTATAATCAACATTATATAGTAGTTTAATGTAGTACTGACACTAAAACTCTGAAAACATGATTTTTTTCTTATACAGTAATTTCTATTTTGGGTGAACTATCCACGATACATATTGTCACTATCCACGATACGTATTGTTGCATTTTTGTATTGCGATATATTGTGGCACAATATATTTCTCTGGATTTAATGATAAATACATGTCTGACCATTGGAACGAACCAAAAAAACTAGAAAATCACATTCATGACGATTTATGGTGATTTTATTTCCGTTAGACCTTTGCTACATTGACGCTGATGCATTAAAGAGGAGGGGCTCCCCTGTTCAATGATGGCGGCTCTATTGACGCATTCGTTCCAATGAACTGCCGTAGCCAAGGCAACATCTAATGTATATATCTATGGTATTCGCTATATCAACCGCTTCGCTATACATGATCCCTTACTCATTACATGCAAAGTGAGATATTTCAAGCCTTTATTTGTTATAATTTTGATGATTATGGCCTACAGCTTATGAAAACCCCAAATTCAAAATTAGAATATTGTGAAAACGTTTTCATAAGCTTTAAGCCATAATCATCAAAATTATAACAAATAAAGGCTTGAAATATCTATTGA
Source organism: Phoxinus phoxinus (assembly GCF_949152265.1). Taxonomy (NCBI): domain Eukaryota; kingdom Metazoa; phylum Chordata; class Actinopteri; order Cypriniformes; family Leuciscidae; genus Phoxinus; species Phoxinus phoxinus. The sequence goes on from NC_136894.1 coordinate 3,326,655, forward strand.
AGTTAAATTACTGAAATAAATTAACTTTTGCACTATATTCAAATTTCCCCTGTGTATAGTAGGCGAAAAAGAGTATGTGACAAAAGTAATATGTCCGAATTCACAGCACTATTCATTCCAGATGACCTACAACCTCTGCCGAGACTCTGAAGTGTGCATACGATGGACACTTTATATCCCATGAGGCCACGGGAGAGGATTTGTGAATGACAGTGAAGCGACGCAACTGACGCCGTAGGTCACATGACAATGACAACATAACGAATGT
>NC_136894.1:3331922-3454422 GCF_949152265.1 Phoxinus phoxinus
TTTATGTAGCCGATATAACAGACTTGCGCTGCACATTTTGCACTTGACTGTATTTTCCTTTTTGAAGTGATTTCAATCATGAAAAAAGGAAAATAATCCCCCATCGTTTGGCAATTCAAAACCATCATGGTGAACAGTGCACATCTGAAGTGACTTAACTGAAGGATCCCAACTTCCAGCAAAATCGACGTGAGACGTCATTATGGGAAAAAAAAATCAGGCCAAAACGGAGTTCGTTTTGGGAGTTCGAAACATCTTGCCAAGAAAACTCTCCTGGAAATGATGTAATAAGTGCGGCTCTGAGGCTCCACCTTCTTTTACGTGGAAATCTTCTGTTCATTTCTTCTGTCCGTTGAGGTCAGACGCGAGTAAAAACATGAACACTGGAGAGCCGCTTTATAGTAGAAAATGAAATTGTAATTCTAACTGAAAGAGACACTGACACAGTAAAAAAAAAAAAAAAAGGGGGCGGGGTTTAAGTGGACTAAATGATTGGAGAAGTCCAGCATACATCACCAGAGAGAAGTCCAACAAATGTAGTTATGACATTTTGATTTAAAATTACAATGTCAAAACAAAGTTTAAAAATTTTAACACGCATGGATGAATTGTTCACAATAAGATCAACAACATATTTAGAAAATAGACAGATTAGTTTTTCATTTAAGTCATTCAAATTCAGTGACTATTAAAAGTAATATCATTTAAATTAATAATGAAAATGATCTCCTTTGTGGCGGTGAACTATCCATCAATCTTATCTATTAATCACGTCAATTATGTCAATCTTCCATTACACATGTAATGGAGATGTGTGTATAATATTAATTTAATTGAAACAAGAAGACAAAACCATTTTAATGGTTTAAACCACTTCTAGGGTTTATTTTTATATCTTCCCCATTCATGTGTGGTAATGTCACAGCTCTTGTGCAGAACTGAAAGATCTCGGTGTTATTTACAGGGTCTATCTCTTAGTCATTCTCCACACTTGACAGAAGTCTGCATTTCATCAGCCGCGTGTGTGTGTGTGTGTGTGTGTGTGTGTGTGTGTGTGTGTGTGTGTGTGTGTGTGCCAGCTCCCTCTTATCAAACACTCAGTCTCACACAATCTCTTCAGCCAACATTCTGACATTTCACATTTTTTAAAACAACTTCACAATCATGTCCCCGGTACACACACTATTATGCTTGTTTTTGTCAAGAATGGATGGATGAGTACAAAGTAAAGCATTCTCTCTCCAGTCACAAAAACAACCTACACTGGTTATTCAATAAAGTGTGCAATAATACTCAGCATTACATCATCTTGCATTGAGAAGTCAATGAAAAGCATGTGACTAAAATTTATATTCTCTGTACGCAAGCCAAGGTCACTCACAGCTGATGGAAACGAAGGGCTATTGTTGCAATCTCATCCCATACAAACAAAGACATACCATTACAAACGAGACACTAAATGGACAATAACGAGTGAATGGGCTGGACTATAATAGTCTGGATAATTGGTCAATCTGTCAATCAAGATGAAACACTTCTGACATTCTCAGTTCACATCTTTATCAACCCGGAAGACGTCATTACGTGAAGACTTTATCAGAGCAACAACAAGCCTGAGTTTAGACTCGACGAGCCTCTTAACTGCACTGATGTATGAAGATGCTCTGCTTATTGAGTTGCAAAAACGCTGTTCATTTGCACATCAATGTGCACAACGCTCTCAAACGACTCTTTGAGCTTCAAAACCGTGCAACTGTTGAGTGTTTGAGCTTCAGACGAGGTTATACTGAAGGTGAGCGTGACCTTTTGTGCACGTGTTTGCGCATACAGGCTGAGAAACAAAGAAAATGCAAATGGATTAAACGACGCACGGTGTGTGTGAAATGAAATCCTCTCAGACAGTTTACTTTATTCGTGTGCTTTTACACACATTTTTGTCTTTTGGCTGTAGGCTCGTTTTTTCTTCCTCTGGCTCTTATCTGGGAGTTTTTACTTGGCATAAATAAATCCCTTAAATAAAATGTGTGTGAATAATAAATATTTTACAATTATTAACTCACTGTGTTTGGTGTCAGACCGGCTATGCATATTAGTCAGATTATATAACATGCATCCACTGGAACTGAAAACCTCGAGAGATTGCATTCAGATGTTATAAGTTTGATCATATGGACAAATACTTGTATCTTCAAAGCAACTATTTAAATAAAGTGCAACAGTCACGAACACAGTTTGTATATACTCTGCAGAACACACTCCTCCACCAAGGGGACTGACTACTAAATAATGTAAAGTCCTTCTCGCCAGGAAATCCCCTCAGAACTATTAGATCAGCTTCATTACTCCAGTCTTCGGGTCACATGACCCTTCAGAAATCAGTATAATATGCTGATTTGCTGCTCAAAAACATTTATTATTATTATCAATGTTTAAAACAGTCATATTTTTGTGGAAATTTTGTTTATTTGAAATAGAAATCTTTTTGTAACCATCTATACTGTCACTTTTAATCAATTTAACACATCCTTGCTGAATAAAAATGTCATTTGTTTTTCATAAGCGCTATGATTTTATCCCAACGATATGTAGTTTGTGGTTTAAATGAGAGTGACTAACAGCATGAACTGAACTGACTCTTAAATATTCAAGACTCACTTATCTTGTGTATGTTTTGGGGTTTTTCACATGAGGTTTCTGTAACTCACAGAGACACACACACACACATAAGCTGCGCAACATCGGAAAGTTTTAAATCCAATTGCTGTCTTTCCAACTTTTCCGCTCTCATCAGTTTTGCTCTCGAGCAGTTTTTGCAATCCATTCTACACTGTTTTTTTAAAAGCAATTTAAGCTTGTGTCGGTTAATTAATATTTGACATGAGGTCGTGCCTTCATTTATTATATTATGCCGTTTTAATAGTGGTGACATTTTCTGGAGTTATGGAAGGTGTCGACTGTGTGAATGTAGTCATACACATACACATACACACACACAACACACACACAGTCATATTCAGCGCACAATTCTTCAGTGCCGGAAGTATTTTTTCCCCATTCATTTCTCCCATAAGGATTTTTTTTTTTTTTCATAAGTCTTTGTTAAAGCTTTATAGGCCATAAACCAAGCTAATCAGCTACAAGGTAAATCATTAATCATCATGTTTGATTTGAAGAAAAGAAGCATTTGAAAATCATATACAAAAGGTACAAGACTGTGTACTACTAAACGACTGTAATGAGGGAAAGAACTACAATTAAACTCGAAATAAAACAAGGGAGAAATATTACACTACTCATTTAAAAATGTATGTATATATATATATATATATATATATATATATATATATATATATATATATATATATTATATATATATATATATATGTGTGTGTGTGTGTGTATAGATATATAAGCAAATATATAAACAATATATACAAATATTTAAGTATTTTGAGAGCATAGGGAGATCTTGGCTGCGTTCAGTCCACTTTTAGACACAAACTTCCCTAACCACTTCCCCTCGGGGGAATCCCTGCCGCCATTTTGAAGTGCGTTCCACTTCATGAAGTGGACGAGAGAAGTTTATATGGACAGACCCTCGTTCCCTCGATTTTGACCGATTTTACATACTTCATATGTACTTTTCAGGCACCGATATGTCCCACAATGCAGTACGATGTGACGTCACCACAGATCTCGTCTAATCACCACCACAACAAGCAACTCTGATATATTAATTAGATTTTTTTTTACGCAGCCCTTGTCTTGATTATGTCATTCGCAGTGCATTATGGGAGTGGGCGGGACTAAAAAGCTATTTTGGCACGTATTTGATTGTGGCGACTCTCTGATTGGTGGAATTTTCTGTACAGCATCATGGGAAATGTAGTTTTCACTCCGAATTCTGCTGTTAAAAATCATTTTAAGAAAAAGCTAAAATAATGTGGGCTGACGCAAATACCATAATAGCTCACAGTAGGGCTGTCTTTACAAGTTTATAAGCTATCGTTAAAAATCAATTTCCCTATGGAGAGTTTATACTTCCTCAACCCGACTGTTGTGTAGTTGAATGATAAATAGTGATGTTCCTCATTTGAAAGCCGCTTTGGATTAAAAGCATCTGCTAAATGCCTAAATGTAAACATATAATGCCATAAACTCACAAAGCCATCTCATTAAACACATGAACATGTGCTCTCAACTGAATGAAAGCCCGCACTTATACGCACTTCATCATTTGTCTTTATTATAATAAACGCAAATCTTGTTGATTAATGGCCTGCACATCGCCTCTGACAAGGGTTATCTAAATATTCCTCGTTCCTAATTAACTCCGGGCTGCTTTTATCATTGTACAGACACCGGTCGGTCTGGCGCTCGGAAACTTAACGGTATTCCAGAATCCCCCTGAGCACGAGGCCACGCCCACATTCACTCGTTAACCTAATTACCCTCGTGGTTAGTTATGTCTCCACGGAAACACGTCACTATCCCCTTTCCCCAAGCAAGAGGCCATGAGAACATCTGCAGAACAAACAAACACACACACAGGGAACGAGGAGGAAAAGGAAGGACACATGCGCATAAACACATTTTCTCCGGGCCAGGGCTGTCCTGTTTTGGCTACAATAGCCGTATTCATATTTATAGAGCGGATTGGACAGGCATCATCTTAAAAAAATCATTGTGGCTTTGGAACGCCTCCTACCAATGCTCTCTAATTTAGGGTCTTATTATAGCATGGCGCACACACACATATATATTTGGGGCAGAAAGGCATTCAATCAAGCTGTGGGTTTTTCTGAGGAACCCGATTGCAAACTGCCATTTGCACACATAAAACCAAACCCGTAAAACAATATTACACTACAGCCGGTTATAAAGCCATAAATGTCCTCATATCCAGCTGTAAAATATAGTTTACGCGTCTCTCTCTCTTCCTGTGTCTCTCTCTCAGGTATGGAGTGATCTCCCCTCCCCCCACCAGACTGCTGGAGCCGCATCTTAATTAGCCGGAGAGACAGAACGAAAAAGAGCAAGCAGGGAAAGAGAAAAGGGTGAATGACAGAACGAGAGGGGCAAAGAAAAGGGAGAGACCGGAGATATACGGCTGTGACGGAGATGTGCCGTTGTCATGGTGACACCGTGGAGAACAGGTAGAGGAACACGGTCTCCTGGGAAAGAGCAGCGAGCCCCGATAGTCTCCACCTTTCTGTTTCCACCTCTCTCAGCAATTCATCCCTCGCTCCGCTCTCTTTTCGTGGCTGTACGAGCTCTGATCCTAAAATGGGTTTCTACGGTACAACAATGTTTGAGCTGGTAATAGTAAATCACAGCTTGTTCGTCCAATTACCTCACAGATCAAGGATTGAAAGGAATATTCCAGGTGCAATAATGCAATAATGACAGAATGAGAGGAGAGCATTTGTGACATAATGTTAAATACCACAACAATTATTTTAACTCAACCCTCTTTTGCTTTTTAATATATATATATATATATATATATATATATATATATATATATATATATATATATATATATATATACACACACACACACACACAGGTGAAACTCGAACAATTCGAATATCGTGCAAAAGTTAATTTATTTCAGTAATTCAACTTAAAAGGTGAAACTAATATATTTTATAGACTCATTACATGCAAAGTGAGATATTTCAAGCCTATATTTGTTGTAATATTGATGATTATGGCTTACAGCTTATGAAAACCCCAAATTCAACATTAGAATATTGTGAAAAGGTTTTCATAATCATCAAAATTATAACAAATAAAGGCTTGAAATGATTATGAAAACCTTTTCACAATATTCTAATGTTGAATTTGGGGTTTCATAAGCTGTAAGCCATAATCATCAATATTACAACAAATATAGGCTTGAAATATCTCACTTTGCAAGTAATGAGTCTATATAATATATTAGTTTCACCTTTTAAGTTGAATTACTGAAATAAATGAACTTTTGCACGATATTCAAATTTTTCGAGTTTCACCTGCACTCAAAAAAACGAACTAGGAAGGTTGTGCACTTTACATAATATATTTATATTTAGTTTACTTATAATAATTGTGTTTGTTGACTTGAAATGTTTTTTTCTATTAAGGTCCACGTAATTATGTCTCATCTTAACAGTACAAAATCCTAACGTGTTGTCTAAACACAAATCATTTATGTTAAGTAAAAAATTCTTACATCCAGAGGGGGCGGTATAGTGCGACGCCAACTGCCATTTTGCCCTAACTTAATTTGATTGTGTTCAATCTGCTTAAATATAAAATTTAAGTTTACTTAATCCATTTGTGTTGGATTACATGAATGATTTGTGTTGCATTAACTGAGACTGGGCGGTGCTTGTTAGTTCCCAGCATGCTTTGCATATGGTTAAATTAAGAGAGAATAAATGTTAAAATGAAGTGTTATTTTATGTTTTTTGGAGAAAATTAGAAAAGGGGAAGACTTGATAGTGTGTAATTGTGTTTAATGTTCAATTACATTGGAATAATTAGAACCATTTAAATTACAGTGGGTTACCATTGTGGAGAAGAGTGGAGCATTTTGTTTGGTTGTGGACTGATTCAGATACGTTTAACTGTTTCGGTTGAAGAAGCATGTAAATCTTAGCATTTGCAAATATGTACTACTGCTAGCAAATAGCTAGCTATAGTCTATCGATTTGATTATGTGTCACTTAAATAAATGAAATATTAATGGATGTTTGAAAATAAAAAACACTTCAATCATGTCAGAAAACCTTAAAATTAGTTGGGCTGACACTATTAAATGAAGCTGTGCCAAACTATAGTAAATAAGTTGAATCAACCTTAATAAATTAAGTTGACCCAACGTAAGTACATTAAATTGGAATAACATAATTGCATAATGCTGAAATAAAGCAAGTTAATCATGTGGAAATCCTTTCCATGATTTTTTTATGTTCATTCAAAGAGTAATTTTTTTGAGTGTGTAAATATTGACCAATGCATCATCGGCCAATAATCAGTATTAGCTGATAGTGAAAATAATCGCTTTTATCAGCCAATATCTGCCGATGGAGGTGAAAAAATATGTTCAGACTGGAACTCATATTGTTTGCATCTCATCTCATGGCTATACTATTGAAACAATGATATTTTAACGTTTATGGATCGGCACCGTTCACTTGCATTGTGCCTCACTGCTTTTTTTTGGTGAAGGGACGAGTTGAAATAATTTTTTGTGGTAATCAACATTATATATCCTTCAAATGAAAGCTTGAGGATTCTTCCCAACTGAACGAATGAACGACACACACATTGACACTGATTTGCCCCGGACTTCCCCTATACCGGCATCCATCATCTCCAGGTTATCGGGCAGGAGGCGTCTGACGGATGTGAGGAGGTCAGAGCGAGGTCGGTGTGTGTGATGTGGCTCATTTAGTTTATGTGAAGCAGGTGGGCTGATAAGGTGAACCTCCTCGGCTGACACCTCCAAATGAAACGCTTTCACACCAGAACGCAGTGCCATTTGGTGGACCTGATAATGTTTTTTCTTTCGCGACACCACGCTTCAGCTGGAAGCCTTGGGAAACGCGCTTATTATGTCAACATGGAATTACCACAGTGTTTGTTGCAAGACTGTGGCTAGGACTGAGATTTGCGTTGAGAAATGTGGAGCAGTCAGGTGTTACCACAAGCAGTTAAACTGTCTGAGGACGAACACACACTGTCAAAATAGGATCAAGTTCAAAACATTCGAATGCATATGCAGAACTTGTTTTACAGAACTGACAAGCTTTATCAGAGGCTCTTAGTGTAGGGAAGAAAAAAAAGTCACATATGGGGCACAGAGCGTGTTTGTGCATTTAAAACCACTGTGAGACGCAAGGTCTCGACACGTTTTTAGATCGCTATGTTATGCGAGAGAAGCTGCAAAACACACGAGACACGAAAGCAGTGTTTAAACACGTCTATAGGGCATGTGTGTTTATATTTATGGTTGTAGCAATATAGCGCAATATAAAAATGCAACAATATGTATGTATTGTGTATAGTTCACCCAAAATAAAAATTACTGTGTGAGAAAAGAATTCAAGTTTTCAGAGTTTTTAGTGTCAGTACTGCATTAAACTACTATATATATGTGATAATGCCAATGTTTTATGCTACCAGTAAAAAGTGGCTTACATTATTTTAAAAATATATAGTCAGTGACAGAGTGCAAGCATATTCGTCTAAAATAATTCTGGATTTTCAGCTTCAGAATCATGAATATTTGTATTCTGGTGTCTCTATTGTCCTGTGCATTGGGTTATCAGCACCAAGTCAAAGCCTATTCATTTACACAACCAATGTAAAACCAAATTTAGTATTTTCTGTTAACCTTTTACCATTTGTGACCACCCTGGACCACAAAACCAGTCACATGGGTCAATTTTTCTAAATTGAGATTTATACATAATCTGAAATCTGAGTAAATAAGCTTTCCATTGATGTGTGGTTTGTTAGGATAGGACAATATTTGGCTGAGATACAACTATTTTAAATCTGGAATCTGAGGGTGCAAAAAAATCGAAACATTGAGAAAATCTCCTTTAAAGTTGTTCATTTATGTTCACGATTGTGCTGCATTCACTCACAAAAATACATGTTTTATATATTTACGGTAGGAAATTTACTAAATATCTTCTTTACTTAATATCCTAATGATTTTTGGCATAAAAGAAAAATCTATAATTTTGACCCATACAATGTATTGTTGGCTATTGCCACAAATATACCCGTGTGACTGGTTTTGTGATCCAGAGTCACATATGTCTTGGTGTATCGCTATAATATCGTATCATGAGTTCAGTATCGTGATATGTACCGAATCGTGACATGAGGGTATTGTTACATCCCTATATATATTGTAAAACTATTGTAGCAGGGTTTTGAGAACAGCCCCTTTTTAATATCTCAATTGTTGCTCCTAGACACAAAGAACATTTACATGCTGAATTATTACAACGTTTTTTGTCTTTTCTCAACGCCGAAGGCAACTGTTGTCTGATTAACGTTTACATGCTGAACGAAACAGAGCTTCAATCCCATTATTGGACTAAAACCCATTCTGAAGCAATTTCACTCCGACTGAAAGTGTTTAAAGTGACATTTTAGAAAGACAAATGATCGCTTTAGTTTGACTGAAATGGATTGTTAATGAAGTGTATGTAAACAAATATTACTGAGATTAAATTGAAAGTCTTTTCTCTCACACATTTGTCTCCTGAGAAAAAGATCTCATTTTACAGTTCCTAAAAAAACACGTCTGTGCTCAGATTGCCAAGATACCAAAGTCTGTGATCAAAAAGTCAATATGAATCACGTGAAATATTGCTCATCAGATTCTTCCAAAACCCACACGATCAGTGTTGTGCAACTGGATTTTGCTGGGGTGTGTCACAACTACCGACTGTTTTTGCTGAAATTTCCCCGCTATATATGTTGAAGGTCAGATGTTGAAGCCCCAAAGACCACCTCTGGTCACTTCAAACGGGACGGAAGTTGACTTTCAGACTGTAGGGTCATTATCTCAGCGGGGATCTGGGTCACCACGGCTGTTAACACACACCTGCGAGAGACACATCCACACACACTGATTCCTCAGCAACTGGAACCAACTAAGATGCCGGCTTTACTGTGTATGCCAACGATTGTGACTAACCTAATGTGCACACTTTTAACAGACAATTTTTTGGGTCATGTTGTTGCATGACTTTCTTCCGTGGATCACAAAATTATATATTTTTTTGGGGGGGTATCACATTTTTTGTCCATGCACTAAAAGCCAATGGGGTTGTTTTTGGACACGATTGACTTTCATTGAATGGACAAAAACATCTTTAAAACGTCTTCCTTTTTATACCACCGCATCAGAAAGTGAATTATACAATTTTCATTTTTGGCTGAACTAAGCATTTTGGCTCCAATCCCACATTGGTTTATTTTTCCCCAAGCAATGCTAATCCTCCTCACAGGCAACACAGACTTTGACCGTGGCATGTCCCAATCAATACCTTAAACTTTCTAGCTTTTGTGAGTCTGTAAAGTGAGACCTTCATACAGCTGAGTGAGAAAGCCATGCAGCAGAAACTTCCTGTGTCAAATTGCTTCACACATTCCTCTATACTCGTTCTCTCTCGTTCCCTCCTCCTCATCTCCCTCCCTCTCTATGGTTGTCTTTGTCGTCTACAGCACAAAACACTGATTCAGTGCTGAACCCAGGAGTCCAACATGATCCTTTAAAACACACGCATAAATGCAGGAGCTCTCAGGAGCGGATGCGTGTCCATTAGCTCAATTCCCAGATCTAAATTAAACTCCATCTCTGGCACACAAAGCCAGAAAGGATATGACACCACTGACCTGACCACATGAAGCATCCGTTTGAAGTGGCCACAACAACTCAACCAATCACGCATTATACTAAAATTTCATTTTGAATGGGCAACATGGTTTTGAAGTTAACACCCCCCAAGCAAATGTGTGTGTTTTTGCACACTAAAGTGTGTGACTTTGCTCATCAGCCAGCCTAGACTAATAAGACATCTCAGTTTGACACGTGACAAGAAAAGTGATTCCTTTCAGACACACTTGAAGAAACACATTTGCACATATCTTGATGAACAAGCAATAAAAGCCGTTAAAGTTCCTGCTGTCTGGTTCTGCTGTGTGTTCGGATGTTCACCGGCCTCAGTGCGGTTTCCATGAATCTTGACTGTGAACGCTCGATATTAACTGGACTGGAGTAAAGATTGCTTCAAATCTGCACTGTGATCCGCTCAAAATATGAATGCAAACAACACAGGTTCAGTTGTTTGTTGCAAACTTAACGGGTCAGTAAAAAACTGGCTTCAAAACAACAACAAAAACATGAATGGAAAGTCAACTGAGACCTAAAGTGGATTAAAATAAAACTTTCAAGGTCATGAGTGCAAAGAATGTATTTTTTATTGTTTATATGATGGATTACTTTTACATCTAGATTGTAAAAGTAAAAATGCCTGGTAAAATGAAGCATTTATCAACTACCTGTGGGCAAAAAAAAGCTTAATATGTGGGTAACCTTTACAATAATGGTCAACGATAAGACAACATTTTCTCCTCAGCTACCCAAGTACACTAGTCGGGTTTCGGAAGTAAAAAATATTATTTATTTTCTCTATAGGGGAATAGTTTTTTTAAATGAATAACATATAAACAGTTAAAGACAGACCTACTGTGCTATCAGGTTGTTAATCGATGGTACTTTTATTGAAGCCATCAGGCTTGGTTCATGGCTTGTAACTAAACTAAGACTAGAAAAAATAATGGGGGAAATACTTCAGGAACCAAGGCTGATGAAGTGGATGGGTGTGTTGGCATGGGTTTGAGACCACCAGTAGCACCAGTAGTTTATCATTGTCCGTCAGCTGTTTAAAAGAATGGCTTTGAGCTCAACACAAGTCCTCAGTAGCATAGAAAGTCATCACATCCGTAATAAAGACTCTAGAGAAGAACTAAGAGCTCTGTTATAAGGTTTCATCATATAGCATTTCCTCGCGCTCACTGCTTAAAGGTAAATGCAAGTCTCGAGCTAGATCCTGTGTTCCGCTAGTTTTTTTTTCAGTCTCAAAATAAACCAATGCCAAAAGAAAAGGTGAATGAATTTGATACACTTCTGAATTGCACCTTTTCCACATTTCCGGGTTTCTCTGAAGCTGAAGTCATCATAGTTAGTTGGGTAAACTTTTAAAGCAGTGAATGAGAGACTACATTAAATATATTTATCGTGTTCCCATTTGCTCAAATAGCAAAAGAAACACTCCAAAATAGTGTTTCCACAACTTTCAAAGGAAAAATAGAGAGAGATTGATAACTGCAGTCAGAAGAGAGAAAAGACCCTCACAGCAGTTAACTAGTGTTTTTGTTTTTTTTGTAATTTGATGCAAACAAAGGTAATATAATACAAGTTATAGTGTTATAAATGTACATACATTTAAAAAACAAAAATATATAACATAAAAACTTTGCAGGATTTACGATGCTGATGATCGTTAAAACCGGTTAAAATCATTGGTAAAAAAAACATAGACTGTAAAAAGGTTAAAACGCGTCATAACACTGTGAAAAAGGTAGTTGCTCTCTCGCGCCGCGAAATCCAATGACGTCACCCCCCGCAGCCCCTCCACCCCCACCCCCACCCCCCTTCCTCCTCATCCTCGGGCGATCTCCGGTCAATATCAGCCGCCGATCGGCAACACTTCCAACACCTCCGCCGATTACCTGCTTTAACTCATTATAATGCAGCCCTGCTGTAATTACCGGGCATGTCTGGACCCCACCGACCACTCTTGACCTCAAAGAGAACGGTGCGTGTGTGGAGGGACCACCGACAGGCAAACATGAGGGACAAAAGGCTCGTAATTAAACCATAATTAGATGCGACGCGTTAATTATAGTTTATCATGACGCGCGCGCGCGCACACACAAGCTCCACGCCAACATAATCAGACAACCGGGGAAGGCGGCTAGCGTAACGGTGCGTCCGTGACCCACAACACCAACACACACCCACCTACCCACCCACATCCAGATCAAAATGGCCAAACAAGGCAAAGGTGCTCAATGGAAACCCGCACCGTGAGTCGTGGGTCCCAGCACGGGGCTTCTCCAGCCCGCTCGCCGAGCTCCCCAGGCCGCCAGAGACGCGCTGTCTGCGGTCAGCCGAGAGAATGTGGGTCGCGTCCAAGATTTGCAACACGGCTACTGTCGCCTAATTAATGACCACACTCTCTCATCATAACGATTACCGCAAACACGCACGAACATAATCCCGATTGTTGTGCGCGTGTGTCCGGCGGTAAATCGCCCCTCTCCGTAACAATAGATCACAATAGAGTGTCATTCTTACCAGTGCAGTTTGCGCCAGCAGCAGCAGCGCGAGCGCCATCCAGCACGGGCGCTTCATGGTGCTCCGAACACGGCAAAACACGGGGCTCACGTCACCCCGCTCCTCGTTAAGGTACTAGGTAGGAGTAAACCTTTCGTTTTCGGTATCCAACTTCAGGGCAGGCGCTTTTGTCGGCACATCCGTCTGCCCGGGATCGCGTACGGCACCCGGTCAAATCCTCGCAAAACCACGCGAAGACCGAGGAGGAGAAGCAGCGCGCGCACGGCCTCTAGTGATCTACTCCCCTCTGACTTCAGTGGTTGAGACTTGATGGATGTGGAAGCAGGGAAGACCAGACTCTCTCTCTCTCACTCACACACACACACACACGCTCCTCGTTCTCTTCTGTACGCTATGGCGTGTGTGTGAGAAGAGGAGGGCATTGGTTGGATTCTCCTCCTCGTGCCGTTGAGGAATGATGATGCCCCCTGCAGCCCGTCTTCCTCCCTGCCTCTCCCTTCTCCTCCTCCCATCAACATTTACACCAACCCATCCAGTCCCGAGACCCTGCTGCATATCGGGTTTATTTTGTTTGTCTATAGTGGACATATGTTTTTGATAATACCTCTGAAATAATTTCATGCTACTGTTTGGACTCCCAGTGAATCTTAAAAAGGGCTTTTAAGATTTAGAATCTGAATAAGATGAATTGCCAAGTGTGTTACTCACTCACTCACTCACACACACACACACACACACACACACACACACACACACACATGGAATAGTGGTCACAGAGGCAGGTTCCAGTGCACAGAATGAAACAACACAACAGTACACAAAGATTTTTTGTTTGTTTGTTTATCAGAACAAGGTACATTGAAAGTATTCAGTGACATAAACACTATTAAAGGCTTTGCTTTTTCAAAATTTCCACCCACAGATTCCCATCCCAACACAACAACCCCAGATGCTATTAGGAAAAAACTTTATTCAGATAATTATAATACAAAAATTATAATTACTTTAAAGAGGGGTGAGTACACTCTAAAAAATGCTGGGTTGTTTCAACCCAATTTTGGGTCAAATATGGACGAACCCAAACGTTGGGTTAAAAATGTAATTTGAAAATTTAATCCAATGGGTTTGTCCATATTTGACCCAAAATTGGGTTGAAACAACCCAGCATTTTTTAGAGTTTATATTCTTCTCAAAATAGTTTATTATAGGGTCCCATGTTTTGTAAAATGTTCTGGTGGATCTCCTGAGAAAATATTTAAAAAATTCAGTTTTTAGAAACATCATTAGATGGATTTTGTGATTTCCACTCTAGGAGAATTCTTCTTCTAGAAGTTAATTCTAATTAATTCTTAATTTAAAAGCTGAGTTTAAAATCTCAAAAGAGGCAGTGTAGAGAAAATAAATCTCTGATAGCCGAGGCACTCCTTAATTAAAATGTCTTTATTGTAAAAATGACATGTCCTAAATGGACAACTTTAAAATGCCCACGCGTAGCGGCATCAGGGCATCTTGAATTTAAAATCTCAAAGACTGAAAACCAAAATTGTCTGTTTAGGACATGACCAAAACATATGGGATAGATAGATCTCCCTCTGATGCATTGCAGCGGTCACACATCTATATAGGGGTACAGTTTAGCTAACTTTCTTTTACTATAATGAATACGGTGGAGAACTTTCCTCTGAATCAGAGTCTTGCACAAGATGAAGTCCCGTTTACTCGATCAACAGCTCTATCTCAGGCGTCTTCATATACTGTATGTTGATTCATAACTCCCCATTCTGTTGTGATCTTTTCTATTGATACATTTTGGAACGACATGATCGTATATTTTTTAAATAAATCCCTTAAGGTGTGAAGGGACCCTCAGAACTACATCTAAACGTGACTCAGAGGGCAATTGTGGAAACACAGAGCAGTTGGCTAGAAATCGAAAAAAATATTTTATTTTATTTAATATTTATTTAATATGGACATAGCAATAACATTGGACGAACCAGATGCATTGTTTAAAGTGTTATAGCACATGTCCATTGGGCTTTTACAACAGATGGAAACACATTGTTAAACAAGACAAGGCACATTTTACACATGGGAACAACTTTGGCCCGATTTAAGCCACTGTTTGAGCTCTCTGATAAAGATATTAATATTACAATAATATTTCAAAATAGTAACATTTACAAAATTTTCAAAAGTAAAAAGCTTGTGCTTTTGTAAAATCTGAGTTTTGAAGACTTCATTTTTTGACAAGATCATTGTAACTAGCAAAAATATTATCAATAAAAAAGTCACTACATTTACCTACCCCATTGCTTGAAAGTAGAGTCTAGCTTGGCAGCCGGGAAAAGACGATTATTACATATGGGGTTTTCCAAGTAAAAATCTGCCTTTTGTGCCTAAAAGGGACAAAAGTGTACCTTTTAAAAAGGGTACAGCCCCAGTGACAGCTTGCGTACCTTTTTTTCTGAGAGTATTCATTGTGATCAGCCAGCGATGTTGACTTGCATGATGTATAGCTTCCGCTGCACACCAGTCTGTGTGTGGAGACTGGGACCAATAAACGACTTTTTGTAAATTTGCTGCCGAAATTTACATAATTTAACAAATCCGGGAGAGCCAATCCTCCATCCTTTTTTGGTCTCTCAAGAAGCTCTCTACGTATTCTTGTTTTTTTGCCACCCCAAATAAAGGAAGACAGCAACCTATTACTTGACTGAAAAAGGACTAAATTGGAAGACTCTGAAACCTACAATAATTTGGGAACCACATTCATTTTAACACAACTGATTTTACCAGCTACAAATATAGAGACAAATATATAACACTCCATCGTTGGAAGTCAGATTCAAGTTTTTTTTTAAGTATGCGACTGTAATTTGCTTTAAACAGACCCGTGTATGAACGAGTAATATTAATTCCTTAGTATTTAAATCCTGATATTGATATGCAAAAGGCCAAGTCTGTATTCATAATCTGATCTGCCATATGGTTTATAGGGAAATACTTTTAGAAAAGTTTAGTTTATAACCTGAAAAGAAGAAGTAGTCTTTAAATATCTTCACAATCTGAGAGGCACATGACAGCGGGTTAGTTATATATAATAATAGATAGTCAGCATATAAAAAAAACTATATACTCAACATTCATTCTTTTAATACCACTAATAGACTAATGTGAGGTTCTGAGTACTGATGAAACTAGATTAAAACTAGATTAAAGACCCATCTCTTTAGCCAAGCATTCACATAATGCATCTCATACCTTTTATACTACAGTTAAATCAGATCAAATGCATTCATATTATGAACAGCAGCTACGCTAATTATTTCCCATCTGCCCTTTTTGTTGCTATCTCGGGACGCCTGTCCCTATAACTCAAATATAGTTCGTCAGCTCCAGTTATGTATCCAGCCTCTCATGGAGACTTCAGATGCCCCAACGCCTGTGAAGAGACGACTCGACGCCTGTGAAGAGACGACCCAACGCCGGCGATATGTTATGCCCTAAATTTTATGATTAACTAACTGTATTTTTGTATGTATATTTCTGAAATGCATTTTCTATAAAGCTGCTTTGAAACAATGTGTATTGTGAAAAGCGCTATACAAATAAATTTGAATTGAATTGAATGATAGTGGCTCTATAGCCAAAATAAATAGCAAAGGGCTAAGAGGACAACCTTGCCGTGTACCTCTGTCTAGACAGAGAGAAATATTGTGAGCATATGTTATTTGCAAATCCAGGAAGTGAATTTTGAGCCGAATCCAAATTTGTCTAACACAGCAAATATAGTTCCATTCAACTCTATCAAATGCTTCCTCTGCGTCCAGAGAAATAATCACTTCAGGACTACTCTCTCTGACGCAGAGGAATGCACAACATTAAGAAGTTCTCGAATATTAATGAAGGAGTGACGCCCCTTAATGAAACACAAAGATTTTTAATATAATGTATAAAATTGCTCATCGTAGCATATCATAATTTCTCTCAAGCATAATTTTATTGCATTACATTGTGTTTTGCCCCTGATAATTAAAACTATTGCGTTGAAAATAAAAACATTTAAATATCCTAGTAAGAAGATATTGAAATGTCTATCTCATTATTGGGAGACAGACAACTGATATTTATATGCATTTTTAAGTAGTCTGTTATAAAAATCTGTATTTATTTTATAAGCTATCAGATATAAAATTGTTTTATTTTATAAAATTGTTTCAACTTAAAAAAAAGTGTTTGTGCTGCTTTAAAATAGTAAGTTTAGTCAACTCAAATATCCAAGTTGTCACTTAGTACGACTTCACATTTCAAGTTAACAATTTTTTTTTTTAAAGTTGAACTTTTTTTTTTACAGTGTACTTTTTGGCAACATCTGTGCGGTGAGGATATTTTTTATCAATTGTTTCATCAAATGTGTTTCTTGACTGTGAGCTCCATATTCTCCCTATATAATCAGTCATTTGTTAGAATTTCTTTTATATTTCATCTTAAGGTTTAATAAATGCTTAATATTTTTTTCCCCTACAATATTGAATACACCAGGCTTTATATTCATTGTACTTTATGATGGAACAAAGAACTACCGGTCTTCTGATTTTCAATGTTTTAATCTTTTTTATCATTCATCAGCAGGAAACGAAATCATTGTGAAAGTGATTCCAATGTAATCGTTCAGTGTATTTGTGGTGTGGACCTGTCGTCAGGATTAGAGAAATTATCACAACTGTATAGTTACATCATCCTTGGTGTGAACAGGCTTTTAGTCACCCTTGAAAAATGCAAGATTTACAATTGCACATCTGGCAGATGCTTTTATCTAAAGAGATTTGCAGTGCATTCGAGATATGCATTTACTCATGATAATGTGTTCCCTGGAAAGATGTTATGCAAGTTCTACATTTGAAAAACACTTATGTGAGTGCGATTTCTAAAGAAATCCTTCATCAAGGCGTATCTGCTATACTTTCATTAAGACAGTACAGTAACCTCAGGCCGTCATTAACAAAACTCATTTATTGCTCATCATCATTTGTGTTTCATTAAAGAGGACCTGTTATGCCCTTTTACAAAGTTTTTGGGCGCTACTAGAACAGGTTTTCATGCTTGAATGTAAAAAAATAAATAAAATTGTTGCGGCTCCTCTTTTCCCAGTCTGTCAGTAACGCTCTGTTTACTTCCTGTCTCTATGAAGCCCATCCTTCTGAAAAGCACACTGTGCTCTGATTGGTCGGCTGGATCAGTGTGTTGTGATTGGTCAAGCACTTCGAGCGTGTTTGGGAAATGCCACGCCCCTTACATTACCGCCAGTTTCAACACTACTAACTAACTCAACCAGGCCCCGCCCCTTTATTCTGCGTGTTAATTATTTAAATGAGGAATAGTGTGTTTCTGGAAGAAAACTACAATGGAGGCGTTTCAGTGAGTTCAGAAACCAGATCTTTACGACTTGTGGGCGTGTCACTGAGAAACATGGCGGAATACCACAATACTTAAAGGTATTTATCAGTGATATTGTCAGGCTTTTCTATTTACAGCGCAGTAAGCTAATCGCCTGCACAGAATATGATAACATTATCAGGGTAGCTGCACAATTTTTAAAGTCAAATGTAATGCTTTTTAAGACCTGAAGAAATCAAAATTAATACCATACATTAGGGGTGCGCAATATTGACAAAAATATGTCTCGATATTTTCAAAGTTGTGTTGATAATAATTAGATGATATTTTACTGATTGTGTTTTTTTTTACCCTGGCTGGTTTAGGCCTGTTGTTGAAAGCATACTCGCAAATATATTCATATTTTTTATATTCTATGCAGTGGTCAGTTCACAATAGTGACCGAAATTAAATTTTTTATTAAGGGGCAATATTTGCCACCTTAAATTGATTTCCAGGGGCATTTTCACCTATATATGGAATTTTTTTCTAAACGTATTTAGAGGTATGCATCACCTTTTATGTCAAATTCTAACATTCAAATTAAAATCCATCCTTGCAGTGCAGCGGTGACACAGAAGCGGCATCCGAACTGGCATTAGCCTACTATATTTACACTTAATTTACAATTGCATATAAAATAACAATGTAATATGTAACGATAAAGTTTGCAGTGGCTTCATAAATGAACTAAAAGCATAAAAAAAATCAAAGCACACCTTATGCAAATCTTTGTTCTTCATTTTCTAGAAGGAGAGTTTAAGAACCTTACTGTATTTTTGTGTAATTAATTAAGAGAAAGTACTCCGCCATCTTACTCCGACGAAAGTGACTTCCGTCGTAAAGTAAACACGACTTCCCACCTCGTGCGTACAAACTTCCCAGAGGACTTGAACGCACCAACTTGACACTGATATAGAGAATAACTTGAGAATAATAGCAATATTACACACTAAAAGTTGAACGTGTAAAAAAAACATAAGAGGTCCAGCGTGAACATTAAAGTTGTGATGATAAACTACAGCAACTAAAATTATTCCAACACTAATTTTGGTAATAGTTATTTTTTCCAGTATTTTTTTCCCAAATAAGTCTAGATTATTATGACAGAATAGCTTATGATCACAGTCCTAAACACAAAACAAGCACACAGAAAGAAAGAGTCAGAGGCCGTTGTGAAATTTTGAAATTTTTTCATTGTTTTGTTTCAAAATAAAGATCACACGTTGTTTAGAGACAATCTACAACTGGAGTTACAAAAAATAGTTGCCCAGGCAGAAAGCACACACAGCATCTGTTACCTATACACATTATGGTTACAAGTGTGCCTGCATAAAGAGAATCATAGGAAATATACACAAGGCTGTTTAAATATACACCAGAGAGTGTTCCAAATCAAAAACCAATGGCCAGTATGTTACAATCACTTACAAGTAGACAAAAGAATGGCAAATCTGTACACACCTCCGACTCTGACCCAGGGCAGTCGAGCGCGTCACACACACACATACACACAAACGCGCTTGCTGCTACCTGCCCAGGAGTCAGGGAGGGACTATAAAAGATCTTAAAAAAAGAAAGGGATGAGTGGAGGTGAAAAAGAGGTGGCTGGTGAATGGCTAAAAGCAGAGTGCGCACTTTTCTCTGTTCTTTGTACATCTATGCAGTAATAATTCAAAGGGCTTCAAAACCAACAAAAAAATCTGATATTACAATTTACAATATATAACAACTCATAACTCAGAAACCACAACCAAAGAGGTGAGAATTTACACTGAAATGCACAAGATTTCTTTTTTCCATTTTGTCGTTTTTTTTTTTTCTCCTCATACCAAAAAAGGGCTGTAGAAGCGAGTCCACATTTACATTAGCGAAGGTTTACAAATGTACAATTATACAATCAGAAGTATGTATTCACTACAGGGGAAGATTATAGATACAGATTGGACATCAAAAACCAGAAAAACTACAAAGTTTTATATATATATTTATATGTATATGCAAAGGTCTACACCAAGTATGCACTAAATAGTTTATAGAAGCAAGACCAAAAACGTCTCCCATGCTAAATGTCTGCGTGTTAGCAATCAAGTGTTAGTGATAATGTACGTGTGTGTGTGTGCATGTGTGTGTGTTATGAAAGAATATGCGAGTTAGAAAGGTGTTGCGAAGCAATAAAGTGTGTTTGCGCAAGCCTACATGATTGAACATGGGATAAATCAAATATTCTCTCATTTCATACAGGACCAAAAAGGACCATCTTTAGGTAGTAGAGCAAAAAACGGAAGAAATGCTAAAAGGGAGAGGAAAAACAAACACAAAAATACAGGTCACAACAACCTGGGGATGATTCAGCGTTGAGGGGAAGGTTTCGACTCTCCACCCAAACGTCATCGACTGCGGATAGACACGCTCACACAGACGGCCATCCTAGAGGAATTATGGGAAGGGTTTTACATGATGCCATTAGGAGGTGCACAGAGTGGGCCGAGGTCAACGCCGTTCTTCATGTAGTACTTCTCCAGCTTGGCCAAGATGTGCTTTCCGTACGTGTACTTCCGCAGCGTTGCAATATGGGGCCGGATCTACACAAAGCCAAGAGAAACACATCACAAAACATCCATCACAATTCTTTGACACTTTAGCATAGGGGTGGGCGATATGACCGAAAACATGTCACCATATGAAATAAGTTATGAAATACTAAAAATAAGAACAAAACAATAGGATTAATACAATAGAACAAATATACAAATAAATAAATAAGCCTAATATCTAAAAGTTTAATGTAAGAAATGCAACAGACGTATATTAGGCTGCTGTCACTTTAAGACTGAATGACAGTTTTTTAACAGTCTCTTGTCGCCACCTACCGGTGTAATGATGTTTTAATTATTGCAATTATTGTGACAAAAAATGCTGTTTGTGAAGCCGTTTCATATCTATACATGACAACTGCTCTTAGTCAGTCAGCGGCAGCGCAAACGCAGATTTGAATGTTCGCTGTATTGAGTGTGTCACGTATGATAATGCAGTTTTCACAGCACAGACATGTTACTAAATGTAAGCAGACTTTCCTGTCCCCAGTATTCATTTTAAAGAACATGGGACCCATTGACTACTTATTCACTGTTGCAGCCATTTTGGCCAGTGCGGTCCATTAGAGAGGAAACACTGAATTTGACAAGACTGCAGTTCTACTAATATTGGACAGGATTTTTTCAAAGTTCAGATTGGCTCCACCACAAAAACATAATATATATAACATACACAATATATTAATTAAATATTTTTTAAACCTGTCTGAATGAATGATTCAATGGATGATACTGGATGAATCAAAATGTTTTTGAACTAATCTCCTGAACTAATGAATCAATTAAAAATATTTTTTAAGTGTCTTGTCGCCACCTACTGGTGTAACGATGTAATTGACTATTTGAAGCATCAAGTTACTTTTAAAAGGTGATTCACGCTATCGTAGACATCAGTATTTATATCCAAAATATAAACTTTTATCCCAATACTTCTGTAATCATTTGAATTATTGCAACAGAAATAATTATATTGTGTGGTTTGTGAAGATGTTTCATAACTATACATGACAACTGATCTCTCCGGCTCAGAACACAGATATGAATGTGTGCTGTGATCGTACTTGTCAGGGTGACTTTATAATGTTACAAAAATTAATAATATCTCAAATAAATGCTTTCTATTAATCAAAGAATTCAGAAAAAAATAAATGTATCAATGTTTCAACAAAAATATGAAGCAGGGCTGCTAGAAAGAACATTGGAAAATTAAAATATATAATATTTCACAATATATTACTGATTTTTATAGTTTTAATAGACATAGCCGAATCATTGTCAATTATAAAGAATCATCACGTTGGGAGTTTGAATCGAGATCTTTTAATAATTAATCATGCAGCTCTAATGGACACTTTATACCGTTGCCGTCTCGCCACACCGCCCAGCCCTACTTTGGCACAAACCGGAAAAGAAGAAATACTGATGACGAAATAGACGCCGCACCTTGTGCATTACAATCTTGCGTTGTGTCGGCTCGGCCACATCGATCATCTTCTGCACAACATAGTTGGCATACTGGTCCTTCATCATGGTGTATAAGGCACTGTGGGGCCCGTCCACCATACTGCACACCTCATCGATCAGCATCGCCCTCTCGGCACGCAGCGAGTGGGTCACACACTTCTCCACCACGTTACTGAGAACGAAAACACAAACACACCCCAGATAAGACACCTCCACCTGCTTGTGTTTGTGTGACGGTTTATTACAAATTCTTCGTGCGTACCTGGCAAACTTATGCTGGCTGAGCCCCAAAACATTTCCTCGGATTTCAGACACAATCTTGCTCTTGTCCTCAGAGCGGCCGTGCTCCAAAACGTGCTGAATTACATAATTCCCATACTGATCCTATAAGGGGATGAGAAAAAAAAACGTTTTTAAGTTTAAGAGGAATGGCTAAGATCCTGGTTCTGTGCAGAAAGAGACGGCTTCATAAATTACCTGGACCAGCTGCTCCGTGTGCTGATGTATTTCCTCCAGTATCGAGAGGGTCTGCTCAGGCAGGCAGTGCTCCAGAATACGCTGGATCACCCGACAACCGTATGGGTGTGTGGACAGAGCAAACACCTGCACAACACACACAGTTGTTAGTTAAACATACACACAAGAGACAAAGGTTTTAAATACATTTCAAAAGAAGCCGCTCCAGACACGACTGGATGATAATGCAGTTTTCACAGCACAGACATGTTACTAAATGCATGTAAGCAGACTTTTCTGTCCCCAGTATTCATTTTAAAAGAACATGGGTCCCATAGACTACTCATTCACTGTTGCAGCCATTTTGGCCAGTGCGGTCCACAGAACAGGAAACACTGAATTTGACAAGACTGCAGTTCTACTAATATTTGACAGGATTTTTTCAAAGTTCAAATTGGCTCCACCACACAACAAAAGTTTGTGTGTATGTGTGTGTATATATATATATATATATATATATATATTAGGGCCGGGACTAATCTAATTAATTAGAGGCTTTGTAATTAATTAATCGAAATTAATCGCATTTTAATTGCATATAAATATTTGACCTGAGAACAGTGAGAAGTAATTTTTTTCACATGGATTTTTAGTATACCATTGAATAATGACTGAATACATAAGCTTAAGCAACAAAATATTGTTTATTTTTGTTCAACCAAGTCCAGCAGACCAGTGCTATTTTTGCCATTAAGTGTAGCAATAGCCGTTCCGAATTCCTTGTTGCACAGCTTGCACACAACCACGCTCTTATCGACGCTTCCATCTGTTCGTTTTTTTATAACAAAATTTCCCATCCACGGGGCCGACCAAAGCGGTCTCGTCAGCTTCTTTATTCATGTTCACTGTGGTTTGTTGTTGTCTGAAGTTATCGTTTACATACTGTCTATGGAAGTTATGAACGCTATTGGTGCTCCAGTATAATCAGTCCGCCTAAACTCATCCAGTGAGACACGTTCCGCGGTGCAAAAATAAGTGCGATTAAAATGCGTTAAAAATGTTTAACGCGTTATTTTTTGTGTAATTAATTAATCTAAGTCCCGGCTCTAATATACATATATATATATAAATAAAATTTAGCACGGACACAAGTGAGAGAAAAGACGTTTATAATGTTACAAAATAAATGCGTTTCTTTTGAACTTTCTATTAATCAAAGAATTCTGAAAAAATAAATGTATAATTGTTTCGACAAAAATATTAAGCATGGCTACTAGAAAGAACATTGGCACATGAATTACATGAATAAATGACAAATTAAACTAGTAATAATATAATTGCAGCCCTAGTGAGCATAATAGATCATTGTTTTTTAAATCTTACACCAAACTTTTCAATGATAGTGTATTTTTTTATTTCATTTTAAACTTTCTCTACACAAAAAAGAAACATTTACACCAATTTATTGTTAAAAATTAGGAATAGCTGAGTATTATTATTGTTTAAATTGTTTTTCATTTGTAATACTGAGATTCTGCACTGAAGTTGTGCTTCAAAAAAATCAAGGCCTCCAAAAATAAGTCACAAAAGTTCCCATGGTACACAAACACACACACACCTTGTATTCAAACACACAGTGTTTCACACAACTCAAAAGAGACACACCTGTCCTTTGAATGCATCAATGATGAACTGAAGAGCATGAGGCTGGACACACTCAATGCATTTCTGCACTACATGGTTGCCATTTTGATCCTTCACACACTTTAACACATGCCCGTCAAGCTCCCGAACCATCTCATTCTGTAAAAGACAAATAAATTTGATTAAATTCATACACTAACTTCACCACAGCCACGTGAATAATTATAACAAGAGCGTTCAGCCTTTCATAAACTTACAATGACTTGTTGGTCCGAAGGGATGAACTCCAGAGCTTTCTGGATCACTCTGCAGCCGTACATCTGCAGCGCCAGGGATAAAACATGACCACGGATCCGCTCGGCCAGCGCCAACTTCTGATCCAGACTGCCAAACTAAACACATAAAACTGCTTTTAGCATCCTAACTGACATCCAGAACACGTAATGAACATAACTGATGAACTTTACAACATTGAAACTATTACTTTCCTGTATATTACTGTGAAGCTGCATTGAAACAATCCGTATTATATAAATAAAGGTGACAATGTGGTACCAAAATTATGTTCAAATCTGAACCTGTAACCTCTCTGTCCTCATGTTGAAGGAACACTGCATTGTTTTTGGAAATAGGCTCATTTTCCAGCTCCCCTAGAGTTAAACAGTTTTATCGTTTTCGAATCCGTTCAGCCGATATCCGGGTCTGGCGGTAGCACTTTTAGCCTAGCTTAGCATAGATCATTGAATCTGATTAGACCATTAGCATCTCTCTCAAAAAAAAGACCAGAGTTTCGATATTTTTCCTATTTAAAACTTGACTCTTCTGTAGTTATATCGTGTACTAAGACCGACAGAAAATTAAAAGTTGCGATTTTCTAGGCCAATTATGACTAGGAACTATACTCTCATTCCTGCGTAATAATCAAGGAACTGCTGCCGTACCAGCAGCGCATTGATATTACGCAGCGCCTGAAAATAGTCCCCAGCTCAGTAACTTCCAACGTGACCGGCACTAAGTTTGTAATATCATTGCGTCTGCCGGTACGGCAGCAGTTCCTTGATTATTACGCAGGAATGAGAGTTTAGTTCCTAATCATATTGGCCTAGAAAATCGCAACTTTTCATTTTCTGTCGGTCTTAGTACACGATGTAACTACAGAAGAGTCAAGTTTTAAATAGGAAAAATATCGAAACTCTGGTCTTTTTTTTTTAGAGAGATGCTAATGGTCTAATCAGATTCAATGATCTATGCTAAGCTAGGCTAAAAGTGCTACCGCCAGTCCCGGAGCTCGGCTGAATGAAAACGGTAAAACAACTGTTTAACTCTAGGGGAGCTGGAAAATGAGCCTATTTCCAAAAAAGTGGTGTGTTCCTTTAAACTGCACAGTTCTTTAGATACTGAATTGATGCATTTATCGACAAAATAACTCAGTATTACCTCAAAGAACTTCTGGATGACGTAATTTCCAAACACATCAACCATGAGCTGGTAGGCCGCCTGTAGTATCTCGTTGAAGACCAACTGACGTTCTGCAGGACTTGCTCTCTCCAACTTCAGCTGGATGAACCTGAACAAAATCCAAATTGTATTTTTTTAAATATTTTGTACCTTTTATTAATTCTTCCCACTATTATCATATCATGCCGAAATGCTGATATAAGGGTTCTGACTTTCTAACATGTGAGCTGTAGCAGACCTGGAGCCGTGCTGGTCCTGAGAGAACTCCATGACGTGTCCCGCGATCTCTCTCAGCTGCAGGTTGGGGTAGCGGTTGTTTCTGAAGTCCTCGAGGAGACGGCTGCGTCCCGAAGGCATCACGTCAGACATCCCATAGCGTAGCCGAGAGGAAGGGAAGAGCTGGCTGCTGGGACTGAAGAGAGATGAACCTGTGGTGGCATTGCGGTACTTCGCCTCCGCTCCTGGAGCTGCCGAGATGAAACGCCCACTGCCATTGGTCAGTCCACCTGAGGGGGAGGCGCCAGAAGAGAGATTCAATTCATTAAATATGTTTAACGGGGTCATCAGATGCCCATTTTCCACAACTTGGTATGATTCTTTAGGGTCTTCATGTAAAGTTTGTAACATACTTTGGTTCAAATTCCTCAATGTTTGTGTAAAACACCATTTTTACCTCCTCAAAAACAGCTTTGTTCACAGAGACCCATTTCGGTGCATTTCTCTTTAAATGATAATGAGCAACTGCTCACCCCACCCATCTCCTCCGTGTGGGATATCGACACAAAGCACGTAAAGTGTAAAGACAGTATACAAATATCTGAGGGCTGAAATATGCTAATATGGGAAAAATGCTAATACGGGACAGTCCGTCAGTGGTCGTGGGTGGAGCATGAGCAATATGACATCTTATTGCTCAAAAAAATCCAAACGTCTCGATTATTTAGTGTTTATGCTTTTTGAGGATAAAAAAAAAAAGGAGTGAATGTTTTTTTTGTATGGTGGACACATTTATCCGATGACCCCTTTTAAAGCAAAGAGGAAGTCCTTCCGTCCTTCGGATGAGACGTTAAACCGAGGTCCTGACTCTCTGTGGTCATTAAAAATCCCATGGCACTCTTGTAAAGAGTAGGGGTGTAACCCTGGTGTCCTGGCCACATTCCCTCCTGAAGGGGCGGTCAAAATCCCTTGTCTCTTCAGTCAGTTATATATATATATTTCATTCTATATCCTTTTGAATGCTTACATTACTTTTATACAAATCAATAATCAAATATATGCATTATCACATAATCATTTCTATATTCTTTTGTGCTTGTGAAATTATATTTTTCTCTTGAGAGCAATGCAATTTCTCTCCCTTTCTTCCTGAGGAGCTATGTTTTGGCTAACTGATAATACGAAGCTCAAGCACTCTTCGGCCTTGGCGATGTTATTTGGTGGTGTTATGTGTGTGTGTGTTTGACTTTCTACGTAGGCATTTGGGACCCAATGCTCAGCCTCATCGACGCTCTCCTCTAACCTGCGAGGTTAACGCTGACCTACATCTAAGGATTGGCGACAGCTATCCTAACAAATGGCGATAGGCACCTTTTATCTGCTCACATGTGTGAAATTGTTTATGGTTCTATATTCTCTTAGCCAATCAGATGTATGATGATGCGATGCTTGCCCTTGCAAAATGGTATAATTGGTGTATGATTTTGTGTAAGGTAGAGTTGGCTTGCGACCTCCTCGTGAGACTTTGACGCTCGCTCTACCGATGAAACTGCAAACTATTCTTCAGTAAATTTTTATATTTTTGATTGAACCTTACCACTCCTGGTCATCTTTTCTACATATCTGGTCTCGGGTCTTATAACTGTTAACCCCTAACACTCCTAATAATCCCCATCCACTGCACTGGCGCTATCACTCTCTCTCTCTCTCTCTCTCTCTCTCTCTCTCTCTCCACCAATAGCTGGTGTGTGGTGAGCGCACTGGCGCTGAAATGATTGTAAAGCGCTTTGGGTGTACAGTAGTACATATAAAAGCGCTATATAAATATCTAATTTAATCATGTACTCACCAAGGTTAAGACTGCTTGAAGATCCATGAGTTGAGAGCGAGGGAGGCGGGGTGAGAGAGTGGGAGGGGCCTTGGTTTGGAAGAGGCATGCCTACTGGGCCGGGGGAGGAGCTAAAGCTGAGGCCATTGTAGAAACCCCCATGGCCAATAGGGGTGAGGCTGCTGGGTGTGCGCTTGTACAGATCAGAGCTACCCGTCAGAGAATCCCGACGTGACCCACTGGAACTGGAATTAGCCACTGCAAAACAAACAGAAATTAAACCGGAGTCAGATTAAATGCAAATCTGATTCCATCTAAAACATTTTAAGCATTAGGAACAAATACTATGTTTGTGGTTTGGTCCTGCAGTGCAGTATGTTTTAAAGTTCACTGCAAGCTGGAATACATGCCACAGCGTTTAAAATTAGAACAGATAGGCATCATACACTTGCTAACTGGGCATCATATAGCTAATGACAGGATCACACACACACTACTAGACTTTCAGGTCCTTTCGAAAACAAACTCGAGCAGAAACATGCACACGGAGATGCAGGGAAAATTAAAACAATGTGTTCTTAAATCTGAACAAAAAGAAAGAAATGAATATCCTCTTACTGGATGGATTCATAGTCTGAAGCTAAAAAAAAAAAAAAGGTGTCTGTGCCCATCATATACCATTTGATTTTCTGTGAAATTGGTCCAAACTGGTCAACTGTGACTGTCCAAAATCTTCAGACTGGCTGGACTTTAGGCAATTAGCGTCAACTTGTCCAGACGTGATATGTATGTATATATGTATATATAAATCAAATTTAAATAGGGATATTTCTAATTTCATGTTGACTTTAATGTAGATTTGCCGCTAGGAGGAATAACCCTCAAGCAATATTATAGTGATTTTTATTTTCAACACAACGAAACTTGAGATAACCAACTAAACACACCTGCTGTGCCGAAACCCCCGAGTGCTGCTCCGAGCGTGGCTCCCAGAGAAGACGACGGGTTGGCGTTGAATCCAAGCGAGGAGTTTCCCGGCTGGGCAGAGCCTTGTGAAAATAGTGAGGAGCTCTGCGAGGAGGAGCTTGGGGATCCAGTCCCGTAAAAAGAGCTTCCTCCCAACGCCCCGCTCCCTTGCTGTCCGGGACCCTGCTGAGAACTCAACGCACGAAACGGCCCGCTTGCTCCGCCGCCGAGACCGCCATTACCCCCGCCTGCTGAGGCGGCTGCAGCGGCCACTGGGAAAGCAGAACGGGTTAATTACACAACGTCTTTATGTACTTTTGAAGCTTGAAAATGTTGATTGATGGACAAAATGAGAGAATATTAAAAATGTCTTAATATGCGTTCCAAAGATGAAAAAGTCTTAAGGATTTAGAACCTTTCTGGATCAGAACGAGATACTCAAACACAAGACAAGATTCTGAGAGAGTTTAATGGTGGTCTGTCGTCTGTGTAACCTTGATTTGTCATTCGACTGGATGATAATGCAGTTTTTTCACAGCACAGACATGTTACTAAATGTATGCAAGCAGACTTTCCTGTCCCCAGTATTCATTTTAAAAGAACATGGGTCCCATAGACTACTCATTCACTGTTGCAGCCATTTTGGCCAGTGCGGTCCACAGAACAGGAAACACTGAATTTGACAAGACTGCAGTTCTACTAATATTTGACAGGAAAGTTCATATATATATATATATATATATATATATTTTTTTTTTTGTGCGTGTGTGTGTGTGTGTATATACACCTTTTTTATTTTTTGTATATTAGGAAAAAATAGAAAACATTTTTTTTTTCAAATAAAAGGAAATTAAACGTTTTACTTCAGCGTTTAAAGACGTGACAAACTGAAATCATCTCAATAGGCACATCAACAGTCACATGACGCACGCGTGTATCTAATCGGACCAAACGGGACACATATTTTAGCTCTCTCTATATTTATATATATATACACTTTTTTTTTACATTATAAACGTCTTTTTCTCTCACTTGTGTCCTTGCTAAATATATATAGCAAGGACACAAGTGAGAGAAAAGACATTTATAATGTAAAAATAAATAAAAATGCTGTTCTTTCAAACTTTCAATTAATCAAAAGAATTCAGAAAAAATAAATGTATAATTGTTTCGACAAAAATATTAAGCATGTCTACTAGAAAGAACATTGGCATATGAATCAAAGGAATGAATTACAAATTGTAATATTTCAAATATTATAATATACAAATAATTGCAGCCTTGGTGAGCATAATAGATCATTGTTTTTTTAAATTATTGTTTACCACAAACAAAAATATGACACCAAACTGTTCAATGGTAGTGTATTTTTAAGTTCATTTTAAACTTTCTCTACACAAAAAAGAAACATTTACACCAATTTATTGTTAAAAATTAGGAATAGCTGAGTATTATTATTATTTAAATTGTTTTTCATTTGTAATACTGAGATTCTGCACTGAGGTTGTGCTTCAAAAATCAAGGCCTCCAAAAATAAGTCACAAAAGTTCCCATGGTACACAAACACACACACACACACACACACCTTGTATTCAAACACACAGTATTTCACACAACTCAAGAGACACACCTGTCCTTTGAATGCATCAATGATGAACTGAAGAGCATGAGGCTGGACACACTCAATGCATTTCTGCACTACATGGCTGCCATTTTGATGGCTTTCTGGACTTTAGCTGTCGACTGTGTAATCTTGATTTGTCATTTTCAAACACGTACCTGCTGATGGGCTGATGATAACCGATGCAGGGGCCATAAGTCGAACTGGTCCTCCACGAGCACCTGTATTCACCACAAGTGCACCTGTCTGGTCATAATACGCAGCTGGAGCCAACATAGGATAACCTGGAATACCACAGACAAGTTTTAATCAGACACTGGTCACACCTACAGTTTGACAAGTCGCTGTACTGTTGGTTGATAGACAAGAATATTGTATCCACTAAGATTTCAACTGACAGTCCAGGCTTTCCACACTTTTGACCATTGAATTCCCATGACTTTTCCCAGTCATCAGTGATTAGTTTAAGGATTTTAGCAATTTTTAGCTTATGAAATATCTTATTTAATAAAATACGACTTTCTACATTCAAAAGTTTGGGGCTGGTATGATTTTTAATGTGATGACAAAGCTGAATTTTCAGCATCATTACTCCAGTCTTCAGGGTCACATGATCCTTCAGAAATCATTCTAATATGTTGATTTGCTGCTCAACAAACATTTCTTATTATCACTCTTTAAAACATTTGGGCTGCATATTTTTATCACATTTTTGGTAATTTTCCAGGAATCTTTGATGAATAGAAAGTTCAAAATAACATTTATTTGAAATAGAAATGTTTTGGAACATTATAAAATGTATTTACGGTCACTTTTACTGTTAATGCCTCTGCTGGAAATAATAATAATAAAATAAAATAAATTCTAATGGTAGTGTATATTCACAATTCCTTTCCATCACATACCAAATGAAAAAATATATATAAATATTTTTTTAATTTCCTGGTATTTCTGGGTTTTCTATGAATATCAGGATCCTGGTATTGTCCATTTGCATAACGGTTAATCATTACTCAATTCTGTTACAATGGCAACCGCATCAGTCACCTCAAATCACAACTTTCTTTAGTCGCATTGTCTTGAAATTCACTATCAGTGTGAACACCTCTTTAAAAGATGTATCAAGTCCCTTACCGGGTACGCCAGCTGCCAGACCCTGTCCAAAGGCCAAGGCTGAGTTCACAGCGGCTGCTGCTACGAGCTGCTCGTTCTGCTGACCCTGCTGTCCTTGACTGGGAGTCAGAGGTCGCTGGTTTCCACCTGCACGCATCACCTGGGGCAAACAAGTCAAAGATTCACTGATGAGTTGAATGTTACGACTTTCATACATCGCAAACTTAATTCAAACACCAACTCGTTCTTATTCCTAAATGACAATGATTAACCTTAGTCTATTAAACCTTTGAAAAGTACGACCACAGCGAACGTTCAAATCTGTGTTCTGACTCAGAGAGAGCAGCTGTCGTGTGTAGATATGAAACTTTACAAACAGTCTATTCAACCACACAATGTCACTATTTCTATGCTAATTCAATAATTCACTGACGTACTGGGATAAAAGTGTATAGTTTGGATATAAGCATTTGTGAATAAAGATTGTATCAAATACATCATTACACCAGTAGGTGGCGACAAGTGACTGAATGGATTGGCATTG
Organism: Phoxinus phoxinus; assembly: GCF_949152265.1. Taxonomy (NCBI): domain Eukaryota; kingdom Metazoa; phylum Chordata; class Actinopteri; order Cypriniformes; family Leuciscidae; genus Phoxinus; species Phoxinus phoxinus. The sequence goes on from NC_136894.1 coordinate 3,364,206, forward strand.
ATTCATTCAAAAATGATGATTCATCCAGTAATGAAACAACTCTTTATGATGGAGTCATTGAATCAGTCATTTAAATAGATTTTTTTAATTAAATATACTATTAAATATATTTTTTAAGTAAATCACATGTTATTTTATTTAGTCGTCAGTCCTGAATAATGGGAGAATAATTTTAAATTGCGATTCTCAATTTATCCAGATTCGTGCAGTTCAAGCGCTCTGATTGGCTAGACTCTTACCTGTTGTTGGTTCTGTTGGTTCTGTGCTGCTGACTGCTGGTTGGCCGAGTTGGAGGGGTTGGCGGCTTGCTGCTGGAATAGGTTGGCCGGATACACACCCCATGGAGTTACACCATAGTACTGAGGGGGCATTACCGCTGGACCTGAAAGACACACACACACACACGCGTCATCGCTCAGATGAAGGGCCAAAGCACACTGTTTTCAGAAGAGGCTCAGGGGCTTTGATTTACACAGGACTCGAGAGTCGGCAGCCATTTCCTCTGCCTTTGTACTCTGCTTCAGGAGCATCAAAGCAGGTGTGTGTGTTTGTGTGCGTGGCTTAGTCAAGCAGACTGCCTCAATCCTCGAGCTAAATCTCAAGCCTCTGGAGGACGCCATCCAAACTATCAGCCATCATGAGCAACACTTCTTATCCACTCCAGACTGTGAGCAACAGACGGCTCCTAACACAGCGAGGATGGCATTCAAATACTGTCAACGTTCAAGTACAAAGAAACCTGCCGCACTTTGACACTTTCATTATTTGGCCACATTCAACGCATTTGCATATTGAAGATTGGGTGAGTCCACATTTAATGTGCATTAAAAGGTTTGGGGTCAAAATGATTCTTAAAAAAAAAAAAATATATACCTTTATTCAACAAAGATGCATCACATTGATCAAAATAATTATATTTCAAATAAATGCTGTTCTTTTGACATTTCTATTTATCACAAAATCCTGGATTTTTTTTTGTACATTTTGAGCAGCACTTCTGCGGTCAACATTTATAAATGTTTCTTGAGCAGCAAATCGTCATATTAGAATGATTTCTGAAGTAATGATGCTGAAATTCAGCTTTGATCACAGGAATGAATGTATTTAAAAGGAAAAATTGTTATAAATAGCAATTATTTTACAATATTGCTTTTTTTTAATGAAATAAATGCAGCCTTGGTGAGCATACGAGAAAAAAAGACCCACATTTTGAAAGACCCCAAACCTTTTCAGACTGGACAGTAAAATATTACACAGCTCTCTAGAACAATTAATTCTAGTTGGTCAATTGTAGAATATAAATTAATAATGTTAGTGTTGCTAGGCTAATTGTTTTCCATGTTGTAATATGTCTATGTACTTATTTATTTGTGGAAAACGCAGCACTTCGATAGAATAATGTTGTCCGCTTTTCAATTAATCACATAAATAAACCCCAATAGGGTGATCAGAACCCCAAAGTGATGCCGACTGGACTCATTTACATTTACATAATAATTTTAAACTTTAATAATAACCGACATGATACATATCCATCTGAAATGGTAAGCATGATCACTCACCTAGAGTGGCGGCAGCAGCGAGGCCGGCGGCGTACGGGTCAGTGCCGGGAGGAGCAGTGCTAATGATGTACGGATTCTGTACGAATGCAGCTTGGGCCAAACCTAACGCACAACCAATAAGAAACCAAGTTAGATAAATCATCTGAAACTTTTGTGCATTAAAAGTGCAGTAAGTGATTTCTGAGAAACACTGTTGAAAATTTAAAACACCCAAACAAACAATTTTGTGAATATTTGCTAGATGTCTGTTCTGTGTGTGCTGAATTTTTAGGATATAGGAGGAGAAGAAGAAAAAAAAAAACATGCAGAGGTTGCTTTAACAGCTTGATACGCGAGTAACATTGTTTTTTCACAGAACCAAGATATGCTGTTGTTGTTAAATAACAGCTGGTTCATCCGTACTTGCTGTCTGATGTGCCAGCTGTTAGCGTGTTTGTTATTTTAGGGACGGAGCAATTAAGGACAGGGTGTGTTTCTTTTGGGTAGGGTTGATTTCAAACGTCAACAGTGCTCCTCATAAATTGCTCACTGCACCTTTAAGTCATCTGGACACTCAGAAGTGCGGTGAAACTCACCGATGTGTTGTTGTTGAGCTGCGGCGAGCGCGTACTGCTGCTGCTGGGCCGCCGTGAGCTGCTGCATCGCCAGAGCGCTGGGCCTCTGGAACAGCTGCAATACATGAAGCTTTTATCAGACATTAAACATTTGCATTTGTTTATAGTCATATATGCAAAGGCTTCAGAAGCATATGCAAATGTGACTAATAATTACTTTTCCAGAATAACTTCAAAAAGAAGCTAAACGGCATTGTAGCACATTACTTCAAACAAAGGTTTTACAAAGTTAGCCTTGACATGCGCGGCCTTTGATTGTAACAACACAAATATTTATAAATACACACATTATTATTATTCTACTCTACTAATTATAGTCTTGAGAGTTGAAAGTGCTAGCAGCATCAGATATTCACCTGTTGAGGGGAGTTGTAGTCGAACAGGCTGACGGTAGCAGCTGTTGAGTCGAGAGGCAGCTGGCCTCCAGTGTAATCAAACTGCAAAGTCTCCATAGAAACAGATTCCATGGGGTCCAGGGTCACATTTTGGGTTTCAACATTTGAAAACTCTTCTGCTGGTTTTGGCCCTGCACCTCCAACCATTTCTGGTCCACCCAGTTCCACCTCTGGACCAGTCGGAGGGCAGTTACCAGGAGTACGACTGGGGAAGAAACAAGAGAGGTATGTATTCAATACACTTTAGAAATACTGAAAGTACCGTATTTTACGGACTATAAGTCACACTTTTTTTCATAGTTTGGCTGGTCCTGCGACTTATAGTCAGGTGCGACTTATATATCAAAATGAATTCATACTGACTGAGATGAACCAAGAGAAAACATTACCGCCTACAGCCGCGAGAGGGCGCTCTAGTTAGCGGAGTTGTTCAGAAGCGACACCGAGGAAGAATTCAATGTATTCAGTGTTGTGGAGTGAGATCGCGGGAGCTTGGTGAACTTGCTTACCGGTAACTTGCTTGTTGGACTCGCTGGCTTATGTTATTTAGCCTATTCAGCCTCACAGGTATATGTTCTTTATGCTATTGTGTCGCTGAATAACTGTTAATGTGTTACACTAACACACCGGACACTATTCAACCTGTTGTTCTGTGTGCTATTGTGCAGTTGAATAATTTGCTTTTCCAGATTAAATGTCTGTTCTTGGTCTTGGATTTTGTGAAATAAATAAATCTTACCTAAATAAATGCGAATTATAGTCCAGTGCGACTTCTATGTTTTTTTCCTCTTCATGACGCATTTTTTGACTGATGCGACTTATACTCCAGAAAATGCGGTATACATATGGAAAGCCCCACACAGCAAACTGAGGGAGGATAAACATTACCTTTCCAAAGTTTGGGGTCAGTAAGATTTAATATTTTTGAAAGGAGTCTCTTATGCTCAACCAAACCTGCATTTATCTGATCAAAAATCCAATAAGAACTGCAATAATGTGAAATATTACAACTTTTCCACTTAAATAAATTTTACAATGTAATTTATTACTGTGATCAAAGCTGAATTTTCAGCATCACATGTTTTTTTTTTAGATCATTTTAATCGTTTGTAACATTACCAGTATCTTTACTGTCACATTTGATCAATTTGATGCATTCTTACGTAATAAAAATCTTTTTTTTTTTAAATATTGAGCGGTAGTTTATTTATCATACTTTTTTGATGGTGTATACCTAAAATCCTTAACGTCCACATCGAGTCCATTCTGATTGGGCAGTCCATTGGGGTTATCCAAAACATCTGGCTCTGTCTCTTTCAGTTCCTTCCGCTCAGGATCAAATGTTGTTTTGGGTTTTTGTTCCACCCTTTTCTCAGGGTCATCAGCCTCCGAGTCTCTTGGACCCTAAGAGAAACAGAATGAAATTTAAGTAAAAATGACAAGGACTTCATGTGCTAAAGGAACAGTTCATACAAAAAAATTCTGTCTATCTACTCGCCCTCATGTCCTTTCAAAACCATGACTTTGGAAAACACGAGTGACACAAATAATGAATTTTCAGCTTTGTGTGAACTATTTCTAATCTTAATAAAAACAAATAAGAATGTTTTTGATGATAAAAGATTAATAATCAAGACTCACATATGCTCCTTTGCGCAAACACGAGTCCATTTTCTCAGCAGGGGAGGAGCTAAGAACATACTCCACCATAGACACGCCTAATCCACCGCTCTCAGACCGGGGCGACAGCACAGATCCCGCCTCTCCCACGGGATGGAAACCCTGACCTGGTCGGCGCTGCACCATAATTGGCTGGGACACCGAGTGATCTACTGAAGAAGAAGAAAAAAAGGGACATTAGAGAGAAAAAACTAAATATGTAAAATACAAGCATGCCATCTGCACACACGCATACCAGAGGTTCCCCAAGCACTGTCTCTCCACTGGTCCAGAAAGATCCCTTTTGGTCCATCTTTCCCTGAATCATCAGTTTCCCAGAACTTCTTCCCAGTTAGGAGCTGCTGCGGAGCGGGAACATCAGACATTAAAAAAACATTAATACATAATGAGAAATGAAGTATTAAGAAGATGATGAGGAAGGTAAGGACTCTCACCTCTCCCATGGCTCGGCCCTCCAGCGCAAGTGCCTGGAAGTCATGGTTAAGCTCATCCATTGATCGTACCTGTGTGAAATATTATACAATTATTATAAGATTCAATTTTATACAATTAAAGAGGACCTATTATGTTTTTTTGCATGTTTAACTTTCTTTAGTGTGTAATGTTGCTGTTTAAGAATGAAAAAGTTCTGCAAAGTTACAAAGAGTTATTCTCTATATCAGTGTCAAGGTTTCTGGACTCCCTGAAACATTAGATGTATATACGTATATGCCACACACATGCGCCATCTTGGAACAGTCAGCGAGTTTCACTCACAGTAAGAATCAATGATGCCACAACATTGCGCAGCTTCTGGTTGTGAAACCACTGAGATTTAAATTCCAGAAGAAATGGGATATCCCTTCACATGTGAGAATGTGTCGGTGTTTTTATAATGTATTAACTCAGGGTTTTTTCTTTGGTAACTTTAATGTTGTGTTAGCTGCCGCCTTCATCTTGTTGTATTGTGTTAGTTTAGCAAAATCATCTGCTGAAGTCTATTGCAGATATAGATATCCATACATGCATCTACCTAGGCTAGCAGACGCTCAGTCAACTTGCTCTCGAATGTTCAAAGACCGGCTTTGACAGTTCTAATATGGCGGACGGCTTACATACAGTGGCCCATAGAAACAGCCGCTAAAGCAACATGTATTTTTTTAATATTTTTGATTTGATTTATGTATTTTTATGTTGTTTTATCTTATTTTATTACTTTTATCTTATTTTGCTTGTTGTATTTTATTATTTTTAGCCTATTGTGTTTTTATTGTTGTGTTGTACAGCACTTTGGAAACCTTGTGTTTATTTAAATGGTGCTATATAAATAAAGTGGATTGGATTGGATTATACCTATGCCTGAAACGCCTCCATTGTAATCTTTAGTTTTCTTCCGGGAATCACAATATTCCTTATTTAAATAATTCTAGCCAATTCTGATTGTTCCAGGCGTCCAATCAAAGCACATGGCAAAATAAAGGGGCGGGGGCTGATTGAGCGAGTTAGTAGCGCGTTTAAACTGACGGTTATGGTAAGAGGTGGGACATTTCCTCAAACACGCTTGAAACAGTTGACCAATCACAAAACACTGGTCCAGTCGACCAATCAGAGCACATTGTGCTTTTTTAGAAGGAGGGGCTTCATAGAGACAGAAACTAAACAGAGCATTACTGGGAAGAGAGGGAGAATATGGGATTTTTTTTATTTATTCTAGTAGACCCTAACAACAAAATCAAGACTTCGTAAAATATTATAAATAGGTCCTCTTTAAAAAAAAAAAAAACATCTACCTGGTCAATTTTACACAGTTCTCACCTGGTTGTCTGGATGAATGTTGTCACCAGTCGGCCAGCGGTGTTTGCAATTGTTGTAGCCGGGCTGGTCGCCATGTTGCCGCTGGAAGAAGTAATCCACCATGGCGTCATCTTGAGAGCGCCCTGCTCCCTGCGTAGGGGGAGGGGCCTGAGGAGAAGGGCCGGGTTGGGGGGGGTGGCCCGCAGCACTCAGCACCACAGGCATGCTGGGTAATGGCCTGTCAGGGGGAGGCAGTCTCAGGTGGGGGCTGAACGAATCCTGCCAGAGCACAGCTTTCCTCTTCAACACACACGCTACGCTCATTCCACCAGAGACTGTAACACAAGAACAACACAAAACACTATTAACCCCTAAGGCACCAGGGATTGCTTTGCACTTAAAGTGCATTCAGTTACCATATTGCCACAGCTGTGCATCTCAAGGCAGGCTGAGGATGAGATGAGAAGGCAAGAAATGACTAAATCAAACCAACTTTACTTATTTTAAAGAAACCATCTATGGAGTTGAATTGAATCAAGGAAAAACTAAATAAATCCCTGACCCATGAAAATATAAGGCAACAGAAAAGGAGACACACATGGTCAGGGGCTGGAATGAGGTCAATTCAATCCATCAGTGTGATAGTCAGTGCTCATTACGACATCGCACACACTTGTTGAGGCTCAGTGGGGAAAGCAGAGGTTGTTGTTCTAGTTAATCAAGCCGAGCGGGTCTGTCAAATTGAGTCATTTCATTCTCACTCAAATGTCCATCTGATATCATTGTCACAGAATGACTTTGGAAATGCTGGGGAAAGCCAAGAGTCGAAACTATGGAGGAATTTCCACTGAAACTAATTTTCCTGATGAGAAAAGGTAAATTTTTCTAGCTTGACATAGATTCACATTTAATAGTCAAGTTACATTAGTGGCACATACGCATAAAAATACATCATGGGTGAAAAAAAAAAACTTAAGAATCGCCATATTACTGAATACAATACACTCACTGACAAAGTATTATTTTGTAAAAAATAATTTGTTACAAAAAGTTTTACTATTGAAATTCACTTAAAGGCACAATATGTAAGATTTTTGGATTAGAATACATAAAACCCTCAAGAACAATGTTATATATTTTGTTGACTTGTGTACTAACATTATCCAGAAATTTTCCAACCCTTAAATTAATTTTAACCAGCGTAATAGCCCGTTTCATTGGGTCGCCTGTCAATGATGTCATATCCGCTTCCGCACTACCGTTGATTTCCCGTTTTACTTTCGTAGAAATCATGGAAACACCAAAGACACGACTTTAATATACTATGCAGGTTTTTTTTATACAGGAGAGCAACTGTTTGGATACTTTTATCGACAGAAAACTAATCATTGTTATATAGCTCAACACGGTTAGTCATTTTCTTGAGTTACTGTGAGTACCAGGTCTGAGACGGATACATTTGTCAAATAAAGTGACCTGTATGAGGAGTAATTCAGCATTTGTGGCTATTTCATTAGAATGAAATAAAATAATATAATGTGAATTTAAGTGAATAAACATAACTGTATACAAAGTTCAGGGACGAAGGAGGTGGACGTTAAACTACATTAATCGTAACTTTAATCATAAAATATGTATAAACAGCGCGAAAGGAGCGACAGTGGGTGACTGCGGCGTAAGCATAATAAAAACAGCAGTGTAAAATCTCCCAGGCTCTCAGTTTCACCGTAGCACAGTAACGTTAAAGGGTAACTAAACCCCTGGTCAGAGCCTGACTCCACCCACTGGCAATATTTGAAAAATGCTGGAAAAGTTGGCAGAGCCCAACGGACGAACCGAGGGCGGGGCTGAGCGGGTGATTGACAGACCCGCAGTGATTGACAGCTGCTGTCAGACACGCTAAGATGGAGAGTGACTGGAGTGTTGCATAGCTTTGCAACAGAGCGGTCATTTGAGGTCGAGGACTTTTCTCCCTCACCTTCACCTGAAGTGGAGGAATTGTATGTAGACACAGTCAGAGCTAAAACCATATCAATTCGAGCCGCTAGCTCAAACTGCGGTGTAGCATCGCATTAACTCCCGCATCGCGATAGGCATCCGGCGATGCTAGCGAAGCAGCCGCACAAGAGAGAATGGGTCCAGTATCTGAGTGGATTATTATCCGTTAAGCATGTTTTGCCGCTATGTGAAAAAAAATATCCAGCAAAACGCGCCGGCGGTTGTGGAGTCCATGCAGGAAGAGCAGCGTTTGGCACACAGGTGCATGTAAACACTGGCGCCTAATTTCCAAATCTGGTGGAAAGTTATACAGTCCAGCAGTGCTGTTGCAACCGGCAACACTACACCTACGTGCCATCCTAACCACTGTACTAAACACAGATAAAGCTAATGCTAAAAATCTACACTGTCCTAACTGATGCAATATGCTACTAACTAACTATACTTCTAACAACACTAACAACTATGCTAAATAACTACTTAGGCTACACGAAATAATCTAAATAACTATATAAATGCTATGCTAACTAGATGCTAAAATACGCTATCCTGATCGTTTTCAATACTCGTAATTCCAATTTCCAACTCCTGACTCGCTACAGTGGTTTTGACGGAACCAGATGCTTTTATACCAGCGGCTGCCAGGGGCGTGACAGAGTAACCGTCAGAGAGTACCCCTACTTCAGGAGATTCCGTTTAACCTGAAGAGGGCAGCACTCAGACGTTTTTACACCATATATTTGAAAATTAAAACACTTTGTAATCAAATGTTTAAAAAAGTACTCGAATCAATGAACAGCATTTATGAAGCCCCATTCTTACAGATCATTAACTAAAAAAAGTTGGTTTAGTGTTTAGTTACCATTTAATAAAACTTCAATACATCAGCTCACCCACGAACATGAGTCCCATCAATACCATCAGTGAAGACAACTCCCATGATTCCACGCTCATTCAAGGCCTCATCAAACTACCGTATTTTCCAGACTATAAGTCGCACTTTTCATAGTTTGGCTGGTCCTGCGACTTATAGTCAGGTGCGACTTATATATTTATAGGACCCTCTTGAAAATGAGATGTTGCATCTCAAGAGACTATCCATTAATAAATAAACAAACATGTTTTTTCCCCCTTCATGACGCATTTTTTGACTGGTGCGACTTATAGTCCGGATAATACGGTACGCCTTTGTTATTGTTTTGAAAAAGCGACCTCTAGCGGCGAAACTTACATACTGTGCCATTATTAACATGAACTTGGGTCAGTGAATTCAAACCTATTGAAATGCAGCATAATTTATATAAGCAATAAAGGTGATTATTGCCTCTGTGACTGGGCTGTGTCTTCATTGTGAGATGCCCAGAAAGTTAGCAAAAAATGAACACTTTTACTTTAAAAACAGTACGCAATTATAATATAATATATATATTTGTCTTGCAATACATACACAAAGAAAATTTACATTTAATTATCCAAATGTTTTTCTGTAACATTTGGACCATGCGCCACTTAAGAGGCAAATCAGGACAAAAGGTCGATCTAAAATAGCAATTATTCTAAATCCCTACTCACTCCTGAGTCGGCAAATAACAGCCATTTATCGTGGATAACAGAGGGTTCTTTGCAAAACATTCCTACCACAGCACCTCAAGCCAAAAGATGTGCAATAACAAGGAGGAAAAAAACGTTTCCTCTCGTGACAGTTACACTTGTTTTCTCTGCTTGCAAGGAAATTACAGTTATCTTGTTTTCATTTACATGCTGATATGTCAGCCATCAATAATATGATTTCAATTTCAGTATTCATGCTTATTAAAAGACAGAAACACTTTCTAACAGAATTATATGTGCAATCATGCCTCATGTGGATATATAAGGACATGTGTCTTAACTTCTGAAGTGGTACTTTTAGAAAAAAATATTACATTTACCTAAATGAAAAAAGACAAAGAAACTCGTTTTCTGTTAAATTAACTACAATATAAAATAGTTTATTAATATTGCTATAAATAGCCTAAAAAGATGAACAAGAGCATTTTTGGTTTCAGCAACACCCAAAAAAAGAGGCCACAACTTGAGTTTTGCTCTTGCTTTCACATCTAAAACTGAACCGATCTTTTAAAGAGAAATAGATATGTAGATATAGGCCACCACAAACAAATTAATCCCAACTCTAAAACCCTGATGCATCGGTGTAATCTCACCCCAAAATGGTGCCAGAGGTGTTGGCAGCACTGAGAGCAAATTATGTCACACATATTCTTCTGGAAATAATAGTCTCCAAAAAGGCACTAAGTTTATTTCATAACCACCTTTCATAACTTTGTTAGCGGACTGTCACACACTCAGCTGAAATATTCACCAGGCACTGGAGCTTTCATACTTATAGCACACATAGTTTAGCATTAAATTAAACCAGGTTTAATTTTTGGGTAGGAAGCAAGCAGAAGAACTTGGATGCAGTGTGTCAAGATATTTAGACTATGTGATGCATTTAATACACAAATGAAAATTATTGCACTGCTAGTGAAAGCATACTGAGACGACACAATGTGAAAACCTATGAAATAGATCACGAATAAACCACAAACATTTTCAAGACACTCTGTCATGTAACCCTGACAACTGTTTGAAAGGACCACAGATTTGTCGTTAGTCTCATTAGTACGAGAGGTTTAGGAAGCTGGAGCACCAACTGGCTAGAAGATCATGTGATGGGACAAAAGGCTCTAAGAAATAAGAAAAGAAACTCTTACTGTAAAATAATAGGTAGGGTTATAATAGCTAACTCAATCTAAAAAACATTTTTTTATTGAGCAAGTTTAACTTCATGTACTAAAGAAACTAAAAAAAATAAAAAGGCTATATAGGCATTTAAAACAACATTACTAAAACATTAGCTAATATTAAAATGAAAAAAATGTATTCAATATATTAATTTAAAAAAAATGTATTTCAACTAGGGCTCTCACAATTCCTCAATTAAATTGGAGTACTTGATTTAAAAAAAAAAAAATTAATTAACCTCCAAAATACCGGAAGTGCCGCATTCCACGGACAAGAATCCATGATCCGCATTATTAGAGCGTTTTCAAAAGCTGCACGATATATTAAAACAATTAAAAAATCATATTATAGCACAGTGCTATTGTGAAATCACAACATCTGCGATTCACTTAAATGAATAATTATTTAATACATGCGTTCACAGTAAATGCTGCTCCACACAAACTCAGTCTCTGCATGTGCTGATAGTTCGGGAACATAAACTCTGATTTGCTTTGTGTTTCACGTAAAGTGTTGCACTGTTATCATTAACATGCATGGGCGTCTCAGCAGCTCGGTTAACAGACTCCATCTCTGCATATTCTGCGGGTTTGGGTTGCTTAATCATTTATAAACCTAAGCCAACACAGGAGAATACATCAGTGTTTCTAAACATCCAAACTGTTGTTAACTACAATTTCAAAAGTTTAATCCCCCGGCTCTGAGTTTGCATGTTTTGATGTCCACATGTTCTTGCTCTAGCCTTTCTATCGTAAATAAGTGACCAAATATTAAACATTAATGGACATTTTGAATTAAATACTTGGCCAATATTTAACAAGGATTTGATCATGCTGTAAAGTGTAACAACAGCGATCACCAGGCCATTAGCGCCCTCTACAGGTATTTGTTTTAATTCGTAATGTACACAAGTTGATTATGTTTATATTATATATTTTACATTATGCATTTTAACAGTGTTGTTCAATAAAAAGCTTTTGATACTTTATTTAAACTAATTATTATTGCCTCGTTATTATACACATGTATTTTAAGTTCACGTAGGTCTATTTTTATTACAAGAAAAATTATTTGACTACCTAATTAATCGTCAAAATTAGTGTTGTCAAAAGACCCGGTACTTCGGTACCATTTCGGTACTAAAAAAATGAAATGGTTACGGTACCAGCCTACTAATACATTTTTTAAATTACCCCAAGAGAATAATTGCTTCAGTATATAACTATTGTTTATTGTTAGGTCATTTTATCTAATGTTATCTAACAAATGGATATACACTTTAATCAGGGCTCGACATAAGCAATGGCCCGATGGCCCGGGGCCAGTAAAAGAGTATGGCCATCAGCAAAACAAACAGCAATTCGTCACACAGTGGCGCGAAGAGTGTCAATGTTACTTCAGGTTATTTAATATTCCGGCTGTGAATTATAAGCTCTGCGTCCCGATTGAGCTAAAATCAACCAATCGTCGAGGTAGTTCAGTATTCGCAATCGCATACTCCGTTGTTGGGGGGCGAGCGCGCGCGCGCCGTGTCCATGCACTTCGTGAACGTGCGAGCCTGCGAGGTGCTAGGGATAGACCGAACGTCAGGACATTGTACTTATAAGCTCGACAGGAGGCGAATATCAAGAATGGCCTGTGACGGGATGCTATCTGTATCTGAAAGTAAGCGTCTTTCAGATCCACTGAGATAAACCATGCAATCTCACGGGCGACTTTGCGCGAGGATTGGTTGTCAGCAATTTAAACGAGCATTTCATAAGCGCTTGTTCAAACGTCTGAGGTCTAGGATGAGTCTGAGACCACCACCCTTTTTGGGGACGAGAAAGTAGCGTCTGTAAAAGCCCGACTCGCTCTGCGTTAGAGGAACGGTCTTTATAGCCCCTTTTCCCAGCAGTTTCGCTATTTCGGCGCCAAGTAGCCTAGATGTGATAGCCTACTTCGCTTTTCACCGTAGGGCGGATTGGCCAATGTGGGCCGGCCCACTCGGAAGGCTACACGAATATATTTAAAAAATGACGGAAATCATATTACATTTATTTTCTACGCAAATGGCTGAGTGAATCGATCGCGCGGGCGCGGCCGACAAGGAGTGTGTTTTGTGTGCATGTGAGTGTATTGCCCTCCCTCCATGTTGAGTATCTTGAAACACGCCCCCTTTCACGTTTAGTTTTACAGCGAGAGAGAGAGATATTGATCCGTTACTGCGAATTAATCTGAGCACATAATTACAAATAATTGTCTATGGATGAAAAGCTGGAAGAAAAGAAGCAAGTTTAATATCACATGATAGCCTAATAGTAGCCTATGCCATGAGGATTCATGTTAATGCAAAATGTTAATGTCTTGATAGTTTTATATTAATATTGTTGTGTGTCAATGTTCTTCTGTTTGTTTCCCTTTGTTTTACAAATATTATCTAATATGTGTTGTGTTATTTAAAATAAATGTTTAAATAGCATTTATTTTTGTATTGTGTAATATTTTTATGCTATAAGTAGTGTTAAAAATTATTCTGCACATTGAGCCAATGTGTTATGATGTGGGATGTGGTGGGCTACTGTGGGTCAAGAAAGTCCAGGGCCACTTTTTGGTCTCAGTCCGCCCCTGCGCGGCAGTCTGCGAGCGAACTTTTATTATGTTCAGCACCCATTCTGATGTGCCAGAAATGGTTTCCCATGCTTTTCCTTATATTTCTTTCAGGGCCAGTAAAAATATAGAAGGGGCCAGCAAAACTCTGATCTACTGGCCCCGGGGGGATTTTTTTTTATGTTGAGCCCTGCTTTAAAGCTGCAGTCCGGCACTTTTTTGGGTTTAAAAATATCAAAAAAGACATTTTTGAAAAAAAACGTAACCAGCCAGTGTTCAAAACGATCTGCTTGCCTTACCTCGATTCAAAACGGTAAGCTTGTAATAATGATTTTAATTCCAGTGGTACTGGTGGATTTCCGCGGGAATTTCGAGCATGTCTTTGCGTCATTACGTCACTTCTGTACACAGAGAGAAGGAGTCCCCGGCTAGCGTGTGTGGATGATGGTGGAGGTTTAGCTTAGCACTTGGTATGGCGGATCCCGAAAGTTTAAAGCGACAATCACCAGGGACAACTGGAGATTCACCAGTTGTAAAACCCAAAGACTTCGGACTTCAGATTGGCTACAGAAAAAATATATTTTTCACGTTTTGACGTGATATAAGCAATCGTTAGATTTAATCAGCATGATATAGCCCACTGCAATGCTTCCCCCCACCCCCCGAATTTGGTCAGAACAAAAGTGAATGTTACTTACTTGTTCAGATGACATTTTCCGATGAAAATTCTAATGTTGACACTTTCAAAAAGTATACTCTGAGATTGCTGATGACAGTAACGTTACAGTATCCACAGCGACGCGGCAGCCATACATTGTGTTCATCCGCGCTGTTTCATGCCGATTTACTACCCACGCACAGTTAATAATTCCGCGAATAACTGCAATTGCAGATTTCTAACAGAGATGGCGACAAAGAGGAAAAACGACGGACTGCAGCTTTAATATATGCAAATTGAACCTAAATTAAGCTTTGGTACCGAAATTGGTACCGAGAACCGTGGATTTTCACAGGTATTGGTACCGAATACTGAAATTTTGGTACCGTGACAACACTAGTCAAAATAATCAACCCATTACCAAAATAATAATTAGTGACAACCCTAATTTCAAGCATACTAAATAACAGGCAATGTCCACTCAACACACATTTTAAATCCCTCTTTCTGCTCTTTATCGGTTACAATATAAGCCTACTTTTTAAATGTCTGCTTTTTAATTTGTCCCTAGGAACTTCAAAGGTTGTAATTGCAATTCAGCAAGATTATACAGCTGCACAGATCCCCATTAGGTGTAATCCTGTACACATTGATGAAGTAATGCCCTGAGCTTCAAATCAAGATAGTACACAGGGTGAAGCAACACGCGGTTTAAAAACACTGAGATAACTGTGTGCACACAGCACTCCCGAGGCCTCCGTCAGAACAATTTTTTTTATGATAAACATGGTCTCTTAAACCAGCACATAAAGTCAAAACCAGGAGTCAATAGACTAGAGGGTAAACCACCACAGACAGAAACTATGACAAATGAGACATACACCTACATGGACAGATTATGTGACATGCCCTCACATCCTCAAAACAAAACCATGCAAGGTAAAAGAAAATGTGAATCTGACTTCATTAAATATGGGTTATATTCAGGTATTCAAGGAAAAATCCGGGGTCTTGAAGCAACACCTGCATATGGAAAAACACATTCAACTCCCACACTTGTGACTTGTGGAAAAGAGATAAAATGCCACAGAATGAGTGCTACAGAAATCCCCCAAGCACACGATCAAACCGAAAGTCCCCTTCACATTCATCACAGCATGACTTGAATAAAAAACAACTTGCTCTTATACTAAAGTGCAATAGTCAGATTCCAGAAGTAAAAAAATAAATAAAAAATCACATTTATTTTCTAAATAATGGAAATGATTTTTAACAATAACTTATAATCTGTTAAGCACAGACTTATTGTGAGCTATGATGTTGTTTTGTTGAAGCCCGCATTCAGCATGCGTTTCCTCAACTTGTTTATTTATATAAACAATCATGTTTAACAGCCATAATCTATAACCAATGATTCTGCAAAGAATCTCCAGCGGCGATCAAAAAACTGAAACAAAGCAAATCCCACCGAAATAACTCTTTGGCTTGATACTTTTCAGCTTCAAATCAACGTTTGTAATGTTATGATTCACCTTGTAGCTGGTTGGTTTGGTTTATGGATTAAAGACTTAAAAAAAAAAAAAGGTGGATAGAAAAGAAAGAGCACTGTTGCACCGCCAACATATTGGCTGTGTCCTGTAAGCTATTGAGCTGCCTACCTCGACGTGACGCATATGATACCCAAAGTTGAGACAGCCATTGTCCTCATAGATTACATGCACTTTACAGCCCGATCAGTTTCGCCATTACATGGCCCGAGCTCCACAGACACCCGGAAACCAGAGCTCCTGAGCGGCTGCATGTTCACCTCCCGGAAGTGGGCAGAGATACCGTAACTCGTTACCCATGATGACCAAAGCATGCGTTTGCATCATGATAACACAGACAGGTAACAAAAGACGCGCGCATTAACCCTCAAGAGAAGGAGGAAGAGCATAAACGGCCAATAACGGTGCACACGAACCCGGTGACTTCAGACAGTCGTGAAACAGAGGCGTTTATCGGAGTTGTCACATTAATTCGCGACATGGGAATCGGTGAGGGGCGGAACTGTCTGGCAAGGCTTTGATCAAACGTTATAATGACTATTACACGGCCTAAACGGTCAAACATAGCCGGTTCCCCGATATAAAACAGACACAAGCGGGTGTGTAAAACGCACGAACCGGTACCTGATAGTCTGTAAGCCGCTATTCTACAGGTCCTCTTCCCGTTAACAAAAGGCCCGGGCCGTCTGGACAGGAAGAGCACTAGCAAGAGGAAGACCCGGGGAGAGGAGGGGGAGCTACAGCCTTATAATAAAGCCCTCGAAATCACTCGTTACGCATCATAACTCCAAAAAATAAACGCGAGGTGAGCTAAAACGGTTCAGGAGGGAAATACGGTTTGAGAACAGAGGGATACTCACAGGTGGAGGATGCGGATGGTGACGGATTTCAGCCCCGGTTCGCAGCAGCTCCCAGCTTTCACACCGACAACATGGCGGCTCGATCCAAGCAGACGCGCGCGGGGCATCATGGGTAGCATGAGAAGGAGCGCGTGCGGTTCATTGCGCCAAGAGGGGAGTGTCGTCCTTTGTTGTGCTCGAGACACATACAACAATGTACAGATTTACAGGCGCGCATAATGTGTGACACACTGAGCGAATGCGACAGGGGCTTTTGAAAGTGAAGTTATTTTTTTGTGCCTATTACAAGAGTAGAAATGTATTCATCTTTTGGGTGTATCTGTTGTTTGGGGCAAGACATAGCCTATCCAATTTATTTGTATATGTAGCCTATTGTAGCCCAATAATCATACTTGCTGGTCTCAGTAGAAAATGCTAAACTAATAAATAGGGTTTTTTCTATCAGGCAATTGTAGCAATTTTTTAAAATAAAAGGCAATAAAATGCAGTCACAGCAGGTCACTGTAAAAAGTGATCAATGACAACATGTTTTTATATTGCTTTTAACTCATAAAAGTAAGTTTTAAAAATCAAAATAAACTTCTTTTTGTAAGTTATTCAAGTTTCAACTCATTTTTTAAAGTACGGTAAGTTTAATGTAATTTAAGTTGAAATGACTTAAACATCCAAGTTCATTGTACTTAAAAATTTAAGGCTGCAATGTTTTTTTACATATATGTATTTTATCAGCATTAATAGTTATCAGAATTAACATAGTTTTTTATTATTTTATGTAAATAATACTTACTGAGAAATATACAATTCTGAAATGTGAATAAAGCATCACCCGTTCAAAATGTGACTGACATGTTTACATGTATTATAATCTCAGTATCTTTAAAATACAATGTTAATTATACATTAACAATAGATGGATTCAATAATCATTCAGAGTGGCAGTACATTTTATATTTTACAGGTTAATGTTTTCTTTTTCTCTATAAAACACAGTTGCCATGATGAAGACTAGAAAAGAGGCCTGTTCTCTATTATAACTGCATTCATGTGTCAATCTGACATGTTTATATGAATTATAATCTGGTAACACTTTATTTTAGTGTCATTGTTACATATGTTTCATGTGTAGTAATAACTATTAATTATGCGTAATTACATGCAACTAACCCTAAAACAAATCCTAATACATTACTTATTATAACTCAGTACTTAGATGTATAATTACAGTGTAACAAATATCAATACCTTAGAAACACAATGTTAATAATGCATTAATAACAGACCCTTTAAAAAATTAAATGTATAACATATTGTGGTTTTATGTGTATTATGGTGTTTTACATGATTTTAAGGATCGTCCTTTTTTATTATAATCTTTCATAGCAGCTGGTCAATAGATTAAAAAATTTAAGAAATAGTTTTGTATGATATGTCATGTTTAAATGTAAATATCTAATTAAATAGCAATAACCTATACGTTTAAAACAGAAATCTTATATGAGTTGTAACTGTAAATCTACAGATGTAAATAGATAAAGTATAATAAAATAAACACTTAAATGTGTATATCTGAACATTTTATTTCCATTACAGTCATCGTTATGAAAGCAAAATAGCCCCAAATCAAAAATAAATAAATAAACTGACCAGTGCATGAAAAAACACAATAGTTTTTCCTCAAGTGTCTTGCCTTAAAAGTAAATCTGGTCACAAATTTTACCGTGTGGAATTATTCAGTGTTTCTTTTCTCTCTACAGACATAGTTGGCACAAACATGCAGTACTAGAAAAGATGCATGTTCTTCATTATACAGGTGAAACTCGAAAAATTCAAGTGCAAAAGTTAATTTATTTCAATTTTCAAGGTGAAACTAATATTGATTCTGATTGGTCAATATTTTATTCACGATAAAACACGGCTATGACCGCTTCACCCAACTGTTCTATGTATCACTACACAACACCCCTAGCAACCACTCTTAGCAACTTAAACACATGTTTGATCTCGATATTGTTCATTGCTCATTTGCTCTATAGTAAAATATTGTGAGAGATCGAGTAAGCGAGTGTACCTGTATTTACAGTAGATATAGCATTTTCCTTCAGGTCTGTCCTATATATCCTTAATAAAAAATCCATTTGAATGTCCGCTGCTATATCTTGTCCTTTTAACTTTTCCCGTGCCCATAACGTTAGTCATCTGTCAGTTGCGTCTTCCTTCTCCGTGATGATCACAAGTTTGAGTCCTTTCAATGTAAAAGTCTTCTCTACTGACTGACTCACTCATAAAGACAGTCTTTGCCGCCATCTATTGGCGAAATAATGTATGTAACTGTTGCTGTTTACGGTCAGGGACTATTTTTTCCAGCGGAAGGAAGGCTTTTAGTGATTTTACTTCATGAAAGCTGCATAGATACATCTTTTTCGGCTTTAATAGTTGTATTGTGTGGTAACCGTTTTATAAAAGCAATAAGGTACTCGAGGCAAGTGCTGTATCGTGAATAAGTCACAGCTGAAGGGCGTTGTTAGGCCTGACGCCAAGCGTCAGTCTCGTACCTTATTGCTTACTTATTACATGCAAAGTGAGATATTTCAAGCCTTTATTTGTTATAATTTTGATGATTATGCCTTACAGCTTATGAAAACCCCAAATTCAAAATTAAAATATTGTGAAAAAGTTTTCATAAGCTGTAAGCCATAATCATCAAAATTATAACAAATAAAGGCTTGAAATATCTCATTTTGCATGTAATGAGTCTATATAATATATTAGTTTCACCTTTTAAGTTGAATTACTGAAATAAATTAACTTTTACACAATATTCTAACATTTCGAGTTTCACCTGTAAGTTGCAGTCATTAAAAAATAACAGGCTGTTCGAAATGTGAGCAGCTTAACTTGCCTTTGTGTAAATGGCAGAAGGACATTGGCTGCGAGTGAACTATTTCAAATGATGTATAATGAGATAAAACAGGTCTGGTCATTGTCTAAACATCTGCCTCACAGCTCTCTCTAGGGAACAACAGTTTTAGCCGTGAAAACGAGACCGAGCTTTTTATCCTCATCCATCAAAACCAGTGTTTTATTTCACACAAACCCTCTGTGGAGCATTTATAAGTCAACAAGACAAAGAATAATCTAGAAAGAGTTTATTATGCCGAACAACTGTCCCACCCTTCAGGTGTGTCCCTCGCACACACACTCGCTCGCTCGCTCACACAAACACAGCCTTCCTGAAACAAGTATTGTACATTAACATACATTCATTCTAAGCTTGTGTTCAAATAAACATATATGGCTAGTCACATTATGCGTCAGGTGCATAAGTACATATCAAAACGTGTTATCCGTGTACATCGACACAATCAGAAACGCACATTCATGCACGCAGACGTATGAGGGCCACCAGAGGCTCAACTCCTCTGTCGTGAGTTTTACATGCACAAAGTCCTACAGCATTCCTCAAATACACATCTACCCAACCTAAAACATTCATCTAACACATTACATTATAGTGTCGCATATCAGAGTATAAACAATCACGCACACACGCACACACACACACACACACCAGAAAGAGCTGAGCGGGCAGCTCCGGCGTGTGCTCAAAGATTACCTGGGTCAAAGGTCGGCCACCTTGTGAATACACAAACATATACAAAGGCCTATGTGCTTGTGCACGTATGAACACACACACACACACACACACATAGAAGATCTGTTCCTGTCTTCAAGTCTGATTTAATAATGCTCGTGTCCATATGCTTGTTCTCTCTCTGTGACTCTGGCTGGTGTGGCACTATATATTTTCTCCAATAGAGGGAGGCAAAGTTTGAGAGATACAGACGTTGAAGTTGGTAGAACATTTCCCACAATGCAGAGGACTTCATCTCTCAGAGATAAGCAGTTGTTTTCCTCTGAAGGTGGGGTTTTCTTCTGCTTTCTAACCAGTCCTAGAGATAAAAAAACCATACATTTACAAAGTGAAGTTTCTAAACCAATAGGCTGCGTCCGAAATCACATACTCTCTTGAGGAGATACTTAATTACTCTGCGACCACTAAAACTGCACGCTCTATATAGTACTAATGTCATTTGGATGCACTACATTCACCACGTTGACATTATCATGTGATCTGCCATTCATAAATCCTCTCCCGTGGCCTCATGGGATAGTAAAGTTTCCATCATATGCACACTTCAGAATCTCACCGGAAGTAGTTGGTCATCCGGGTACTTTTATGAGTACTGATATACTTCTTTTGTCACATACTGTTTTCTGCCTACTACATAGTAGGGAAGTATGTGATTTTGGACGCAGCCTGTGTTTGAAGTACGTCTGTCCATACTACTTACGCTATTTTTATAGTAAATAGTACATATACTGTGCAAAGTATGCAAATTTTCACCACTAAATGACCAGATATGGCGAAATGGAAAGTATCCCACAGAAGTCCCTTTAAAGGAGAACTCCGGTCAATTTTAACATTGAGCTAATTTTTTTTGTAAATTTGGAGTGCTGTCAATACAGAGAACAACGACAAAAATCAGTGTTGCCTACACCGTGTTATCCTCTTTTTAAAATTTGCACCCTGTTGACTTCAATGGGGCACATTATAAACCTGCTTTTAGCCTCTTAACATCCTTAATGTTTCATTACAAGTGCCCAGCCATGTTAGATGATTCCTTCAGAGTGAACACGAGTGAATCTGACTGCAGTAGATGTGAAAGATATGAATAAAAATGATGTTATATCAGCCAGCGCACATACCTGTGTTTAGTTCCTGTTTTCGGTCGAAGTCCAAAGTAGTCGATTGTCGAGTTCACGCGCATAGTGATTATGTTCACTCTAAAGGAATCATCTAACATGGCTGGGCACTTGTATGACACATCAAGGATGTTAAGAGGCTAAAAGCAGGTTTATAATGTGCCCCATTCAAGTCAACAGGGTGCAAATTTTAAAAAGAGGATAACACGGTGTAGGCAACACTGATTTTTGTCGTTGTTCTCTGTATTGACAGCACTCCAAATTTACAAAAAAATGAGCTCAATGTTAAAATTGACCGGAGTTCTCCTTTAACATGTTTTTCTTAAAAAAAAACTTAACATTAAAATGCAAAATAACAATAAATAAATAAAAATTGAACATTATAAATAAGTAAATTGATAAATTACTTAATTGATCATTTTAATTATTTATTATAAAATATATTAAAAAAAATTATAAAATATATACATTTACTGGACAAACAATTTGATGTAAAAAAAATGCCAGCAAACGGTCATTTTTATCATGTTTGTTTCGCGATGCACGCTGTTTCCAGTGATTTCTTTCTGATTAGTTTTCTGATAAAACTTGCATTTGTTGGTGAAATGAGGGGTTAGTGTGACGTTGTTCCAGAGAGGCGTGTGACGGGCGTGTTTTAGTGAAGCGCTGTGGAGCTTCTGGCCCGACAGTGGAAACGCGGCTAATGTGGCACACTACTTTTTGAAATGCTCATCATTCAATTATGCAATGGCTGCTTCCGAAATTGCATACTCTCTTGAGTAGGTACTTATTTTAAATAATTACTTCACAACAGCTAAAAAAAGTATGTTCTATATAGTATGAATGGAATCTGTACTTTGTCATTGTCATGTGACCTACGGCGTCAGTTGCGTTGCTTCATTGCCGTTCACAAATCCTCTCTCGTGGCCTCATGGGATAGTAAAGTGTCCATCGTATGCACACTTCAGATTTTTAGACGACTCTTTTATGGGCACTGTGAATTCAGACATTTTTCGCCTACTATATAGTAGGGAAGTATGTCATTTCGGATGTAGCCCTCTTGTTGCAACATTTTATCTCGTTGCAAGTGGGTTTTTTATTTGTGCACTTGTTATTCCATGTAGAAAAATCGAATAAATGCAATTAAACATAGTCCCATCACACACTCACAAAAAAAAAAGAAGTAGGGCTGTCAAAAAATGAATCGTGATTAATCGCATCCAAAATAAAAGTTTGTGTTTACATAATATATGTGTGTGTACTGTGTATAATTATTTATATATATAAAAACACACACAAACATGTATATATTTAAGAAAAATTGGTTATATTTATATATAAGATATTTATATATATAATATAAATTATATAAATGTATATACAGTATATAAATGAAAATATTTCTTAAATATATACATGAATGTGTGTGTATTTATACATAATAATTATACACAGTACACACACATATATTATGCATACACAAACTTTTATTTTGGATGCGATTAATCACGATTAATCTTTTGACAGCCCTAAAAAAAAAAGTAAAGATTGCCTAAATGAATGAGTACTTACGTATAGAGAGGCTGCAGCTGTAAGTGAGAACTCTTCTGTGGAGGCTGGTAACTATACGAGTCCAATCCACCAATGAAGTCAACTGCAACAGAGACGGTCATCAACACTTCAATATCATTGGAATTCAGTTTCTAACCGCAGATTTCCAAATGCAGAACACTTACAGCTGTCCTCATCATCCAGGAAGACTCGACTGACATAGCAGGCATAAACAAATCCAAAGAGCTGAAAAACAGAAGCAAACAAATATGTGAACAGGCCAAACATTCATATGCATGTACTTTTGTTCATGTAAAGAAAGGAGATTAATCGGAAGCACTCACTGCAAGAAACACTTGCAAGGCTGAGCTGACCACCTCTATGTACTGGTAATCCAGTAGGCAGCCACTGACAGTGATCACATGATGATCCTGAGGAGCCAATGGGGAGTCAGGCACTGGAGTAACTAAGCAACCAGGCCCGTTCTCCATCCACCAGGAACGATGAAGCGATGTGTTAAATGTCATTAGAAAATCCTTGTCCTGAAGAGGAACACAAACAGAAAAACTCAACTCGGACTCTGTTTACAAGTTTTATTTACTCTATTTTAGTTTTATTAACATTTTAAATAACAATTTTTGTTTTCATGGTCATTTTAGTTTAAATTTGAGTAATTTTGTTATGTGCTTTTGCATTTTATTCGTTTTTTAATTTCCAGTTATTAACTTTATATTTAACTTGTACAAACTTATTTCAGTTTATTGCCAAGGAAACATTTAGAAGTTTTTCCATTAATATTTTTTAAGCATTATTATTAATTAAAAAAAAATTAATATTCAGTTTTAGATAATGATAATAATCCTGTTCCAAAGAAAAATTGTCTTCATAATCTATTAACTCTTTCCCCGCCAGCATTTTTAATAAATTTAACAAAACTTTCATGTCCCCCAGAATATGTTGTTGCATATATCTGAACACACAATATATCAAAAGAAAGAACAGAGCCTCAGCTTTTAAACAAAAAACTTAACTTTTTTAACTTTTATTGTAGATTTCTCCATGCATTCTTTTTTTTAATGTGGGTTTTTAATTTGAAAAAAGTAACATTTTAAACAAAAAGCTGAGAAAATCGTGTTTTTATTCTAAGACTGCAACGTGCATTAGCAATGCTTATATTGCTTTTTCGCCTGTGTTTTGATCCGGAGATTTTTTTTTTTTTTTTTTTCAGATCCTATCGTATCGTAAACACGGAAAGCAGGAAAATTCCATCAATGGCGAGGAAAGAGTTAAAATGTCCTCAAGCCCCATTTTCCTATTAGATCATGCTAACCAATAAACTCTTTTACGGGACGCCCACTTTTCATAATCAAAACAATTCCCAATTAATACAAATAAAATGAAATGCCCTTAGTTTCACTTGAAAATACAGAAGAAGAAAAAAGCCATTTCATGTTGACTTTAAGATTAAAGCATAACAATGCATGAGATCAAACATGTAATCAGACACTTTGGTGTATTTGCACAATGACTGGAGTCTGGACCAGTGAAGTAAATCCACTTACCTGTGACAGGTGGCCAACTTCCAGGTAAAAACAGATGATGAAAGAGTTCCAGCCAACCCAGAGCACAAGCCATACAGCATACTGAAATATGCACACACACACACACACACACACATTAATGAACACATATAAGACATGTAGTATTCAAAAAGACACCATTTTAGTTTTGTTTGTGAATCTGACATCTGACATTTGTTTGTCTCGCCATGATTATGCGTATGCCTACCAGTATAAGATATCTGGAGCGGATTTGCAACGTTCCAAATACTCCCAAAATGACGGCCACAATGTGGAGGAAATTGGCCAGGATGGGAGCCCACTGATATCCCAAAAAGTCAAACACCTGCCTCTGTAATGCAGCGACCTGTGAACACACCAGGAACAGATCACATGCACAATCAATCCACTTTTATGCATTGCATACGTGCGCACAAAAAGCTTGTACCAATACAGATAATGTCACGTATAGCTGTCCCACATCACTGCAGACTTCAAAATGAGCTATACTGGGTTTGTTTAGGCAAATATGAGACTGGCAAAACAAGCTTGTGCTGCAGACTCCCAAGTTACATTGGCAGGGAAATGGTACACAAAATCTGGTATTGCTGGCGACCAGTCTTGGCAGAGATCGACGTGCGCAGCATTCATCCAAGAAACGGCCCAGTGCACATTAACCACGGAAATTCTTCGAAGAAGGATCATCAGCCACGCGAATCTGCGCCAATAAACTCAGACGATTCTCGTACACTGGACCGTCCGTCATTGACAAAGTACTGCATGTCCTTCGCATATGCGTTTATTAAATATTTTGGTTAATTTGATGATGGAGTGAGTCTGGTGGTGGGTTAGTTTAGCCAAACTCCCAAGCTGTGCCTGGTCCATGTTTGCTGTGCACTTTAATTAGTTTAGTTATAATTACTCTAATAACAATTAGGCTATTCAGATTTTTATAAAGAATATATGGGGCGTGAAAAACGTACCTGTTAAAGAGTTAGTCCACCTAAAAATGGTAATTATCCCATAATTGACTCACTCTCAACCCATCCTAGGTGTCTATGACTTTCAGCCAAACACAAGCAGAGTTATATAAAATATATATATCCTGGCTCTTCCAAGCTTTATAATGGGAGTGAATGGTACCTTAGATTTTGAAGCCCTAAAAAGTGCATCCATCCATCATTAAAGTAATCCGTACGGCTCCAGGGGTTAATAAAAGCAAGTATAGTACGCGAGTCGAGTTCTGGCGAAAGATTGACCTCTGACCCGAAGTGCAGAGGATTGATCAAAACAAAACACCCGTCATGTTGACCCAGAATTTTGCTTGCTGGGAAACTTTATGAAAATTGATAAACACTTCACAAATTTCAAATAAATTTTTGGGAAATAGCCCTGGCAGTGGCCAAAAAGTGTATTGCTGTCACATGGAAGTCTGATTCCCTTCTATCTATAACTAAATGGTATTTAGAAATGAATAACTGTGTCCCTTTAGAAAAAATAACATATAACCTTAGAAAGGGATACAACACCTTTATTAAAATTTGGCAGCCCTATCTAGATCATGTGGATAATGTGATATTGGAATGTGACTGACCTCAAAACATTGTACACCTACTTTAAAATAATGGAGCATCCTTTTGGGGGTTTGTTTGTTTGTGTTTGTTCTCGTTCTTGTAAACTGAAAAATGAAAATAAAGTATTCCAAAAAAAATAATAATATCTAAAATGAGAATTTTTAAAGAGAAATGTGGGAGGAGCTTGAGTTTTTTGCCCTATTTGTTTGAACCGCGAGAAGCGTCTACTCTCGTCTAAGCTCACGCTACTCCTACATCATACGTCAGGGTCGAAGGTCACTCTTCCGCGGGAACTAGACTCACGTACGGCAGTTAACGGAAGCCAGTGATTATAGTTTATAAAGTTATAATTATGGATATTTTTCTCACAAATATGCATTGCTTTGCTTCAGAAGGCCTTTATTAACCCCTGGAGCCGTGTGGATTACTTTTATGATGGATGGATGCACTTTTTTGGGTTCAAAATCTCAGGTACCATTCACTCCCATTATAAAGCTTGGAAGCGCCAGGATATTTTTTAAGAAGAATGTCATATACACTTAGGACAGCTTGAGGGTGAGTGGGACAATTCTCATTTTTGGGTGAACTAACTCTTTAACAATGAATCAGTAGTACAGGGTGCAGTGGACCATTAAAACCCACTTAAGTCAATGGTAAATAAAAAATATAGTCTCCACACACATAGGAGCAATCCCAAAGCTCTGTGCTGCGGCTGTTTCCATGGAAACTGCCTGGAGCCCCGGCCCACAGCCCTATGAGAGAAGAGCCCCTTCCTCAGGAGACCCTCATCCTCACATGCACCTCATCTGTGTGTTACACAAACAAATCATGCATATGCATACATATCTGGGGCATGAAGTTTGAAGCAAAGGCATGAAGTATAAAGCAAAGTTTTGACAGATGACTCGAGTGAAAAGAGAACCAGGGCATCTTGTCCCTTGGCTTCACCTCTTCCAAATCACTCTCTCTCTCTCACACACACACACACACACACAATATCTTTTCAGGTAAGACTAGACATGAATTGATGATGATCAACAACACTGTCTTACCAGCTGCAGGCAGCAGATGACCACCAGCGTGCACCTCCCGTCGCACGGACCCATGCTCTCGCGCTTGAGGCACGGCTTGGGCCCCGCGAGGCGTCGGGAGAAAGCGGAGTCCCCGGTGAGGTCCAGCGCGCTTCAGGGTCTTGCTTTACGATCACCGTTCAAAACATCAAGAAGCCCACCGGGCCGCGTGCATGCTTCGGTGCGTCGATGCTTTCTGGTGTCTGCCGGTCATTCCGGACCTCCTCCGCGGAATTGTCCTGACCGAAGCGTCCTACAGGATCCCAATCTTAGCGGATTTGCCACACCTTCATTCCGCACCGGGTACCAGGCGCAGACAGCCCCAAAATAGCACAAAGAACAGAGGAAGAGTCAGTGAGCGCGTTTAACTGGCAGAAATGAGCATCATATGATAAGCATCAGACGGAGCGCGCGCGGGGGGGGGGGGGGTGTAAGGGCGCGAGGTAAGAAAATAACGCAAATGAAATCCGGAGCGAGCACAAAGCGAGCCTTTGTGACTTACCGTGAGGTCCGGTATTCGTTATTTCCCCGAGCCGATGTACCGTCGGGGGTCTCAGACTGGCGCTGTAGTTTGAGAGACCATCCTCCTGCTCCGGCTCTTTGTCAACATCGGCACCGGGAGGAGGGTGAGGGTTTGTGGGTGGAAATCAGACACCCTCGTGCGAGTCTGACTGCAACCCGCTCGCGCAACCGCACAGAGACGCTCGCCGCGCGCTTGGCACGACATGAGGCGTTTTACTGAGGCTGAGCACAAAGAAAACCATCATGCGGCTGCGGACGCTCTTATTACAAAGTGGAAACATTTCTATATTTAAACTAATTTTACTTTAAAGTATGCTAGGTGTACACATGCCCAATATACACTACAGTTTTAGTACACACACACACACACTTACAGTAATATAATAGACAATATATATATACACATACACACGTGACACACACATATATGTAAACACACGCACACACACACATATATATAAATATACATACATACATAGAAAGAACAATTTTCAGTTTCTCTTCAAACAATAAGGGAGTGTTTTGACTGAAGATCTTCTGTTTTCTTCTGTGTTGTTGATCATGTTTGATGTGTTATGCTCTATACGTGCAGTTTATATATAAATATGTATTAAAGTCTAAATTAGATAAATTCATCATATGAAACAATTGTTTCTTTTCAGAAGACTTGGATTAAACTGCTTAATTCATAATGATTACTTTTACCATGTTTAATACATTTGACACACATATTATATATAAACTTATTTTAGACGTGATTAATCGATTTAACAGCCCATACACACACACACACACCATACTTCATATACAAAGACAGTGCACATACATTTTTTGGAAACAAGTTTATTAAAAGCATAAAAAAGCCAACGTTTTTCCATCACATCCCCCCCCCCCCGCACTGGTCATCACAATTTCCCAACCAAATACAAATGGCAAAATTCCAAATAATATCTCCATCTGCCCATCCTCTTCTCATTCTCACATTCAGCCACACACATAAACAGCATTCGCACACACAAACACAGTTACTGAATCTCTCCGATGTAGAGGCGCTTATCACTGGATCCAGAGAGAACTGTGGAAGACACAAAATAGT
Source organism: Phoxinus phoxinus (assembly GCF_949152265.1). Classification (NCBI taxonomy): domain Eukaryota; kingdom Metazoa; phylum Chordata; class Actinopteri; order Cypriniformes; family Leuciscidae; genus Phoxinus; species Phoxinus phoxinus. The sequence goes on from NC_136894.1 coordinate 3,392,805, forward strand.
GGAGTTACACATGGAGCAGAAAAGGGAAGAATGTGCTCGCTTTATCATTCCAGTTATATATTCTATATTTCTATTATTAGAATAAAATATTTTTTTACCAATGGGTTCTTCTGGATGGAAAGCCACCTCATTGACAGACCCAGCATGACCAGGCAGCTTATAAAGGATCCTACGAGTCGTTGTGTCCCAAATATACACAAACCTACAACACCGACACACCACATTAACCACACACATAATCATACTGCACAAACACTGCATAAAGCACACAAAAACACCCTTACCTGTCAGCAGAACCGGCTGCAATCTTCCCCCCGTCAGGAGACCAACAGCATCTGAGAAGATTCTAAGACAAAAAAAAACTTAAATTACAAAACACTTTTTATGAACTTCCAGTGATGTTTATTGAAATAAATCATCGATAATTCACCCCTGATCAAGTGTGTAGTTCAGTTCACTTGGTTTGGACCAAAAAAAACAAAAAACACATTTAGTCATGGTCCGCTTAGCGTTCACACTGGCATTTTAACACTGATGCTAAAGATACTGAACCAAAAGGCATAGGGATATGTTCACAACCTGATTTTATCATGTATATTTCGCAACAGAACTTACCGAACATCCAAAACAACGCTGTGTTCTGGGATAAATGCGCTCGCTGTATGTGCGCAGCTGCATATGATGGTTTTTGACCAGCTGAGAACTCGTGAAGAGCTTATAAAGTGTGTAAAGACGTCAAAACAGCGTCAGGAATCCCTCTGTCACTCACACAAACAAAGATCTGCTGCGACGAGACTCGTTTCTGACGCCTGTACCGAACTGTGATGGCCACATCTTGTGACAACATGTACAGTTTTGGTTAATTTGCATGTCTTTGGTCTGTGTTGCGTTCATATTTCATGCGAGCCGCACCAGAGTTTGTTTGGAAGCAGAGGCTCATATTTTCAGCGTCTCGGTCCACTTGTTTGGTGTCACCAGGGTTCGGATGACAGCGTTCACACTTATTTAAATGAACCGCACTAACAGAGCAATCGCACCAGTTCATTTTAATCTAACCAAACACACCCTTAAAGTCCAAGTCTAGCTTAAAAAAAAAATTTGATAGCAGCAATCACAGTGCAAATCACATAGTCTATTTATAAACAACAAAAGATATAAAATAAGGTTATTGTTTTTGTAAATATATATACAAAGAGAATTGGGCTTACCTTCTCAAAGTTATGGACATTTCCCTGAAAGATCTTCACACACCTCTCCTTTGGTGCAAATGGACGGATATCCCAGACACGCACTGTTTCCAACACATAAACATCAGCAGACGTTTTACATGTAGGCAAACACTCATAAATAACAGGTACATATATACTACCATTCAAAAGTTTAGGGTCAGTATGTTTTTTTAAGGTGAACATAAAAAAATTCTACTACTTTTGAATGGTAGTGTGTTTACAAATGCACACACAGATTTAAAGGGATACTTCACCGATTAGCATTAAGCTTTGTATCGGTAGAAACCCGGTAGTATTTTCAAATGACCGTGCTTCCCTCCCTCATGTCCCCCTGAGACGAGAGATTTCTGTATTGTGTGTCTGGAAAAAAAACCTCAGATGATGCAAAAATCTTAATTTAGAGTCATCTGAGGCTTTTTTGGCCAGAGACTACAGCCAGTAGTAGGAGTTAGTGCCTCATGTTTTCAACCGGCCCATAGGGCTGTATAGAGACAGAGCGTAACGCGTCATAATCTGAAGACCACGCCCACCAATTGGGTGTTTTTTTTTTTTAAACACTCGTTTTTTGGGATCGACAGCTTATAAAAACTTATTTCTGGGTTTCTTAGCTTGTTTGCTGTACATCTTGTCACACAGACGCTTTTAGGCATTTTCTGTATTTTGTTAGAAGCAAGAAATGACAAGGAGGCAGCCTCTCGCAATGCAAAGTCAATGGAGATGGTTGGATTGTTTTCCCCCCGGTGTGGGCGTGGCCTAAATACGCTCTGTCTCTATACCTGTACGAGCCGCAATACAGCGAGGAACAGTTGCGGATGATGGAGGAACAGGAGGCGGCCGGAGCGGCAAGACCTGCTTGTATTTCAATTAATTTATCAACTAAATCGTCACGGAGACTCACGATAAAACGGCATCTTTTCAGTTGAGTCAACTAGTAGCCTAGTTGTATCATTTCTTTCGATACTGCCCTCTGTAACCAGTAGGCGTGGCGGCCATCGAAGCAAGTGCATTCTGGGAGTTGTTGTCTTTCATCCACATGAGTCAAAAATTAATTTTCTGGCTTTTCTCAGTCTAGAAGACACCAACTTCTAAAATAATTTCACATTTCTACTACATAAATGACCCAATTTAAACACACATTCATCTTTCCAGTGGCGAAATATCCCTTACCGCTGTTATCCATGGAGTTAGACAGCAGGTAGGACCCATCTGCGCTGAGACTCAGACCGGTCACAGAGTCTCCATGACCCTGCATACTGTAAATCAGTTTGTTTTGTCTGAGGTCCCACACCTGCAGTTATAAACACACACACACACACAGACAGGAATAAACAAACATTCAAAAACACTGAGGCAAAAAAAGCCCAGAAGAGTATGTGTTGCACACAGACCTTTATGTCGTTGTCGATGCCTCCTGAGATGATCTGGTCACTGGTGTCATTGAACGTCACACTAAGAACCTGATACGTGTTCTGGAACGTGTGAACAGAGGCCTTCTTCCTGATGTCCCACAGCTACAATAACACATGGACAAAGAGGAACCACGGACACTTATAGACCATCTGAACACTCTTATTTAAAAAGCATGATGAGCAACAACCTAAAGACTTACTTTAAGTTTACTTTTCATTGGGGATATTCAATTTAATTAATCAATGAATAATACTATTGATTAGCATTTCCAAATTTGGATGTTTTATTATTATTTTAATTTAATACTGTGAAGCTGCTTTGATACAATCTGTATTGTGAAAAGCGCTATACAAATATTCTTGACTTGACTTTAACAACTATCATAACACAGACGGCAAACTTTAGTTTATTGATTAGTAGGGGTGAACCGATACTCTCATGTCACGATTCGATGGATATCACGATACTGAACTCATGATACAATATTATTGCGATACTCCGAGACATATGATAAAAGGTTAAACTAAATGTAGATCTAAATTTGAAATTACACTGAGGTGTAAATGAAAAGGCTTTGACTTGGTGCTGATAACCCAATGCAATAGAGACACCAGAATAAAAATATTCATGATTCTGAAGCTGAAAATACAGAATTATTTTAGACGAATATGCTTGTACTAGATATATTTAAAATAATGTAAGCCACTGTTTACTGGTTACATAAGACATTTGGCATTATCAGGACCCAGAAATGAAATATTCCCACATTGCATTATTATACATTATATTCAACATTAAATATAGTAGTTTATACTACAGGGCCGTTGAATGCTTGAATCTGATTGGTTGACGAACGTTCTGAGGTGTGCAATTATATTCAGGGAACCGCACGGCTAAAGTAGTTCCAGGCAGGTCTTGACCTCATTACAGTTCCATATCACTTCGCGTAGTCAACTGTAATAACGGACAATAGGATACAATTCATAACAAGAGAAACTGCAGCCCATGCGCTTGATCTACAATTTTCAATGTCCTATATAATCAATAAAAAATTAAACTGAATATTTAAATAAATTGATAGTCCTGTTGCACGGGTTTTCGTAATTATTGAAGATAATATAACAAATAAATAAAATTGATAGGCCTATACTTGTTAAAAGGGCTTTGTGTTTCATTTATTAGTCTTCTAGTCTACTGTCACTAATAGAAAAAAAGAATGAACGAATTAATTAAAACGAATTTAATTAATAAATAAATAATAATATTGACGCACATGCTTCTCTCTAAGGCCGGTTATGAATGTAATTTGATACTTATGAGTCATGACTAATCATGCACGCGTTTTCAGCGCGTTCAGTCTGTGTTCACAGCGGTGTTTTAAATCTGCTGCATTTAGGCATGGGTTTAGATGCGCAAGGAATTAGTCCTACATACAAGAGCGTTTTAATGACAAAAACTTTACAAACGTCTTGAAATACATCATCTGAACAATATTTCGAGGTGTGGTAACTGTAGTATAAGCGGAATAATTGACTCCAGACCGTTGAATTATTATAAAAATAATGCACACCCGAGGTGTAACATAACAGGCATTACCACCTTGGGTGTGCATTATTTTTATAATAATTCAACGGCCTGTCGTCAATTATTCCTTACTTAATGCAGTACTGACACTAAAACTCTGGAAAGTTTAATTTTTTCTCACACAGTAATTTTTATTTTGGGTGAACTATCCACAATACAGTTAGTATCCATCTACGATACATATCGTTCCATTATGATATATTGTTACACTCCTATTGATTAGCTATTTGCCTTTTTATACTAGAGACTATGATAGTGGAGATTTTGACTTAAACGGGAGATTGAGTTTGGGACACAAACTAGGCCATTTTGACTATATCCTGGGCCAGATTGAAAAGGAGGTTTTTTTGTTTACGATTCAAAAGGTCGAGACAGGTCAAAGACTTCTTGTGGGTTTCCAGTCTAGACTCGGGGGTTGATTGGTGTCATGTTTACCTTTACAGTTCCATCATCACTGCCTGTACAGGCCAGCTGTGGGCCGCGCCGAGCCGGAAAACATGAGTTCACAAAGGACGTGTGACCTTTCAGACGCTTCACACGCTCACCTGTCTCACTGTCCCACACGCATACGGTCTTGTCCGTACTGGCTGAGAACAGCAGACTGGAAGACACAAGCACACACTGAGTATGTGATATATACTTTATGCATTATTCTTTCATAAATGCAAGTGTACATTCTCGAGAATAAAGGTTCTTTGGTTCCATAAAGATCCATGGAATCTTTCCATTGCACAAAAGGTTCTTTATAGTGGAAAAAGTTTCGGTTACACTTTATTTTACGGTGCCATTGTTACAGTGCAATTATATATTTAAGTACGGAGTAATATTAATTAACTACATGTACTTACTATTGAGTTAGGGTAGGATTAGGAATTGGTTGAGGGTTAGTTCGTTGCATGTAATTATGCATAATTAAAGGTCCCGTTTTTCCTGTGTTTTTGAAGCTTTGATTGTGTTTACAGTGTGCAATATAACATGTGTTCATGTTTCGCGTGTAAAAAAACACAATATGTACTTCTCTGTATACCGCTGTTTTCACTGTCCTAAAAACGGGCTGATGACTTCCTTGTTCTATGAAGTCCCTCCTTCAGAAATACGTAACGAGTTCTGATTGTGCCAGCGGTTCCTGTGTTGTGATTGGACAGCAGCTTAGCGCACGTTGCCCGGAAAGGTCACGCCTCTTACCGTAACGTGGAGATGCATGCGCTCAGTGTTATTGTAAGGTGATTTGACTCCTGGATGAAAATAACAGCGTCTCGACGACATGGCGACACACACACTCTACAAACGCAACTCTTCCTCTTCTCTGTAGGAGCGCAACAAGACCACGCCCCCTTTTTTGTGTATTCCTGTGTGCGGAGGTTAGTCAAAAAACTGTTCTAGTGACGTCATTAAAACAGGAAGTAGAGGATGTAGTCCGAACCGGCCGTTCGCTGTAGGCTTCGAAAGGGGACTTCTGATAAATCAAATATCTCGATTGGCATTGAACTTTGAGCTTTATAATTTTACAGGTATTATTTACGCTCTAACAGCAACATTACACACTAGCTAAAGTTAAAAAAATGGGATCACGAAGAACAGGACCTTTAACTGTTAATACTATTGTAAGCACATGTAACAAGGACACTGTAAAATAAAGTGTTACCAAAGTTTCTTTAGCTTTTTACTAAGAAAAAAAAAAAGGTTCTTTTAAGAACTGTTCACTGAAATGTTCCACCAAAATTGGTTCTTCTATAACATCACACCCTTTTGGACCCTTTATTTTTGAGAGTGTAAAAGCTTTTTTTTTTTTTTTTGAACAATATCTGTCCCACAAACGCACCTGCCGTCCGTATTATAATGAATCTCCATCACAGCTCCAGTGTGGCCTTTAAGCGTGGCATAATTCTCACATTCTCCATAGACATTCCACATCACTACAAGAACATGAACATCAGACATAATCAACAAAAGCAAATAAATACAGTAATATGAAGTAGTAAACGTCACGTGGCTCACAGATGAGGCGGTCATATCCAGAAGAGGCTAGTGTGGCTCCATTGGGGTGAAACTTGCAGCAGTAAACTTCCCCTTCGTGACCGGAGAGCAGCATTATGGGAGCCTGCAGACTGGAGCTGCGGGGGGGGCCCTGACATTAACACAAACAGATTAGTGTTTATGCAGGTGTGTTATAAATACTCAAGGATGATGAATCCCCCCTATCATTTGACTGCAGATGGTAATCTTTTGAAATCTGAAATCGATTTTGAACTAACCTTTTAAGTGAAGTTCGCTTCCATGCACTAATATTTTCGCGTACTGTAGTCTCTCCTTTTTGAAGCGTGTGCATGTTCATTAATAATGTTGTTATTGGTGAGGGAAGTATGCATGTATGATGCTTGTATACACACAAATTGCAATAAAGGATAATAAGCAGTGTTGGGTAAGTTACTCTGAAAAAGTAATTAACGACTAGCTGCTAATTAACAGTACATTTAGATTAATGTACTAATTACGCTGTGACTGTCTAAAAATTATTGGATTACTTATTACTTTCCAAATTCCATACACATCAACCTCGAATAGTTGAACAATACAAGGATAGGCATGAAACTGCACTTTTGACTGTATCAAATAAATAATATAAAATTGTATAAATTATTTTTGAAGTGACCAAAGTATGTAAAGGGAGAAGGTTACATTTAAAATATATATTTTAACATTAAATTGATGTTAAATCCACTGTTGTATAGTCTATACTCTATACAGTATTATATGCAATTACATCAGAAGTAAACTGTAATTAAATTACAAAGAAATAAGAGTAATCCCCTACTTTATTTAAGGGAAAATTAATTAAATGACAGTGATTAATTACACCCAACAACACTGATAAAAAAGACAGACGATTGTGAACGACTCGCACGTCGCTCATACTACTTATTATTATATTACAATATTATGATATGTGACGTATAGAAGTGTATCAATGAAAGCATTCAGTGTTCAAGACCATGTTTTAGCTTCACTGAATACTCTAAAGAGATGGAAGTGTCTATATTTAATTAGTTTACTTGTATTTTTGACCAAACGTCACATTTATAAATGCAAGATTAGTAGACCTAATAAACAAAAACCTGTAAGGTTTTGTTGAATGAAGTTTGGCTGTACATAGACAGTATTAGAGACTCTTTATTTAGGAAAGTTAGCTTTGTGAGCTTTACAAAGTAGTAGTTATGTATATACACGCTTATTATAACAAGCCCTGGTACTTTTTCTTTCTATCTTTCTTTCTTTCTGTAGTTGTTTTATTTCTGTTTGCATAATTGTTCGATATTTCCACTGACTGGAAGAAAAATTAATGTATAATGTCAATGTAACCGTTACAATGCCGTAACAATGTAACCTAAAGAATGATTCACTGAACAAATCCCCTTGGTGAATTGATTCAAAAGATTCGAGTCAGTAAATCAAAGCCCCACTACTTCAGCATAGGCAGGATATATATACATATATGAGCAAAAGTTAGTTTGTTTCTATCTAATTCAGTTCTCAGGTTTACCATCGCAGAGAGTTGCTGGGACTGCGCTGCAGACACCAGTTCTGTCCGGGCTCTCTTCACACCGACGGGAACGACTGCCATCTCTAGACCGCGCTTCTTCGGTTCGATCATTGTTGTGATAAATAAACGAAACAACAAATGAAAAGGTTTCAAAACTGCGAGATTTTTTCAAATGAATGAGTATTCCGAGCTTCCCACCACCATCGAGCAACACACGCTCGCCAAGTAAAACACATCCGGTAACACGAAGCCTTCTGATTGGCTGGCTCACGCACAACGCGGTCTTATTGGTTACTGTTAAATCTGTGAACCGGAAGAAAATAAACGCACTCACGGAAATGTGTCATACAAACAAGAGGAGTGTAAATTAATGGTCTGCATGTATTTACGTTAAGCGTTTTGTAGTGTATTATGGAGTGACGTGTCTGTCAATAACTAAATGTACCATATTTTCATCGGATGAAGTTTTTTGGCATTTAAACTGCGACTATTTTGCACGTGCAAATTTAAATTCTCGTATAAGATCGCTTTCAAACAAGAAGAGTGTAATGGTCTACATGTATTTACGTTTTGCGTTGTGATGTGTGTGTTTTTAGTGTATTATGGAGTGACGTGTCTGGCAGTATTTACATTTTGCCATATTTTAGCGAGATAAAAAAAAAGATTTTTGGAATTAAAACTGCGACAATTTAGCACGTGCACATTGCAGTTTACTTATAGATTGCTTTTAAATTACAGTAAAGGTCCTCGATCTGAACCCATCTGGTAAGTTCATTTACTCATTTGCAGCACACACAGGTGAAATTCGAAAGATTAGAATATTGTGTAAAAGTTCATTTATTTCAGTAATTCAACTTAAAAGGTGAAACTAATATAGTATATAGACTCATTACATGCAAAGTGAGATATTTCAAGCCTTTGTTTGTTATAATTTTGATGATTATGGTTTACAGCTTATGAACACTTTTCACAATATTCTAATTTAGATTTTGGGGTTTTCATAAGCTGTAAGCCATAATCATCTAAATTATAACAAACAAAGGCTTGAAATATCTCACTTTGTATGTATTGAGTCTATATAATATATTAGTTTCACCTTTAAGTTGAATTACTGAAATAAATGAACTTTTGCACGATATTCTAATATAAAACTAATATATTATATAGACTCATTACATGCAAAGTGAGATATTTCAAGCCTTTGTTTGTTATAATGTTGATGATTATGGCTTACAGCTTATGAAAACCCCAAATTTAAAACTAGAATATTGTGAAAAGGTTTTCATAAGCTGTAAGCCATAATCAAAATGATAACAAATAAAGGCTTGAAATATCTCACTTTGCATGTAATGAGTCTATAATATATTAGTTTGACCTTTTAAATTGAATTACTGAAATAATTAACTTTTGCACAATATTCAAATTTTCCGAGTTTCACCTGTAAGCAGTAACTGGCGTCTTCAGATGCAGTGGTCAATGTCTGGATGTGTTTTAAACACTGTTTTACACATGTGTACCTCTGCAGGAGTGATGGAAGAGGAGTGGGCGAGAGAGCCAGCCGGTCTGGATGAAATTCCACCAATGTACAGCATTCTGAAGGGAGAGGTTAGATCTAAGAGTAATAAACATGTGCAGGATCTAAAATCACATAAAATATCCTTTAACTGATCTCCTATTTCTCATTTACTTAGGTAGTGTCTGTCACAACATATGGCGCTTTTGTGAAGATTGCAGGATACAGAAAACAAGGTAAAGTTGGATAGTTACCGAGATGTGTGTTCTCATTTAAAGAGAGTTCAGCCATAAAACTTCTGTCATTAATTTCACACGCTCATATCGTTCCAAACCCGTAAGACTTTCGTTTATCATCAGAACACAAATGAAGATCTTTATGATGAAATCATCCGAGAGCTTTCCGTCCCTCCATTGACAGCTACGCAACTACCACTGATGCTTCAAAAAGTTCATAAAGCGATCGTAAAACTAATCCATACGAAGTTCTGAACAGACACGATCACTTTATATGTTGAAAAGATTGAAATTAAGCTTTTGATCAGCAGACAAAAACAATAGCTGAACCGAACCTGCTTGAAAAGCGAGAATGAACCTCATTGGTTCTTTCTGAAGCTCAAACGTGCTGCGTAACACGAGAATGAACCTCATTGGTTCTCGCACATCATGTGAACATTCTTGAGCTTCCGTTTACCACAACTGATGTGTGAGTTGGTGTTTATATATGAATAAAAGCCTAAATCCAATCTGTTCATCATATTAAGCGACCGAGTCTTTTCAGATTCAAATTTGTATACTACCAGATTTCAAAATGGTAGTTGCGTAGCTGTCAATTGACCGTTCGCAAAGACCCGCCCCCCTTAGTTACTGTCGCTATGGCCAACAAGCTACGCCACTCTCACGCCACACCATGTTCTCACGCAGTGAAAAATACATCGTGGAGCAGAGAGACACTGACAACACACTGACAGACACAGACCAGCTTACTTTAGATATTAAACATATTAAACAAAGTCTAACCTTTCAAATTTGGTCTTTTTTTAAAAAGAATTGTAAGATAAATCCCTTTTGTGGCTCTTTAATGTGTCTGACAGATCGCTGTGTCGCCTCAGTTAAAGCCGCTCGTGAACCGATCATCTCTTCCTTCTAGTTCATTTATAGCATCAAATAAACATGAATGAACATCAGGAAGAATGTAGTTTTAACCGTGGAAAGGCGTCAGTACACTCCGCTTCTCAAGCTCAAATCCTCCCATGTTAATCTACTAACTCTCCTGACTGCTTTGTCGGACAAAATGGCGGATGGCGAAGTATGATTGGTCAGATCTCCTGTCAATCAAGCTCCCTGCGAAGGGTCAATAGAGGGACAAAAAGCTCTCAGATTTCATCTTCATTTGTTTTGATCTTCATAAGGGTGAATAATTAATGACAGAATTTTCATTTTTGGTAAACTATCCCTTTAAAACAATGAATATGATTACACACATAATAAGTTATGTTTATTTGTGTTTCAGGTCTGGTTCATAAGAGTGAGATGTCATCCTGTCGGGTGGAAAACCCTTCTGAAATAGTCGATGTAGGGGAGCAAGTGTGGATCAAAGTCATTGGCACGGAGGTACATTCAATTACAACACCGATATACCAACACTAAAAGTGAAGTTGATACTATAATTTGACATGCTTTAGTGTCGTTTATAATGCAGTTATATATTTTTTAATAGTGCTTTTTGTTTTCTATCCACTATCAGATGAAAGATGATAAAATCAAACTGTCCTTCTCCATGAAATCTGTCAATCAAGGCACTGGCCGGGACCTAGACCCCAACAACGTCATGGCAGAGTAAGTGGATCTATTGTACACGAGTGCTGTATTTATAATAGATTAAATACTCCCGGTTTCACAGACAAGGCTGAAGTCTAGTCCCAGACTAAAATGCATGTTTGAGCTGTTTTAACTGAAAGCAACTTGCACTGGCGTATCTTAAAGGTGCAATGTGTATTATTTCTGAGGATCTATTGACAGAAATGCAATATAAGATCCATAACTATGTTTTCAGTGGCGTATAAAGACCTTACTCAATGAACCGTTATGTTTGTATTACCTTAGGAGGAGTCATTTATATCTACATAAGCGCGGGCACCCCCTTCAATGAAGATCGACATATTGTGACGTCATGTTTCTACCGTAGTCGACAGCAAACACACAGATATTGTATAGAAAAATAAGGGAGAAATGAAGGCAAAAATCACGGGTCAACATCGGTGTGGCTTTTCACCGATGGAAGGGTCTTATGAGGGGAAAAAGGCTTTCAAAGCGACGCCGAAGTTGCCTTTTTTCTGCTGGATAGGTATTCCAACTTTAACAATGCAAATGAAAACTGTTGTTTCATAATGTTAGCATTACCTAGAAGCTAGCCATAGACGCTGTGTGACTTTTCCCTTGTCAGTGGTGTAAAATATGTAGTTATATTGTTTTATGTAACTTAGTTCTTCTCCCTTGCTGTGTTATGGCTTTGCTATGTGGGGATAAATATGCTGGTTACGTCGGCCACCGTAGCTTCTCCTTCGAGTTTGAAAAGGGAGGAATAGGACGTAATTAGTCTCAGCCTTAGACGTTACACCCACGGAACGTTGGCTAAACGTCTGATGCATATGGTACACTTAACTGGAAACACTTCAGGAATGTCGAAGTCGTCATCCGTCATTGGTTGAATTTTATCGGATTTCCGGGGGGCGCGAGTGTCGCGTTTATTTTCGGTCCGCCGGGAAACAAAGCACAGACGTGATTGCGGAAGAAAAACTCTTGTGTTTACATGAGTGCCAATGAGCATTTATCAAGATCAGCTAAACGTAGAGAGTATGCGAGGTTCACGGCGAGATGTCCAGGAGTTTTGTTTGAGGCACTTAGTGGAGACTTATTGCACGCCGGTCTGTTGTTGTGGGGACATTTCCACGCCCCCGAAACGTGACGCTGAACGAAACAAACTGTAATTGGTTGTTTGACATGTCGGTCAAACGGCCTTATGGGCGGGCCTTGGCCAAAGAAAGCTGCTATGAATTCCAGACCTTCAGCCGTCAGTCAAAGGTCTGGCTATGCGAGACTAGGCCGTAAGTGACTCTCTGTTTGCAATTTGCAAATCTCACCACTAGATGCCGCTAAAAATCACACATTGCACCTTTAAAATATGTCAATGCCAATGTTTTGACTCAAGATGCACACCAGTAATTTTCTAAGGCACGTTTATAAAAAGCCACTTAAATGCCCTAATTGAACTAAGGCTTAATCAAAGCCCCATCTGTGAAACCAGGCCATATAGTAGTAATTATATGTGTAAATGAATGTCGTTCACTCAGACAGGACGAGCGCCGCCGGAGACAGTTCAGAGATCACGCCGGGCAGAGGATCACCTTGGAGGCTGTGCTCAACACCACATGCAAAAAGTGTGGCTGCATTGGTATGAAACTCCAGGTTGTGTCAACCTGACCCAATTCTAGTGCACATTAGACCCTTGACCCTTTCACAGACTGCCTGATTTTATCGCAATCTCAACTGAACTGCTATTTCAACAAGATTTAGCCAAATGAAAATCATTTTATGTTTTTCCTCACTACTTTAACTTGAGTATGTGTTTGGGTAAAACTAAGACAAGTCTACTGAAAACCACTATAGTTTAGATTATATGAAGGACGATGTTAGTCGTGATGTGACTAATATTTAAAGCACAAGTGTTTCTGATTGTCATTGCAATAGTTAAAAGTTTGTGGTCTGTTCTCTTCTGCTCACCGAGGCATTTATTGGATCGAAAATACAGTAAAAAGTAATATTATTACAATTTAGAATAACTTTATTATTTGAAGATATTTTAAAAATGTAATGTATTCCTGTGATGCAAAGCTGAATTTTCAGCATTTTTTGTGTCACATGATCCTTTAGAAATCATTCTGATTTGCTGATTTCGTTATTGATTGTTATAAATGTTGAAATCTTTATACATTTGTTCAGGATACATGTTGAGGATCAGAAAGTTCAAAAGAACAGCATTTACTTGATATATAAAAATGTTGTGTAATGTAAATGTCCCCAAACTAATGTACAGGTGAAACTGGAAAAATTGGAATATCGTGCAAAAGTTCATTTATTTCAGTAATTCAACTTAAAAGGTGAAACTAATATATTTTATAGACTCATTACATGCAAAGTGAGATATTTCAAGCCTTTATTTGTTATAATTTTGATTATGGCTTAAAGCTTATGAAAACCTTTTCACAATATTCTAATTTTGAATTTGAGGTTTTTCATAAGCTGTAAGCCATAATCAAAATTATAACAAATAAAGGCTTGAAATATCTCACTTTGCATGTAATGAGTCTATAAAATATATTAGCTTCACCTTTTAAGTTGAATTACTGAGTTTCACCTGTATATTACAGCAAACACTTCATTGGATGTCATACACAATCATTGAGTCACTTTCACGGTCTTCATTTGCAGGTTGTATGTGTGATCCATGAACACCTGTTATGACCGTGTTCAGGTTCTAAATAATGACGTGTATGTATGTTTGCATGCAAGGTCACTTTGCAAAGGACTGCTTCTCCAAGCCTGGCCTGCAGTACAGTTTAGTGCCAGAAGAGGAGGAGGAGCCGCCGGCCAGCAACCAGAACACCCAGTCAGAGCCACAGAAACGTAAAAAGGTGCGGACACACCCCTGACACCGAAATGATTGCGCCAGACAACCCGCTGCCCGCAAGCGGCTGTGTAACCTTGCTCACTTGCTGCCAAATTCTGCAATACTTCATCTGTCTTTCAGTTGCATGCTCATGATGCCCCTTTTCATGCAGGAAAAGAAGGCAAAGAAAGAGAAGAAGAAAAAGAAAGAGAAAGAGAAGAAGAGAGACAGTTCTTCATCCGAGAGCGGCGCTGAAGATGCCAAACGGTCGAAGCATTCACACACACACTCAGACAAGAAGAAAAAACACAAGAAACACAAACACAAGGCGAAGTGATTTAGGTTTGCAAATCGATTCAAACTTGCGCATGTCGTTTATTTGCAGGTTCATCCAGATTAAATGTGTCTGGTCAATTTTGGAGTGTATTTTTTTGTTCATATTAAACAGAATTTGACCATTAAAAGAGACTGGCTTCTTGTGTGAAGGTTAAAAGGTTCACTGCACAACCTCTGAATGGCCCTTCACCCAGAAACACACAGACCCATGCGCTCGATATAGAACACAAGCACGTCAGCCGGCAGACATGGGAACATGCTTAAATTAGATAAGACCTCACGGACATACAAGCGTCCTTTCGGAAAATCAAAACACACTAGGTAGAGCACTGGAGCGCTTAATGGAAATGTTGACACAATAAAAATCACAAGGTGAATTTGGAGCAAATGTCATATTTATTAGTAATCCAAAGTCATATGACACAACACTGACTGCAGAGGCATAACACATATCCAGAATATGATATCATATACAGACATCTGGAGGTATGAAGTTGGAATTTTTTCAGTGTTTGAGGAACGGTGCAAATGAGAAACCTGAACAATACAGGGAAAAACACTGGAAATGTACATGACCGTTGATGAGAACTCGTTGCGAATGAAGTTTCTCTTTATTCCGCCTTTACATAGCTTCGTGTGGATTCAACATCGCCAAGTGTCAACGTCTGTGAATAAAAGAAAGAGGTTGGTCTGTTGATGCAATTATTAATGCAGTCAAACACCCATAAATATTGACTAAATGGGCAGCAGAACCGGTTATGCTTTTGCTGACTGTTCTTATAATTATGTTCTCAGCCAAAAAGGCACTTACACACGCAAATACACACACAATACTGACCAGAGTGAGACCGTTGCCGCTGACTTCTCGGACCAGGGTCGTCTCTTTACCGTCCCATTTCTGAACATGAACCAATTTGCCTCCATCTAAAACTATCAAAGACTGGAGAAAAGCAGAGTAAAGGGATTAAGAAAAGCAGTTCTTACTTGGAATAACATCAGTTTTTCCTCGTGCTGCCCGGGAGCAGCGATGACTGGCGTTTCGAAGCCTACATTAATGATTGACCCGATGAATGTCACGGGACAGGTCAATCTCCCATTGGGGCTTCTAAGAGGCTCTTGTTTGCCATCAACAAGACCCTATTGTGTTATCCAAGACTATCTTAACTGGCCAATTCATAACGTGTCAGCTGTGAAATTATCCGAATAAGTCTGGAAGCACAGGACTATTGTAAGTGAGACTAATGCGTGAGATTTTATCACCTTGACTGCACGGTCATCGGCAGTGGTCTCATCGAATTCCTCTCCCAGTTTGAAGTTGATTTCCGTGCTTTTGAAAGTGCTGACGGTCTTAAGCGTGAAGACGTCGCCATCCTTGGAAATGATGGTTGTGGGTTTGGTCATACTGCCGACCTGACGCGTGGCAAAGCCCACACCTGATAAACAAACACACTTTCAGGAACAAGTATGAAGCCGTTTAAACAATGCACATGCAGAGGAATTCACATGGACAACCTCAAGAAACAAAGATACTTTTAAAGATTGTAATGCATTGTAATGTACAACAAACTCTAAAGGGTTTAATTAAAGCTCTTAAATATATTACAAGAACCAAAGTTGTTTTTAAAAATGGTCATGTACTCTAAAGAAGCTAAAAACTAAATGTTCGAATTAAAAAAATATATATATAAATGGGCTTAAATAAAGTCCTTTGTTTTATATATTACAATTAAAACTATGTACACAATTTATTCACAAAAATGCTAATAAGGAGAGAGCATCTGCATAGCTTAAGGCCAGTGTATTAATAATTAAACAAAGATTGCATTAATATTCAGTGGTTAGTCACAATTGAACACATCTCTGCAAATAACCAAACTCTGGAACGGTCAAATCATCAGCAAACATACGGTTTTGGGAGAATGCCGCAATTACTATTGATTTGTTCAGCAAATACTGCCAAGTATGACTGTGAACGCAGACATGTTCTTCTTTAACCACAGATAAAGGGCAGGAAATCAGGGTTCACTGCAGTTCACTCAAGAGTAGTACATTTGAAACCGTTACTCAGAAGTAAGAAAGAAAAAAAATTCACCCACACTTCCCCGTATTCCTTTCATACAGATGCACACTGATTGATTCACCCCCCCCATCCTCCTCTTAAGTCACAGATCACTCAACACTACTTTATAAAATACTAAATTCCTATGCAACTGGCCAAAAAAATAGCTTACAAGCTTCTAAAGACACATATTTCCATGTTTCTTGCACTAAATTAGTTCAATGGCAAAATAAAGGGCTCATTGTATTTTATACAAGACAACAGCAGTTGCTCTGTATAGTCATGAATGTGTTTGTGCGTGAGAGCACATGTGTGTGTGTGTGTGTGTGTGTGTGTGTGTAAGAGAGGTTCATCGAGACCTTTCCCTGCACCATATGCACTCCATCTTAAACACACCCATGCACACATGCACCTTGCACAGTAAATGCGTCTCAGATCAACACTGAAACAATCAGAAACACACACCCAAATAACATGTGCTTACTTGCATCAAAAGCCACACACCCTACATCTAGCTGTAAAGCACACACACACACCGACCGCACACATCCTACTCACCGAGGGCTTTCATGTACTCATCGAAATTCTTGCTCTCCTTTAAGTTCCATGTGCCAACAAAAACGTCTGCCATGTTTGGAGCTGAGTGAGAGAACAAGAGCAGAAGAATGAGAGAGAGAGCGAGAGAGAAAGAAGCACAGCGTGGGTGAGTGAGAGAGAGGAGGGTAAGACAGAACCACAGAGCTTCTGCGATCTTACTGGCCGATTTATAACTGCTGTTTGTGATGTCATCACTACAAGCCTGGGGGGTGAAAGAGGGAGGAGCAAAGCCAGAGAGAAGAGGAGAGATGAGTGACAGGCGAGGGGGGGGCAGAGAGATGGGGAGATGGGAATTGTAGGACAATCAGTCAAGAACAATAGAATAAAAGAAAAGACAAGGAGGTTGAGGAACTGTGCACAATTAAAGGGATAGTTCACCCAAAAAATGAACATTTTATCATCATTTACTCACCGTCATGTTGTTCCGGACCTGAATGAGCTTCTTTCTCCTGTTGAACACAAAAGAAGATATTAAATGTTGGTAATCGGGCAGTTGACGTCACCCATGATTGACTTCCATAGTATTTTTCTTCCTACAATGGAAGTCAATGGCTACCGTCATCACAACACTCTGATGTACACATTTAAAATGGATATTCATTTTGAGATGTGCTAAAGATAACATTTAAATTAAATTGTAAGTGCTTTAAAGATTAACTATCTAAATGTAAAAATAGAGGAAAAGAGCATTAATAATTAAATATCCAAAAATTACCCATATTGTTAATGTCTAATATCATTCACCATCTGTTATGATTGTGCATCATACTATACTGAAAAATGTATGACTTTCATTGCATTAGAAAGCTAAATAACTAACGGCACAGCAGTGTCTGCAATGGCTCTTAACCAAGTGGTTTAATTTTAGTGGATGTATGTAATTTTTTTAACTTGCTTTGTAGTTTAAAACCAAATTAATGTCTTTTTGAGAAATATGTTGATTGAAAAATGTGCTTTGGTTTGATATTTTGTTAGTTACATTTATCATTCATTCATTTGGCAAATGCTTTTATCCAAAGCAACTTATAAATGAGAAACATCACCACTATTATCCATGCAAAGACATTCCTTTATTTGCCTAGAGAGAGAGAGAGAGAGAGAGAGAGAGAGAGAGAGCGAGAGAGAGAGAGAGAGAGAGAGAGAGAGAGAGAGAGAGAGAGAGAGAGAGAGAGAGAGAGAGCACATCGAGGAGGGGGGAGGAGTGATTGATTGACCCGAGTCAGGCCATATTCTCTCTCTCTTTTACACGCCACTGAGGACATGACCTTATGTCAGAGGACTCGCTCTTCCCAGCCTCTACTACACTCTTTGACGGACTGTGTTTGGCCGTTCTGCTCAGTTAGAGGCAGTGAAGATCGAGTCGCATCAGCTGCTGTTCGCACAATAATCACCGAATCCTTGCACCAGTATCGCTACACTTCCCCCGGCCCATCCTCCGAGCCGCAGGCCTGCATTTACAAGTGTTTGCAAGACAGGCTGTAAGTCTGAAACAGACTATTGTTTGAGTGTGTGTGTGTGTGTGTGTGTGTGTGTGTGTGTGTGTGTGTGTGTGTGTGTGTGTGTGTGTGTATGTGTGTGTGTGTGTATGTGTCAGACAACAGCAAGAAGGGTCTGAATGCCAGGATTTGCACGCAATAAGGTCTAGGGTTAATGCTGAACTCTTGAATTTTTTAGAGTTTGTAACGCGAGCAGCTGTTCATGAACGTTAGACATCTGGTGCACACAGATTCTTTTGACCAACAACAGCTTTTAAGAAAAAAGCCAGGAACAGATGTGTAAAAAACACACCAAGAAATGCTAAATTCATGAGTTTAAGAGTCTACACCCCTACGGAGCCCCTAAAGGGACATGGGGATTTGCATTGTACTGAGAAACTCTGCGCTCACAAGAAAACCGAGCGAACGCAAAGTTTCTCAGTCGATTTTTCTCCAATGCAAAATATTTAATATCCAAATATTTTAAATATATTTTTCCAATATTTTTTCCCTTTAGGGCTCCGTTACACCTTTTGATAAAGCTCAAAGAAAACTTATTAGATCTACAGTGAGAAGTTTTTAGGAAACTGAAATGAAATATAAATAAATATTAGATTTTAACAAAATTATAATGTTGCCTTTGCAACTACCTAAATCAATTAAATAAATATATTGAAGTTGAAGTGCTACAAGTGCATAAACTGACAAAAATATAATGAAGCTAAATAAATTAAAGTTAAACTCTTCAAAATAAAGATGATCTATGATTTCATGAAGAGCCTTTAATATTCATTGCACAAACGTTTCTTTAAAGTGGAAAAAGGTTGTAAGATTATTAAAATGTTCTTCACACTAAGAAACATTTTTATTTTAAAGAAAGGTTTATTGAAAGGTTCTATAGAGAATTAAAACAAAAGGTTTTTCTATGGCATCACTTCTAAAAAAAAACTAAAAACTTTTGGACCCTTTATTTTTAGGTGGAACAAAATTAATAAAAATTGTTAAACCAAAACTTCAAATTAAAAATTGAAAAATATATAAAATATAAAAAATAAAAGGTCATTCATACTTCAAAATAAAGTATATACCTAATACTAAAATAGCTATTTTAACAACAACGATCTGTACGATCTACAGGAGCCAGTTTTTCTAGGATTCGTTTGTCCTCGTCATTCCCCGGTGGGAAAATTATGTGATATGAACAAACATTTGAACTTGCATCTGTTTGAGCATGTACTGTACAAATACACACAGACACACACCCTTCTCTTTCACCTCTCCCAGATATTTATATTTCATTATCTTTACAGCGATCATACAATTCCCCATCTAATCTGCTCATTATTATCAACGGACTCTGAGCAATTACAGCTGAATTGTATTATAACTTCAAGATAAATCTCCCATAAATTGTAGCAATTGCAGGTGTGTCCATGACACAGTGAGAGCATTCAGATAGTGTGTGTGTGTGTGTGTGTGTGTGTGTGTGTGTGTGTGTGTGTGTGTGTGTGTGTGTGTGTGTGTGTGTGTGTTATAAATATCCTCCAGAATTGTATGCTCCAAAAAAAAAAGTGAATCTGCAAAAGGAAATTTGGTAATTTATAGTTAAAATTTCATATAAAATACCCAGAGTAATATTATCGTGATCTAAATGCATCACTGAAATTAATTACAGTTTTTTTATAGTATTTTGGTGATTAAGGGATATAGTTCCAACATCCAAAAATGTTTTCTCATCATTTACACACCCTCAAGTTGTTTCAAACCTATATTAATTTCTGTTCTGAATTTTTCTTCTAAACACAGACGAAGATATGTTGAAGAATGTCGGAAACCAGGCAGTTAATTTTTTTATATATATTTTTCATTCTATGGAAATCAACTTGGTCCATCAACTTTAGGGTGTGTAAATGATGAGAATACATTTTTGGATGAACTAACCCAGTATTCCAGTTGAAAAAGCAAAGACAGTTTGTTCCTGCTCTCCTGGTTTCTCACATTGACAAGCTTGTATTATCCATGCAAACCACATGTTGTGAAATACAGTTCAGTTCTCTGTAAGGGATTGATGAAATAACCTTAAGTGTTGTAACACCCCTCTTCTGGAATGATTTATAATATGTGGGCTTTCACCATTACATACTCGGTATTTCAACACACACACT
This sequence comes from Phoxinus phoxinus, assembly GCF_949152265.1. Taxonomy (NCBI): domain Eukaryota; kingdom Metazoa; phylum Chordata; class Actinopteri; order Cypriniformes; family Leuciscidae; genus Phoxinus; species Phoxinus phoxinus. The sequence goes on from NC_136894.1 coordinate 3,413,382, forward strand.
TGCACACAGTTGACAGCCATGTGTCTAACCCAACACAAATGTGTGACTAAACATGGTATGCATGCAGGGTTCATGTGTTTGACGTTTGACACGAACAGGTGGTGGAGAGAGAGAGAGAGAGAGAGAGAGAGAGAGAGAGAGAGAGAGAGAGAGAGAGAGAGAGAGAGAGAGAGAGAGAGAGAGAGAGAGAGAGAAAGAGTCAGACCCCTTTTACTCAGGACATGAAATCAAAGTCCAAGTCTCAAACACACAAAACACAGGTCACAAATACAAATTCTGGTATTATACCAACATGTCTTGTTGGCATGTAGTTAGATTCTGGTCAGCAGCATTCATATAATCATCCATAATCAAAATAATATTTTGCAGAGTCATGTCTTTAACATGGGGATCTGCTAATTGTTAATAACTAAGAAAAATTAAAACAAGCATTAAGCAAAATACAATGTCGTTTTAGAAGATCTGTCGAGTTGAGGTTCGTCACGTGTATCACAAATGTCGTGTAGCGCCCAGCACAAGCTAACCGTCTAATTAATATCTTAAAGTTGTTTATGAAGTGTAAATCTATAATGTAAGTGATAAAAAGGATAGTAGCCTACTTACCGTACTCATTGTCCGATACTGACTGGAAATCGCTCGCGCGGTGTAAGTTAGGCTATTATTGGTTACACACGAACGAAAAACATACACAAAAATTGTCTCTGGGGCGGTACCCTTGTCCCTTTCAAAGAGAAATCTTCTTTGTACCTTGATTAGCTCTAAAGGTGCATATTAGTACCTTAAATGCGCATATTAGTACCTGAAGTGTACATATTATGACCTAAATGGTACAGTATAGGCAACTGCCCGAGTGACGACTTTAGTACCATTTTTGTAGGCCAATTAATGAGCAATTTTACTAACGTAAATTTTATCTATTTGTGTAACGTTCTGTTAAATGTTTCATCATTGCCCCTCCAAATATTAAAAAAAATCAATTAGGCACAAAAAACAAAACAAAAAAAACCCGGATAGTTCCTGTCCTTGATTCTGATTGGTTCTTTGGTTGAGCCGCGTTCCAGAGCCGTTGTACATAATGTTATAATGAAAGTAATTCGTTACGTTTGCTTTACTTTTTCCTCACCTGCAGGGCTGGGCTTGTTTTTTTTTTTTTTTTTTTTTTTTTTTTTTTTATAACGAAAATGTAAAGGACATTTGCTTTCACACTAAAATTGAAATAATAAGGTTGAAAGAAAATGCAAATTCACACCTGTACCGTTGAGGGCGCAGCTCAAGCAAACCTCGCAGTGCTGCCATAATATGCAGGAGAAGAAACTTTAAGAAAGCTTAAAAATCATTTTTGCTAATGGTTTAAATGAATCATTGAAGCAACGACATTGGTCAATAAAGTGAGAATAAATGCATATACACATATTTGTTTTATTTAACATAATTATTGGAGGTTTGTATAGTAGGGCCTATTCTGATTTTGCATATCACAGATTTTTATTTTTATTTTTTAGGAATACTGAATCTTTTTTTATGCAAGTCAGATAAGTAAATGCACGCTCACATTTAGTCTAGAACTACAGTAACCATCATGTTCCCACACACACACAACGCCTCTGCACTTACTCCCCGATTGTCTCGGTCTCAACATGGGACCAGGAGAGCTGTCAGTCAATAAATGGGAAAACAAAGTAACTTGTGTTACTTATTTGTAAAAGTAACTCAGATGTTTTGTTGTAAATTTAAAAGTAAATGCAAGTTACTTGTAATGCGTTACCCCCAACACTGGAGATAACATTGTTGAATATAACAGCAATAATAAGGTAACTGCAGTCGCACTGCATGAAATGCTTGTCTGACTCTTTTATCCTCATGGGCCCCCAACTGTTTCTGTGAAGCGGGCCTCCGAATTGCAAAGGCTGCCTCTGGCAACAGCCAAAGACTATAGATAAAGCACAGTACATTTTTACACATAAACATAGCATATTTTTCTCTTTTTAAATAAAAAATATGCAGAATAGAATAGTAAGTGTTAATTGTAATGGGTCAAGTGTCGTACAACGCCTCTAAACTGTTCTAAATTCACTGTAAACCACGGCTTCTTGGGGCGTCTTGTGCATGTTGTGTCACTGAGTTAGGCATATGTGTAAAGCCTATAGTAAAACGAGTCTGCCTATCCCAAAGGCACTACCGTCTAACACACACTGCCCTCTAATGGAGACACACACACACACACACACACACACACACACACACACAATCCTAACGCAAACATAGACACAAAGCAGGACTGCTGTGTTAACAGTAACCATGGTAATACAGCCATACTGGGACACCTGTGCAGACAAAGTGAAAGGTCTCGGGAAGTTCAATTATATCTTAAATCTGTGAAATAATAAGGCAGAGAATATGGGAAAGAGGGGAAAAAAAAGGCTTTTATTGAATTCACCTGAATGAATTTCTTTCAATGCATCTGTGCCAAATTCACCAATAATGGCGATGACTGAAATATTCACAAACAGATGCTCAACATCATATTCACTATATATACATCACTACTCTTTTATATCTCAATTTCATTCCTTCTGCCGTGGCAGGAAGAACAAAAATACCAAATTAAAAGGCATTTTATACAAGAATAATAAATACATTTTCTTTGATTAAAAAATGCTGAGTTTTAAATAAATGTTAATGAGCATTTTTTAATAATAACTGTGAGTGTTCTGCTACAAGTTTTGCTTTTCTTCTGAGTCAAATGCCCTTAATAATAAAGTGAAACCCAACTTTTGTGGATATTTTAGGAGTCCTTATTGAAATGGGGGAAAAATAAATTGGCCACATGTTGTTCTTCATCATTTCTATTGGACGGCTGCTATATGAAAACTGTGGATGTGTATCAGATGGCCTCCTCAATATAAACAGACCTCTCTCTGTGTGTGTGTGTGTGTGTGTGTGTGTGTGTGTGTGTGTGTGTGTGTGTGTGTGTGTGTGTGTGTGTGTGGAGTCAATATCTGAAATAAAAAGTCCTTTTGGGGAACATTTTTTGGCCCCCATTAAGAAAAAGGTTTATAAATCATATAAGTGATATTTAAATATAAAAAGGGGCTTTAGTGTAAGGGGAGAGAATATACAGTTTGTAGCCTATAATCATTATGTCCCCATAAAACATCAAACCACAATGTGTGTGTGTGTGTGTGTGTGTGTGTGTGTGTGTGTGTGTGTGTGTGTGTGTGTGTGTGTGTGTGTGTGTGTGTGTGTGTGTGTGTGTGTGTGTGTGTGTGTGTGTGTTTCTTTCTGTGCGTTACCGGGGAGACGCGCTTGCAGGATGCGGAGTATCCGGTAACGCGCTCGTAGCTTTTCCAAAAGATGCGTGTTCTCGATATCCCCGTGTTACCTCATGTCTGACTGAACACTGGCTGTGTGCGCACTGTCCGATGCACTGTGCTTTAAACTCAGCGCTGTTTTAAACTTTCGCGATTCCTCAAGGACACCGATATGCTTGTTTAGAGGTGCGCGTTGATTTCATCATCCTTACAGACTTTTTTTAACCTTTTTGTAACGCCACCGGACATCTGGGACAGTATGAGCAGTGAGTCAGACTCACGGGTTTATATCTGCATTATTGCTGATGAAACTGCGCGCTGTGGAACAGAATGACCCCGGTGTGGAACCAGCGACCGGGGCGAGAGCCACCGAGACCCAGATGGGGACTGACAGGCGAGTTCAAATGATTCATTAATAAATACATTAAGAGAATAGGACAATGACTAAAAGTTTAACTAGGTCAATTAACCAGTCCACAGTTGCAGAATCTCCGTAACGAGTATCATATGTCGCTATGATTCTTATGATGAATAAACAAACGAAATAATATGATATAATTATTATTAGGCTACTTAGATAAATAGCCTAACATTATTGATATAATATTCTTTTTTTTTTTACTGTATTTTTATTGAAGAATTTTCAAGGTTTCAACATCAAGAAAGGCAGAAAAAAAAAAAAAAAAAAAAAAAAAAAAAAAAAACAAAGAGAGAACAATAGAACAGAGGATATCCTAAGCATTCTGTTAAGGGGCAAGCATAGTTTAACATAATAATCATTGATTGTTTACATTACAGTACTCAATCCATTTTTCCCAGTATTTTAGAAATAAGTCCTTTTTAAGCCTCAAAATTAAAGTCATTTCTTCCATATTATATATTTCCTTAACTATTTCCATCCATTCTTCAAGTAAGGGGGTGTCAGGCTTATACCAATTCCTTGTAATACTCTTCTTACATGCTACACTCAATATATTAACAAGATACATATCTTCTTTCAACACAGATTGTGTATTATTTCCCAGATACAGTGTATTGAAATTTCTTGTTATTTTATAACCTAAAATCTTTTGGATCTCCATCCACACCATGTTCCAGAAAGGTAGTATTTTTGGACAACTCCAGAATATGTGAAAATGGTCAACATCAGTATGCCCACATAACCTCCAGCATATTTGTGGTGTACATAATTGTTTACTTTTGATTCTGGGGGTAATAAAATAACGCACTAAATTTTTCCATGCAAACTCTTTCCATCTCTGCGAATAGGTAATCGTATGTTGTGTCTTGCAAGCAAAATACCATATTGATATAATATTCTAATGTTATTAATAAATGTATATTTTTCCAAGCATGATTTTTTTTTAACGTAATTAAATTTAGATTTATTCATGCATATAGTTACGTTTCACAGTGGCTTTTCTTTGGTAACAGTCCTTCCAGAAGATCTTTCTTAGTGACTTAAAAGTGAAATAGCATCTTTGAGTGTTTTTGGTGTTCAATTTCTTAATGCCTCCTGCATCCTTAAAGACGTCAGACATGTGTTTAGTGCATGCATGAAGAAAGAAAGAAAGAAAGAAAGAAAGAAAGAAAGAAAGAAAGAAAGAAAGAAAGAAAGAAAGAAAGAAAGAAAGAAAGAAAGAAAGAAAGAAAGAAAACAAGCTGCGCAAGCTGAGTAAAGTGATCCGACATGATCAGATTTGATCCTTTTCCGTTACCCCTGGAGCATGCGGTGCAATTTGAGAATCTGCATGTCTCGGCATTGCTCCTCAATACACACCTGCTCTCAATTATTAATGTTGCACACTTCCTCTTTAATTCGCCTGTATAAGCTTTTTTTCTGCTCCAAAATCTGATCGGGCAATTTTAAACGTGCTGCGTTTTTGATGAACAAAGCATATATCTGTGGACGAGTCGCTCTACTAACAAATTGCATCCTAACAATACATGTTTGTGTTCCAGATCAAAGGATTAAACTGCCAAAATGCCCAAACGTTGCCCCTCGGCAACCTCTACCCTCGTACCTGCACAGATCCAGACCCCGAAGGCCCCTGACAGACTTTGGGCCTTCGGGAAGCCCCGTGTGTCATTGGGAGGAGGCAGGAGTCTCCAGAGCGAGTGGTTATCATGCGAGGCACGCAGAATCAAGCCCTGTGCGCCCGCGGATCGTGAGCGTGGTGCGAGCGAGTGGACAGGACAGCGTGAGGAAGATCTCGCTGCTGTTAAACCGGCGCGCTGTGCAGACCTTCGAGCAGCTCGTGGCAGATGTGTCCGAGGCGCTGGGCTTCCCCTGCTGGAACAACGCTCGAATACGACGCCTCTTTAGCCCTTCTGGCCGAGAGATACAAAGCCTCACTGACTTCTTCCGCTTCGATCACGCTTTCCTGGCCTTCGGAAACACCCGCCCGTCGCTTGAGGATATCAGTGCAGCTCTGGATGAGCTCTATCCGGAAAACCCCGGACACTGCGAACACCTACTGAGGGTTTGGGAGCGTATCCTGAGACCCAAGGCCACTAAAGCGGACAGTGGTTTCCACGATGACGATCCTGAGGTGTCCTGTGATCATCAGGTGAACCAACCACCGGTCAACAACCTGCAGCCGGTTGGAAGGCAAAAGCTGAAGAGAGAAAGGCAAAGAGAGCTATGGAGGAGGAAAGCTGACCTGCTGAAAGAAGACGAGAAGGAGCCGAAGAAAGAGGAAAGAAAGAGAGACGCTGTTTTCTGCCGGAGCTGTCGAGGATGCGTCCCTCCTATTCCTCCGATCAGAAGCAGTCGAAGTTCTCAACCGGACAGGACGAATAACCCCAGTAATAAAAGTGGTACATCTCAAAACAATATGGTTTCTTTGGCACAGCATAGACCGCTGAAAGCAGATAAGCATGTTGCCAATATGAAATCAACCCCATCTGCTCCACAAAACGCTCTTAACTTAGAGATAATAACAGAGCGGGACATTGATAAGCAGGAGACAGTGGATCAGGAGGACTTGCAGGGTAACGTCCCACCGGACGGTGCAGAGCTATCTCTGGAGGACATCGAGCGCTGCTACGACATGGGTCGAGTGGTGGGAGACGGGAACTTTGCGGTGGTCAGAGAGTGCCGTGTGAAAGGCCTGGAGGAAACCTTCGCCATGAAGATTGTGGACAACGCTAAGCTGCAGGGACGCGGTCACATGATCCAGAATGAGATCGCTCTGCTGCGCAGTCTGGAACATCCCCGGCTCATCCAGCTGTTTCGTTCTCATCACACGGACACACACGTTTACCTGCTGATGGAGCTGGTCGCCGGCGGAGACCTGTTCGACGCCATCACTCAGAGCGGCAGGTTTACTGAGCCGAGAGCTGCACGCATGATCACAGATATCAGTCAGGCTCTGGAATACATCCACAACAAGAGCATTGCACATCGAGACATCAAACCTGAAAACCTGCTGGTAAGTGATGAGAGTTACTCAAATTCAGTCTTAAAGGGATAGTTCACTTTGAAATTAAATTTTGGTATGTTTTAGCTTACCTGAAGTGCATCCAAGATGTAGGTGTCTTTGTCTCCGCAGTAGTTTCAATTTTTATATTTTTAGGTCAAACCGTTCTTGTCTGTCAGTCATATAATCCAGGTCTATAGGCACTGTCTCCAAAAGCATGCAGAGAAAAGTCCAAATTTAAAAATTCCCCATCGTAAGTACACATTGATGGCCTAAGACACGAAACAAGCGGTTTGTGTGATAAAACGAACAGTATTTATATCGTTTTTATTTCTTTTACACAACGACGTCCAAGTGATCTGTTTACACCGGATTTCTTCCCTCGGAAACTAATCTAACCGCCTTCGATTGGACGTTGCATTTTTAAACTCAGCAGAAACGCGTGTGATTGGCTGTACGGCTCAACGTGTGCCTTTGATTGACCTGAACAATGAAGTGAGTCGTGTGTCAAGATAATAGGCTTACAAATTGGGAATAAGTGAAAACTCAACACTTAGGCCATCAATGTGCACTTGCGATGGGGAATTTTTTTAATTGGACTTTTCTCTACATGCTATTAGAGACAGTACCTATATACCTGCTTTATATGACTGACAGACAAGAACAGTTTGACCTAAAAATATCAAAATTGAAACTACTGCGGAGACAAAGACACCTACATCTTGGATGCACTTCAGGTAAGCTAAAACGTACCAACATTTTATTTCAAAGTGAACTATCCCTTTAAGGCCCGTTCACCCCAAGGACGATAATGATAAAGTTATAAAAAAATCGTTCTAAAGAAGAATAGCAGTCCACACCACAACTATAAGATATAAGAGATGAGAGTTACTCAAAATGTGACCCTGGATCACAAAACCAGTCATAAGTCGCACGGGTATATTTGTGGCAATAGCCAACAATACATTGTATGGGTCAAAATTATCGATTTTTTTAATGCCAAAAATCATTAGGATATTAAGTAAAGATCATGTTCCATGAAGATATTTAGTAAATTTCCTACAGTAAATATATAAAAAAAATATTTTTGTGAGTGAATGCAGCACAATTGCGAACATAAATGCACAACTTTAAAGGAAATTTTCTCAATGTTTCGATTTGTTTGCACCCTCAGATTCCAGATTTTCAATAGTTGTATCTCGACCAAATATTGTCCTATCCTAACAAACCATACATCAATGGAAAGCTAATTTACTTATTTATTCAGCTTTCAGATTATGTATAAATCTCAATTTAAAAAAATTGACCTATGTGACTGGTTTTGTGGTCCAGGGTCTTATAAGGCCCGTTCACATCAAGGTCGATAATGATAAAGTTCTAAAAATCATTTTAAAGAAGAATAGCAGTCCACACCATAACTATAACGATCACAGCACAGGGAAACAACAATATCGTTGGAATCACGTACAGAACATTTCTTCTAGCTGATTAATGATAAAAACATTGACAGCCAATCAGAATCCACCCTGCTTTAAAGAGCTCGAGCACTCAACAGAACGTTATTGTCCGCTTGTGAGGACGCTGCAATTTTGTGGCCTGTCTCTTTAAATGCGGGTGCTCTTTAAAGCAGGATGGATTCTGATTGGCTGCCAATGTTTACATCTTTCATCAGCTGGAAAAAAAATCGTTCTGAAAGCGATTCCAAATACATTGTTCCTCTGTGTCGTTATCATTATAGTTGTGGTGTGGACACCGCTATTCTTTCAATTTAGAACGATCTTTAAAACACAATATTTCTAGATATTGTTATAGTTATCTATATTCCGTTTTAGTCAATTGTATTATTTATTTAGTTCTATACATAACTTTAATCATTATTATTTTAGCTTTCATTCTAGTCACTCAACTTAAAATCATCATAAACTTATTAATTTCAGTTAGCTGCCAAGCCAACATTTCTAATTTTAGTTTTTTTTTTAAATAGTTTTAGTTATAAATGTTAAGCATTATTTCATAGACTACCAACCATTTAAACAATATAATAATAAAAAATTAAAAAATTTATTATAACCAAATAATATAACATTAAATACAACAACATTTACTTAAATGAGTGAAAAACATAATAAATAGGACAGGGAACGGGAACAGGTGAATAGTTATTAATCTGTTTATTTACATAAAACATCCGAACGAACCGATTCAATAGAATGAATCGGATTTCCAACACTACAAGGACCGGTTAAGACGAACCGATCTTAAACAGATTCATTACAACAGATTCAGTAGCAGTAGGCTACTCTACAACCATGTAGTATTGTATTGGACATGTATTTAAAAACGGTGATCAATACAACATCCAGCTGATATCATCTTTTTAATCTTTAATAGGTACAGCGGCATGGCAATGGAAGTCTGAATCTGAAGCTGGCAGATTTTGGCTTAGCCATGGTGGTAACGGAGCCAGTGTTCACAGTTTGTGGCACACCTACATATGTTGCTCCAGAGATACTTGCTGAGACAGGTAAAGTCTACTCTGAACCACAATAATTAGACACAAAAAACCTGAGCTACAGCTCTGTGATCAGCTGTCTATGTGTATATCTGAATAGGTTACGGTGTCGGAGTGGATGTTTGGGCGATGGGTGTAATACTGTTTGTGCTGCTCAGTGGCTTTCCTCCGTTCCGCAGTCCAGATCGCAATCAAGAGGAACTATTCCGTCTCATCCAGAAGGGAGAAGTCCACTTTCTGTCCCCATACTGGGATAACGTGTCCGAGGGTGAGATCTTGAACTCCAACATTTGACCCCCTATACATATAAAGACATTTAAGTTTTAGTTCACAACAAAATTAAAAAGCTGTCATCATTTACTCAATCTCATGCGGTTTCAAACTCATATCATGTTCTTTCTTCAAAGATGCTCCATTCGTGCACTATATGTGACCCTGGACCACAAAACCATGGGTCAATTTTTTAAAATTGAGATTTATACATCAACTGAAAGCTGAATAAATAATCTTTTCATTGATGTATGGTTTGTTTGATAGGACAATATTTGGTCGAGATACAACTATTAAAAATCTGGAATCTGAGGGTGCAAAAAAATCGAAACATTGAGAAAATCTCCTTTAAAGTTGTTCATTTATGTTCGCGATTGTGCTGCATTCACTCACAAAAATACATGTTTTATATATTTACGGTAGGAAATTTACTAAATATCTTCATGGAACATGATCTTTACTTAATATCCTAATGATTTTTGGCATAAAAAAAACACGATAATTTTGACCCATACAATTTATTGTTGGCTATTGCCACAAATATACCCGTGTGACTTATGACTGGTTTTGTGATCCAGGGTCACATGGTGGAGTAAATGAGAGAATTTAGTTTTTGGTCGAACCATTCCTGTAAACCCTTCAGATCTGCTGTAATTTAGATGCTGTGATCTAAACACATGACAGGTGTTGATGTGTGTTTTCCAGGGGCTAAAGCTCTAGTCAGGGCTCTGCTGGAGGTCAACCCGAATAGACGTTTAACAGCGAGTCAAACCCTGCAGCAGGACTGGCTTCAGCATGCAGAAGCACAGATAGACCATCAGGGGGCGGCGAAGGCCACTCACACCACAGCTGAGAGCCAGAGACTAAACAGACAGCTGGAAATTAATACGAGAGATTCTCACAGACCAGAGATGTTGGCCGAGAAATTTCATGCGGCACAAATTCACGAGAACATACTGAACAATAACTATGAACCAGATATCAACGCACATGACAGAAACCAGGAGATTGAAGAGATTAAAAACATGATGAGCAACCAGAAATATTCATCCCATGCGGAAAACACCACAACAAACATTCAAACTACCACAGATCAGCACGTACCTGAGAAACCAGATCTGACTCAAAACAAGAGTATTCTGCTGAGGAATGAGTTAGTTAAAGGGAATAGCCAATGATATATGAAAAGACCAAAAGAGTCTGACAACACAGGCCATGTGAGTGTGAAAAAGAGGAACGGTACGACTGACAACATTTAACACCATGATACAAAAACATTTAGTGTCTTCTCTCTCTCTCTCAACCTACACACACACACACACACACACACACACACCTACCGGTAATCACCAGGTGAAATCTGCGCTGATTTCCACATTTCTGCACTCAAGGAAGCGTAGGCATTTTGTTTTATAAACACTTTTTTAGTTAAACTGGTTGAAACTCTTCACATCCTGATAGCAATCCATAATAGTGGTCTCAATATGAAAACATGTGCATTATATATCTTCTGTGGAAGTCAAAAAATATTAATCTTAAAAATATTAATGCTTTCAAAGCTAGATTTCAAACTCATAAATTGCCTACTCTACCGTTAAATGAGTGCACTCTTCTTGCTATAATTCTCATTATAAAATAGTTATCTTGTATTATAATCCAATATTTAAAAAACAAATACGAATTCAGTGTTTATTCTGTGTGGGGCCTAGAGGTCACTAATGAAATGACCCAGGACATTATTACACATTATTATTATTATAAAAAATATTATCTGATAAGAGAAAGAAGGGCTATTTATGTTTTATTTTAATGTTGTTTTTGTATGTGCGAGTCTATTATTTTACATTTTCTTCTTGATCTGTGTCTAAAAGAGAGACTGCATAAAAGAAACCGTAAACAAGAAACATTTCAATAAGGAAGGACTAGTTTTGTTTTTTAAGAAGTATCAGTCAAGCTCGGCCTCTATTACTTGAGTGCCAATGTGTGTGGAAATGTTAGTTGGGCAGACTAGCTAGCTAAAAATATTTAGTATTGTTTGTCTTCCAGTGTTTCATTTCATAAAACGTCTTTTTAAGCATTTTCTGTTAATGTTATTTTTGTTAATGTTATTTTGAAACATTATGAGTACTGTGTAAATGTTTTAGACTGTAGGATTTGAACTTTACTAGCTGTTTGGATACACGTTTCTATCATTTGGACAGTAAAATAATGTTTTTATGATGCTAAAATGTCTATTAATCTTTGTTTGGTTGACGTTTTAATTTATTTTCTCTGTAATTACAAAATTACACCCTTTTACAAGACACAAGGCCTTTATATCGCCAAAAATGAATAATAATTCAGATTTTTAAAAGACTAATGCATACAAATAATATTCATATTTTTGTTGACAGAACAGTTTATCAACCTATATAACCGGCCTGATCCGGCTGAAGCACATATGATGATAATTACTCATGATTACTTATGATGATCAATAAATACATTTTCATTATCATCATCATTATGGTAAGATATGAAATACCAAGTGTTCAGAGGTAATAATTAATGAAGAAAGCCCTTGTCCTTGTCAGGTGACTTTATTCCTTCAACCTTCATTGTAAATGTAAATTTTAAGTGTACTTAAGATAGGTATGATGTGCATAAAACACTATTAATCTCAGTCAAATTAATACCATCTTTATTACACTGTTATATGCACATTTATTAATATATATTTTATAGTATTCAGTATATAATCAGGATCAGGAAACACACTCCCATCCCCCCATTCAACACAAAGCTTATTCAGGTTGAGGAAACTAGACTGACAGCTGTCTTGCCCAAACCAGTCCATCATAGACCGCGACATTTGATTGGCTGAGGCCATTCCCCCTCCCCCAGGGGTCACTCTGATTTCGGGTATAAAAAATAAATAAATCACTTCAAATGGTGAAAAAAATTAAAAGAGATTATAAAGCAGCTTAAAATGTGTAACATGTTTTTAAAAACCGATGTATCCGATAAAAATAAAAAAAAAGGATTCTTCCATTCATTATTCTGTCAAGTATAATAATTTAAATGAATGACAACCCACGATGACGTTGCCATTTTGTCGCATATGAGGAGTGTTATGGGATTTTGACCATGGGTAGGAAAAGGTTTGCTCACCTTTTTACTCTTTCTTTGTACTATAATCGCCATGACAATAATGCGTCAAACTAGCACAATAAAATATACACAAATCTACTAACAAAAACAAGCACCACACTATCCAAATTACAAAAGTTTTTGATCACCTTTCTCTTAAAAAAAAAAAAAAGCTTCAGCCATGACCCGCAGGAGGCCGGTGCGCATGCGCAAAGCATAGCTCTTTAAATATCCCCAGTCATCTGATGAAGCACAACATTTGTTGCAGCCAATCAGGAGGCGCGAACGAGAAGGGCCGGGCGGCCATCTTTACTATTGGCAACGGATTCACTGACAGTTCAATAACGGATGACAGGATTCGCTTGTTATTCAGCTCGCTCTGAGTAAACCGACCTCGGATTGGCAGAATCAGAAAGGGACAAGCGGACAGGGGCAGAGGAGGAGACAGTCAGGAAAAAAACAAAGATGGCAGTGTAGATTAAGGGAAGGACTATCGAAGAGACTCTGCAGCAAACTGATAACTTATAGGCTTTCGGGAGAATCCGGATCGTGTCGGAGAGGCTCGGTTGTGATCGGAAGGTGTACCGGAGGGAAAGAGCCCGGCCCGGTCGCAGAGAGTCGCCGTGTGCGTGCTGTCACGGCGGATAACGGACCTAAACAACAGCCTGTTGTTTTGTTGAGTCTTAGCTGTTTTTTTTTCTCTCTCTCTCTCTTTTCACAATCTGAGAGCCGAAGCTTACCTGAGATCTATCCAAAAATTTTTTACAGGCATCCATGCAGGCCAAAGCGCAGTAAAACACAGATGAAATTATATCCACTGTCCCTTTACCTAGTATCATATTACCCAAAATTAGCCTATTTGAACTGACGTTTGATGGTTTACAACTGAGTGCATTGTTGGCTGTCCAGACCCCCCATCATTAAAGGCCAAATACCTGGAAAAGGCAGAAAATCTCACCCTGACATTGAGCGGATCCTGTGCTCAGTCAGCCCAAACACCCCTCGTGACTCATTCGGATGTCTTCGATGGAAGAGCGGATGGAATTAGGCGTCGCGGCCGCCCCGGGCTCCTCATCTTCGGGGCTGGGTGTCGGTCCTGTGGGGGGTGTCCTGGATGCGGGTCCGGGGAGCGCAGGACTGGCCGGTATCCAGGAGGAGTCCGGTGTGCGGAGAGACGGCCCTGGTTCCGAGGCCGACCCGGACGCACCGCCTAAGAAGCGCATGAGGCACCAGGAAGGAGAGGCGGGGAAGCTCGAGGAGCGCCTGTACTCGGTGCTCTGCTGCACGGTGTGCCTGGACCTGCCTAAAGCCTCGGTGTACCAGGTAAACAAAGCCATTATGGAGACTTACAATGCAGAGAAATCCGTATGCATGACGTATATACCATAAACATAATGCAGCTATCAAAATACACAACACAGCATCCTCTTGAAATGCAAGAGATATTAGTGAGATACAGCCTGTTATTATAGATATGACACAAAGGGGGGGATCTTTTTGTCATTGTGATTGTTTGTCTATTGTATGATCCATATAATACAGCTGATTGCACACTGTCTGTGACTCATAATGTGTGTGTGAAAAAATGTCTAATAAAATGCACATATTTGCCATTCCAGGTATATGTTTATTTTTTATTTTTTTTTAAGCAGGTATGATGTTATTTTTGAAGGTTTCAGATTCTACACTTCACGTGACAGACCTGAGCAGCTGTTTTCTGCCTTCAAAGGGCAACATGACAATCAGGGTGGTCACATGACATGTTTAACCCAATCACTGCTGGCCTCTTCTGATCACCCCTCCCCCAAATATGCACCCCATATAATCCCTCTGAAGCCACAGGCTAAACCAGCTGTAAAAGAACTTCCTCTCATGTTTTCACACACTTTGTTCACATGTGCTGGCGTTTTAGGTTTGCATACCCACGTTTACTTTTTTTTTTACAAGTGTCCATTTTATGACTTAATTAATAAATAATAATTGGATAAATCCACACTAGAGTGGTCATTTTGTTTGCGTGTATTGCTGAAACTAGAGGAAATAATAGACACACATAACACAGATCATGAGAAAGCTGACATCCTCTCACACTGAGCCCATGTGATTGAGGGAGGTGTCAGACTCATGCCATGTAATCTGTTTATTACAGAATCAGGGGTTGAATCCTATCAAATGAGACGAACATGAGCAAGTCCTGGAGCAAAACAAACAAGCCATGGAGAAAAAAAAAATCAACTACCCTCTGAATTAACCAAAAGCAGACTCAACAGACTTGACCTCCAGTGAAATGGATCTGCTGGTGAATTAGTAAACCAGTAACAGAATTATTCAAATGAAACCGTGAAAACTAATCATAAAACGAGAATATTGCATCAGTCTTATTATTGTTGACTAAAACTTAATCTATTAAAATAAGTTCTGTTAATTCAAATAAAGATTCAATAAATAAAAAAACATACAATTTTATATGAAATACTTGCAATTAAAAACTAAACAAATAGAAATGTTGCTTTGGTAACTAACCGAAATAAAACAAGTTAAAGTACTATATATGAAAAACATTGACTAAAAATGACAAAAGTACATAAATGACTACATTTTAAAGCAGAAAATTTCAAAATAAAAGCTAATTCAAAATAAAATATAAAAACAATATTTTGGTAACACTTTTTTTTATTGGGATGTTGTTACACATTGCTACATGTCCTTACTATAGTAATAACAGTAAATTATGCTTAATTACAAGTAACTAAACCAAACCCTATCCGTAACCCTATAGTAAGTACATGTAGTTCATTAATATTACTCAGTACGTATTTGAGTAAGTACAATGTAACTGTCACCTTAAAATAAAGTGAAACCACAATTTGCTTTGGCGTAGAATAAGTGAAGAATGATCTTTGAACAGTTTTTAAAACACATTCATTTATATCACATGTATTTGTTTGTAACAGTAAATTCGGGTACAACTTTATTTTGCCGTGTCCATGTTACACGTATTTACTATAGCAGTAAATAATGCATAATTACTTGCAACTAACCCCTATAGTAAGTACATGTTGTTAATTAATATTACTCAGTACTTCAGTGTATATTTACATGGTAACAAGGACATCCTAAAAAAAAGTATAACATACATTTACAGTTTTAGATGCAACTGAGATTGAAGCAAATGACAAATTGAGTAAACTTTTATACGAGGACTGAAATTACAGTTTTTTTAACAACCCATTTTTACCTTTAAATGTGTCATATATTTTTTATTGTTAATAATTATAATTATATTTTTTCCCCATTAAGATCCACTTACGAATTAAGAACAGAAACTCGCTTTGCATCCCGTTTTCTCTGCGCTGAAATGAAATGACATGAAGTTCGGACTGAAATGATCAGGGTTCATGTTACAAACATCTTCAACTACCCAACCCTGGGATCCTTATGGAAGTATATAGGCTCAATGTTGGACAAACCATTCTTTACTTTATTTTTTACCTGATTTGACTTAGTTCAGGAGAGCCCAATCCTGTTCCTGGAGATCTAACCTTCCTGCAAAGTTCATATCCACCCCTGATCAAACACACCTGTGTGTAGTTACCTGAAGATCTTAGCTGTGTTTGACATCGCCCCCCTCGTTCACTATTCCCTACATTAGTCCACTGATACACTGGTGGAAATTTTTTTTTTTTTTAATATCGTGCAAAAGATAATTTATTTCAGTAATTCGACTTAAAAGGTGAAACTAATATATTATATAGACTCATCACATGCAAAGTGAGATATTTCAAGCCTTTATTTGTTATAATTTTGATGATTATGGCTTACAGCTTATGAAAACCCCAAATTCAAAATTATAATATTGTGAAAAGGTTTTCAAAGTTGTAAGCCATAATCATCAAAATTATAACAAATGAAGGCGTGAAATATCTCACTTTGCATGTAATGAGTCTATATAATATATTAGTTTCACCTTGTAAGTCGAATTACTGAAATAAATGAACTTTTGCACGATATTTAAATTTTTTGAGTTTTACCACTACAAATGGCTGTCCTGTCAAATAGTGTCCTATTTAAGGGTATAGGGGGCGATTACGGACACAGCTCATATTTACAGGAAACTACTCTTTTTGAGGAAAATAAATGAGGAAATGCCGTTGTGTTTTGCATAAACCTCCCTGTGAGATGTTTTGAGCTCTTGTTGTGGGCTGAAGATGTGTGTTCTCATTTCACAGTGTACAAACGGGCACCTGATGTGCGCCGGCTGCTTCATCCACCTGCTCGCTGACGCGCGCCTCAAAGAGGAGCAGGCCACGTGTCCGAACTGCCGCTGTGAGATCAGCAAGAGTCTGTGCTGCAGGAACCTGGCGGTGGAGAAAGCCGTGAGTGAACTGCCCTCTGACTGCAGCTACTGCCTCAAACAGTTCCCTCGCTCGGGCCTCGAGCGCCACCAAACAGAGGAGTGCCAGGACAGGTACTGCTGCACCCATTCACCAAACACACCAGCCGATCTGCCGCCCTGCAGGATTCATCTATCCTGCTTCCTTTACAAATTTACTGGAACCAATCACAAACTGGCTTATCCACCTGGCGCGCTAGTGGCGGGTTTAACACGATGACGATAGAGAAGCGACGAATCCAATTCGTTTTAACCTCTCAACGATGCTCAGCGGCATCTTTAGTTTAGCAAACAAATCGCTCTCGAGTGGGTGTAAATTTCACTCACTTTCATTTTTTTTTTTTGCACAACCTGTAAAAATCGCTCGATGCCATTGTTGCTTCTGCAAACCACTGATCAACGCTACAAACCAACACATTTGTTTTGCACAAACTGGAGTTTTCGCGTCTGATTGGTTGAAGGACTATCCAATTGCGTACAGAGTCATTTGCACTATCCCGTTGATCACGCCTCTTGTGCTGTAGAAATGCAGAGCAGACTCCCCAGAATAATGTTCAATCTTAAAAGATTGAGCTTGGTCTGGTGATAGCCAGACTATAATGTATGTATATATATATAACCTTTATTCAAACAGGAAATGTCCCATGGAAACACAGTCTCTTTTACAAGGGAGTCCTGTATAACACAATCACAAAGTTTACAAAATATTTACATAGAAAAAGAGTTTAAAATATATAAACAAACAAAATAAGGACTTAAAATCGAGATCTACCTATCATTAATGAAAACAAGGTCACATGTCCGTCAGCGTGTCAGATATTCCTTTAAGGATAAGCTGAGGAAATTAGCGCACCAATATTAAGCCTAGCCTGGAGTTCGTTCCAAGACGAAGGGCCATAATAAGACAGACTCCTCTTTCCTGCTTCTGTCCTCATTCTTAGTAAGTAGTCCGTCACTAGATCTTAAATGATACACTGTAAAAAAAGATTAGTTGACTCAACTTAACTAAGTCAAGTCATCTTGTTGCTTTGACTGAGTTAATTTGAGTCAACTTATAGTGTCAAGTTTATACATCAATTCGTGTTTTGAAGTGTAATAAACTTGACACTATAAGTTGACTCAAATTAACTCAGTCAAAGCAACAAGATGACTTGACTTAGTTTAGTTGAGTCAACTAATCTTTTTTTACAGTGTATATACTTTGCATATGAACACATTTTAAACGGATATAAGAAGTCAAAAGACCTAAAATAGCTTTATAAATTAAAATGTGCCAATGTAGCATCCTGCGCACTGAGAGACGGCCAATTTACCTTACTGTATAAGATGCAGAGATGTGTCTGATAGCCAGCATTTGTAGTGAACCTGAGAGCCGCATAATAAAGAAGGTCAAGCATTGACAGAGTAGATGGACAAGCAAATGGATCTGAGACAGGAATAATCCTGCAACCAGTTTTAAACAAAAGGTAAAACCTTTGTCCAGCCAGATACCCAAGTATTTATTAGTATCAACCAGTTCAATGGCTTCATCTTGTTGTGTGTTAATAGCAAGAACTGGGACTTTAGTATTTATAGGTGCAAATATCATCGCCTTTGTCTTTTTTGCATTTAAAAGTAGCTTCATATCAAACAGAGCAGATTGTAATGAGGCAAAATCTAACCGCACTATAAACACAAGATTACGCCGGCGAATTCACTGAACACTTCGGCCTTACACTTGTGTAGTGCTGCACAATCACTGTTTAAATCCGTTATGATTCTTTTCAGCACAACACGCTACTTTTGTAGATATAGTGCATTAGTGCCCGCCCACTTTTTCAGCAGCTTTGGTTCCGGAAGTGTTTTTTACCCAATCATTTTTCCCATAGGGATTTTTAAAAAGTCTCTGTTAAAGTGTTATAAGCCATGAACCAAACCAACCAGCTACAAGGTGCATCACAACATTACAAACTTTGATTTGAAGCAAAAGTGTATTTGAAAATTGGACTGGGATGGCTTTAGTGAGAGAAAGAACTGCAATCCCATGAAGCATTGCAAAAATAAATCTAATGAAAAGTTATGGAGAAATTCTGACTCTGATTGGTGGAGTTACAGTGTACAGAATCATGGGTAATGTCGGTTTTCACCATTAATTTAACATAACGCGGACTGACGGCTTCAACAAAAGTATATAGCATCGATTAACAATCTCGTAGCTCACCGTAGGCCTGTTTTTAATGGTTTTTAAATTCTCGTTAAAAATCAATTTCCCTATGGATAAAATTATTTTTTTTTTAAATCTAATTGCTACGATGGTTTCGTGTGAGTGACAGGTTGCTGGAGGGGAAGAATTGAAACTGGCCATTGGACAAGCTTATTTCCCAGCCCTCATCAGAGAAGAGACGTCTCTGCGAAGGCAACGGGAATGTTACTGTTTAATGTTTCTGATTAAAGACTATGAGGGCATATGTTTTTTTTTAAATAAATACTGATGTGCACAGATTATTTATTTATAATAAATACTGGAATATTCCATAAAAAATTAAGAATTGTCCATTTTGATTTCATGGTGACTTTCGATAATCAGTGAAAAGCTTGTTTAGAAGAGATGTTTGTGTACGTTTTCTAGTAAAAATTAATTGGGTTACATTATTTTGAGGTGACATAGTTACATTGTACTTACTCAAATAAGTACTGAGTAATATTAATTAACTGCATGTACGGTTAGGGTTTGGTTTAGGGTTAGTTGCTTGTAATTATGCATTATTTACTGTTATTACTATATTAAGTACATGTGTAACTACGTCACCTTAAAATAAATCGTTACCATTCATTGTAAGCAGGCACAAATCCAGATGTGTAGTTGAGCACACATTCATTTAAAGAGAGACGATTTTTAGATGTTTTCATCCATCGTGATTTACTTTAGCATCACATATGAGGCCACTGTGATCATGTGTCTTCAGCATTACCAAGATGTCAGGCCTTAAAGGGACTTTGGTGCAAATAAATAATTGCGCTGTCAGTGGGCACAATTCGTGTTTAGTGAATCCTCCCTATTCTAGTCTTAATTAGTCATAAAGATGTATAAACAGACATTTGGCTTGGACTATAAGTCTCATGCATTCACTCAATTAAAAACATAAATCTCTTCAAATGTTATATCATTTTATATGCATATATATATATATATTCATATAACTTAGTTTTCATGCAGAAAATCATGATGTTAATGTTTATTAAGCTAGTCCCAGACTAAAATGCATGTTTGAACTGTTTTAACAAAGCAACTTGCATTGAAATTTCTTAAAATATGCCATTGTTTTGTCTCAAGATGCACATCAGTAATGTTTTTTTCTAAGGCATGTTTATAAAAGTCACTTAAAAGTCCTTTATTGAACTAATACCTAATCCTACCTTAATCTAAACCCTGTCTGTGAAACCGAGACATAATATATCATCTTCATGCCTTATAGTCGAATTTAGTAGATTTGAGCTGGTCAATAGCAAAGCTGGATATGCTTAGATATCAACATTATATATAGAGCTGTGTGATGATACCGTATGTACAGACTATATTGCTAGAGTTGTTGTTTGGTCATTTAAAAAAAAGGTGTTGTTTTTTTGTCTTTGGACATAGAGTGACGCAGTGCAAGTACAAGCGGATTGGCTGCCCATGGCACGGGCCGTTCCACGAGCTCAGCGCTCACGAGGCCGAGTGTTCCCACCCGTCTAAGACCGGCATGGAGCTGATGGGCATCCTGGATGAGATGGACCAGAGCCATCGCAGAGAGCTACAGCTCTACAACAGCATCTTCAGCCTGCTGTGCTTCGAGAAGATCGGTTTTACAGGTACAGAGAAACCTGGAGTCTCGTTTCATTGCACCATTGACTCGTCAAATGACGCGTAGCTTATTTAGGTTCCTTGACATATTGCTGTAGATCTTTAAAGTCCCCCTGGCCTGTAGTCAATCATTTTATCCTTTAAAACTCATATTTGATCAGCAAAATGACATATTTAAAGTTTATTTCCTTCATGCCTTAAAATAGATGTAATGTAACTCGACACCCTCATTCAGTATGCAAGGTTCTATGAATATGCAAATGAGCCCCGCCTCCACTCACTCACTCAGCTCAGAGATCCACTGGTTGACGATCACACGTTGATCTGATTTGTTACAAGGTAGTTTGTGACGTCAGAAACACCAGCGATTTCAAACCGTGTTTTTGAGACTGCCGTTTTAAGGACAAAATACAGAATTTTGGCATGGTTTGTCTTAAATCTTATTAAAAACACCACATAGACATATAAACAACATTAAAGACTTGATTTTTACCACAGGGGGACATTAATATACATAGCTACAAAAAAAATCTGTCATTTACTCACCCTTCCATAAGACTTTCGTTCATCTTTGGATATTTTTAATGAAATCTGAGACATTTCTGTCCCTCCATTTAAAAAGTCTTATTTACCCAAATCACTGCTGCTTCATAACACGATCACAATAAAATGAATTCATATAATCATCAGGCGGTTAAATCCAAGTCTTCTGAAGAGACACGATGCGCTAATTCACACTGCACAGACAGACGGCAGCACACACTCCGTCGGGTTTGATCAGTGTGTCTGTCGCCGTTGGTCTGCTCTTGTTTTCACTGATTGATCATGTAGAATCGGCATTTGTTGGGTCGTGGAATGTCTGAGAAGTGACTGAAAAGGTTAATTCACACTGTACAGACAGACACAGACCAACACCGAGAGTCAGCAGATTACAGCACGTCACTTCTAAATCAGATTCAGCTTGTTCAATCTGCCAAAACAAGTTCAGACTCCGACAGGGGTAACACACTGATCCGACAAAAACCAGACTAAGTGTCTGTTGCCGTCTGTCGTCTCGGTGTGAATTGGCTTTTATATGATGAACATTTAATTTAGGCCTTTATTCACATATAAACATTAATCAGTGAACCTAAACAGAAGCTCAACCGTGAGAACAAACCTCATTGGTTCAAACCTCAAATGTGCAAACCTCATTGGTTCTCACGTGTCAAGCAAGCATGCCTGAGCTTTGTTCTAAAGTCATCATATGTGTTTATAATGACACGAGAGTGATGACAGAATTGATTTGTATTGTTCATTGTAGTTCATGTTAACCTATGTAGTGAACTAATGTCCAACAGATGAACCTTTATTGTAATTGTAACCCCTCTGGTCCTATTCGACACAGGGGAGTGAGGTTTACCTGCACAGCTCTCACTAGCTAGCCTCCCTTACACTCACTCCCATCCGGGTCACGGCACCAATTTACATCCTCTGCCCCTACTTGCCCCGCTTTGAGCGAGAATCGAACTGACGTCTCTGGCATAGGCGGTGTGTGCGCTAACAAAGACGCTGAAGACAGTAGTCTCTAGCATTAGTTGTTTGTGCACCTCTTGAGATCAGGGGAGTGAGGTTTACCTGCACAGCTCTCACTAGCTGGCCTCCATTACATAAAGTGTTTGCAAAAACCGCTTGTGTCGTGAAGTAAGTTGATCGCCTGTAATGTCATGTGTCTTTGCCCCAGAGGTGCAGTTCCGGCCCTACCGCACCGACGACTTCATCACACGCCTGTACTACGAGACGCCACGCTTCACCGTGCTCAACCAGACCTGGGTCCTGAAGGCACGGGTCAACGACTCGGAGCGCAACCCCAACCTGTCCTGCAAGCGCACGCTCTCCTTCCAGCTCATCCTGAAGAGCAAAGTGAACTCTGCCCTGGAGTGCTCCTTTCTGCTGCTGAAGGGCCCGTACGACGACGTCAAAATCAAACCCGTCATCCAGCACCACGTCTTCTCCAACGACGCCAACGAGACCGAGTACGCCCTGCTGCCCATCAGCGACAGCGTGGAGTGCAACAAGCTGCTCGCTGCCAAAAACATCAACCTCCGCCTCTTCATCTTTCAGATCCAGAAATAGAGGCACGGGACGACGGGGGCGGAAGAAACGGATCAGACGACGGGAGAAGGAGGAGAAAGAGAAAGAGGAGGGGGATGGAGTGAAGCGACGAGGGTGACGAGCACCACTGAACCACAGATACCTCTACGGGAGCAAAAGAAGGATGAATACGGCCCATCAGTACTGCAGTAGATCGTTTGTGTGTGTGTGAGTGTGTGTTGTAAGCTTTCAGACCCTCTACAGCCAAAAAAAAAAAAAAGTCAACAATCTCACCCTGCTGATCTCCCATTGGGCCTGATCGGGCCTGAATGAACAACACCAAGAGTCTGGGACTGTGTTTGTGTGTTTCTGGGCCTGTTTGTGTGGATATCAGTCAGTGATGACCAATGAGGCGAGTGTTTTAAGGAATGAGACTGAACGAGTGCTAGAGATAGAGGCAGGTGCAACCGATCATTCAGGCAGCGTTCAACTCTGCGTTTGTGTGTTTTCACGCTGTTTTCGGACCTTGCTCTTGAGGTTTACCCGCACAAACGCAGCGGCTGCAACTGCTTTAAGTGTATTTTTGTATGTGAAGGTGGCCATTTTCATCAAAGCGCAGCTGTACAGTCAGGCTGAACAAAATGGCTGCCGATCCCACAACCCGAAAGATGCGATTTGCATGTTTTTTAGTTTTTCCGTGTGCTCTCTGGAACGCACACCTTTAGTTGCGTAGCATCGTAGCCTTGTAATCTAACTTAAGTTTGAGCTTTTTAACACATTTATTTAAGAACCTGTGAATCTTGCCCTTTTTTCTTTGAATTTCTCCCGCATATCTTGCCCTCTTTTAACCCCTCCCCCTCCCATTTTGTGAACACAGGTACATTTCTCCCAACATGATATTTATATTTATTGCTTTAATTTAACCTGCATTAAGGTAACAGACTTTTCCCAGTCACTCAACACTGCAAAACTGGAAAGATCTGATTGTGAGGCAGTGTTACAGACCTTCTTCCACCCTTATCCACATACACACACATAAACACACACACACACACACACACACACAAATGACCTCCTTTCATACCTTCATATCTCTCCCTCTCTCACTCACACACACACACACACACACACACACACACACTAAGCTGGGGGTACAAAAGAGCCAATGGGGTAATCGGATCTCAGTTCATACGAACGCGGCTGTGATTTAGTTTTGACATTCTTGAACTCATGAACGACAGAACGAGCAGTTGAGCTGATCTAGCAGACACTGTCACTTCTGATTAGAGGAGTTTAGTTTAAAACTGTTTCTGCATTTAAAGGCTTTTAATTCTCACACTCTGGCTGTATATGTGCCTTTCTATTAAAGCTCATTTAAAGTTGTGGCACTGCATTCATTCTTGAGTTATTGAGTTGACAAATGCTTATCTTACACTGAAAACCTTGTTATTCTCTGATAAATGCATGTTTGAAACTTGTACTTATCATGTGGGTAACAGACCACGTGCTTTAAAAGAAAAGTAATAATTTACTCACCCTAGTGATGTTCCACCTGTACGACTTTTATCTGAAGGAACATAAAATGTGGCAGTCTGAATAAATCAAACTGAATTTTGAATTATTTCAGCCCCTTTAGCTCTAATTCTAAACAATTAAATGCTTTGTTGTTGTAATTCTCTCTTAAAGCCACCAGAGGGCGTTTTATGGCATTTTTGATAAAATCTACATCTTAATCATAATCAAGAGTTAATCAAAAATACTCAGCTAAATTTAGCTATGTTTAAACATTTATCTGAATGTCTGAAGAGGACAACGTCAAAGTAAAATGTTTGCCCAACCGACTGACCCTGATATGAATGCGAGTAAAGACAAGAAGCAAACAGTTTACCAATTAAAAGGCCATATATTTAAGAAATGACACTTAGATATTGTCCAATCAGGTCAAATGTTACATCCTAATAAAATTCAGTCAAACAAACAAACAACAAAACATTATTTTAAAAGGTTCTACACTGACAAACTTTGTAGAATCTAGTTTCATTCGTCACTCATGTAATATAATAGCCCTCTATAAACAAGATAAATATAGTATCATATACTATTCAAATATAACATTTTATGGATATTAAGCGAAAAACATAATATAAATAGTATAAATTATGCTCTAACAGCAATTTAAACATGACGTTATCAATCTCCATGTAAAGTAAAATTCAAAACAAGTTTCTGACAAAGTATAAAAGGCAGAATCTGAAGGATGCGATCAGACTCGAGTGCTACCGGCTGTACAGAACATGATGTGCAGCTACAGACACTGAATATGCATACGAGTTTAGGACAGCACTATGTGTGGGACGGGTACATGGTGTCCTTTAGTACCAGCATTGGTTCTGATTAACGTTACAGCCATTTTTGCAGCTACTGGAGTGGAAGGAGAGCCCCATCACACCGAGTGGTGGAGGGGGGGAAGAGTTGCAGTACACCTGCAGTCCAGCAGGGGGAACCACACACTGGCTCTGTCCTGACAGCAGCACTGCAGACGGATACGACTGTTGCTGCTGCGGCCCCGGGACCTTGTTAGGACAGACAAAACACATGGACATACATTTTAGTCAAAATAATTATTTTAATATTTCAATATATATATATATATATATATATATATATACACACATACATATACAGGTGAAACTCGAACTATTAGAATATGGTGCAAAAGTTCATTTATTTCAGTAATTCAACATAAAAGATTAAATTTAAACCCATTACATGCAAAGTGAGATATCTCAAGCCTTTATTTGTAATAATTTTTATTATTATGGCTTACAGTTTATGAAAACATTTTCACAATATTCTAATTTTGAATTTGGGGTTTTCATAAGTTGTAAGTCATAATCATCAAAATTATAACAAATAAAGACTTGAAATATCTCACTTTGCATGTAATGAGTCTATATAATATATTAGTTTCACCTTTTAAGTTGAATTACTGAAATAAATGAACTTTTGCACAATGTTCAAATTCTTCGAGTTTCACCTGTATATCAATAGTTTTAATTATTTATTAATACATTTGTGTGTGTGTGTGTGTGTGTATATATATATATATATATATGGAAAGGTGTAGTAAATATATTAATAAAAATATTTTATTAATACAAAATACAAAAAAATATTTTGTATTAATATTTATAATTATATATATTGTATATTTTATATGTTTGTATATTCTTTTATTTAATATTAATTATATATACACATTTTTTTAATGTTTTAATATTTTACTATTTCTATGAATATATGAATATATGAATATACAATTATATTATTATATATATTTAAATACAATAATATTGAGAAAAATAATACTTATAATAATAAATGCATTTTAAAAAATTATGTGTCTATATATATATATATATATATATATATATATATATATATATACTGTATGTATAATTAATGATTATTATAACATTTCATATTAATATGGATTTAAATATGACACATTTTATTTTTATAATAATAAAAATTCAATTTGATATATATTATTAACCTATCAATAAAATGTGCATGGACTGGAATTCCAAACTAAGTTTTCTGTAGTTTGTTTATTTGCCTCAGTACCTGATAGGAGGACACGGATGGGTAATGTCCCATAATGCTTTGCTGTGTTTGGGGTAGAATCTGATTTCCCATCATGCCTGGGCAGCCTTGCTGGTTAGACATCACAGCCGGGTATCCTGTTGACAAATATGTGTGAGATTTTATTAATTGTATAGTGAGTAAATAACACAAGAGTGTAAATTATTTATTTATAAATGTATTTTGATGCATGTATACACAACACAGAGACTGGAAGGTCTATATCTCATATGAGAGCTGACATGAATAGCAGGAAAAGAGACCGGTTCACTGTGAGACCAGTGACACCGTCTCTTACAGTGTAACGGCCCCCTCTCCTACTACTGAGACTCAGTGTGACACAGATCTTCAGGTGTGTGTACCTGTTTGTGTGCTGTAACTGCCCGCTGCGTACTGTTGAGCTGCACTGGGACACTGGACAGGGTAACTGTACACTGAAACCTAAGAGGACACACCAGAATCGACTCATAATTAGACGTACAGTGTGACATTACACCGCATCTCATGACTCATTGATGAAGAAGTACCTGGTTGCTCTGCTGAGTCTGAGGGGGCGGGGCTGTGGGAGGGGGCGGGGCTGTGGGAGGAGCCAGTGTCATTCCAGGACTCATGTAACTGTCTGAATGGTGAGGCGGAGCGTAGCTGTGTGTGGGCGGAGCATAACTATGTGTGGGAGGAGCATAGCTCTGTGTGGGCGGAGCATAGCTGTGTGTGGGCGGAGCTCCTTGCACATAGTATGACGACATATCTGGAAGATCCCCTGATGACTGGTGACTCAAGGTCATGTGACCAAACTTGGAGCTAATGTCTTCTCTCTAGGAAGCAAAAAATAAGTTTGTCATGTACTGTTATATATATATGAATCATAGTATATGTATATATATATATATATATCACTTACAGTCTGTTCTATTGGGTGTTGCTGAGAGGTAGAAACGTTTAACTGCTGAGGTGGAAGGTACGTCACCGAGGAGTACTGAACCTAAACCAGAAATGAGAGGACAGGTTGTGGATTTTATATAAGGAACATTTTCTCTGGGACTGTATTACAGAAGCTTCTTATCTTAATTCAATACTTAAGATTAAAAAAAAATTCCTATGGTTACTAAACATGCAGTTCATGATAGGATTCTAAGATAGGATGTTTCTGTTACAGTCCCAGAATATTATAATGTACAACGTGAGAAATTAATGTTCATTTTGAGATTTACTAAAGATTACATTTAACTTGTTTTATTAAACTATTACTGCTTTTAAAGATGAACTTTATGTGAGCGTTAGATGAACACAATGGTAATCTAAATGTAAAAACAGGTCAAATGAGCATGACAAATTACAGGTGAAACTCGAAAAATTTGAATATCGAGCAAAAGTTCATTTATTTCAGTAATTCAACTCAAAAGGTGAAACTAATATATTATAAATATATTATATAGACTCATTACATGCAAAGTGAGATATTTTAAGCCTTTATTTGTTATAATTTTGATGATTATGGCTTACAGCTTATGAAAACCTTTTCACAATATTCTAATTTTGAATTAAGGGTTTCATAAGCATGCATGTAATAAGTCTATATAATATATTAGTTTCACCTTTTAAGTTGAATTACTGAAATAAATTTTTCGAGTTTCACCTGTAATTGTACAATATTGACCAATACAGATATATAAAACAAAATCAGACTACCGTTATATTGTGCATTATGACTCTCCATTATATGTTTCACTCACCTGTGGGACACCATGGCTTGCTATTGGCTGCTGCTGAGGTGGAGGGGGCGGGGCTTGTGACTGTACTGGGTTAAGCTGGTGATTTACTGGTGGGTTGTAAACAGCTGGAGTCCCATCAGGATTCAGGAATGGCTGCCCTAAAGGACATGTTGAGGATGAGAGAGATTTTGTGGTGTGTTGAGTCAGTGTGAACCAATGAGTTAATGAGTGTGTGTGTGTGTGTGTGTGTGTGTGTACCTGTACCTGTAAAGGACATGTTGATTGTTGGATGAGAGAGATTTTGTGGTGTGTAGACTAAGGGCGTTTTCACACCTGAAAGTCCGCACCAAGGTCCGAACCAAAGTTCATGTTTTGAGACATTTTATAAATTCGGTAAGTTTTGGTTTGGTTTCACACTGCAATTATGCGAGCGCACTAAAGAACTTTACATGACATACTTGCGTGCTGTCGTCATCATCTATGTGCGCGGCATCTCGACATTGGTTTGTAAACGGACGTGCGTCTGACGTCAGCGTGTTGTCAAATCGGCGGGTAACTTTATCAACAATGAATGAACAGACGCATATTGTTAAGACTATATTGTTATTATTATGGTATTAGTAATATGGTACTAGTAATTAGTGGTATCAGCACCAACTATACGCGAGGCTTGTTCAAATTCGCCAATTGAACGTCCTCGCTGTGCGAACATTTGATCGTCGCCGGCAGGAAAGGAGGAGAAGACTGCAATCGTTTTTCCAGTTTACTTCTTATTATGTCGTCAGACCATATTTCAAATAAAAACCTTGTTTCCTCCTCCCCATGTGCTACCACGGCTCATTTTTCCTGCTATCTTTGTCTTCTTCGGCTACGCGGGAACCACCGGAACTTCCTGTAAATGGTCCGAAAGTCCGAATCTTACAGAAAATGCTTTCACACTATAATGAACCAAACCTTTGTTCAGTTTGATCCGGACCGAGACTACCTCTTTTCATCGGACCAAATTTCGTCTGTTTGGTCCGGACCGTGGTCCGGGGGAGGTTTCAAACCTGCAATTTTGATTCGGACCAAACTGAAAAGTACGAAAGTCCGGACCAAACAAGGTAGGAGTGAAAGGGCCCTTAGAGTCAGTGTCAACCAATGAGTCAGCTTCTACTCAGTGATGTGTGTGTGTGTGAGTGTGTGTGTGTGTGTGTGTGTGTGTGTGTGTGTGTGTGTGTGTGCGTGCATGTTTTTCTATCCCGGTGGGGACTTAAACCTGAACGCAACACAGACTCATGGGGACTCGTGTCACTGTGGGGACCTTAAATTGAGATTCCCATGGGTACACATTTTTACATTTTAAATGTAAAAATGCAGAAAGTTGAGTGTGAAGGGCAGGTTTATACTGTCCAAACTGTATATTATGTCCCCTTTTACACTAACCTGACCCGTTAGTGTAAAAGGGGACATAATGTACAGTTTGGACAGTATAAAAACCATTACGTCTATGGAGAGTCCTCACAAAGATAGCAAACCAGCCTGTGTGTGTGTGTGTGGGTGTGTGTGTACCTGTATGTGGATTCAGTAAGATGCTCCCAGGAGGTATGGATGACTCAGCAGGCACGAGAATGTAAGCAGGGCTGTTGTTGGCGGGCGCGTATGATAGCGATGACTCTGTTGGATTGATCACACAGACACAACAGCAGATCAGAAACATTATGAGGGATTCTGCACTATTTCCAGGCCACTAATCAAATCAGGAAATCTGTGGCATTGATCTTATGAATCTTTGTACAGCACAATAATGCTCTTTGGATCATCTCAAATGATGCTGAATCATGCTGTGATTTAGGAAAAATGAAGATAAACAAAATATTAAGACATTCTGTGTGATTTTCTTTTACATATAATCTGTCAATGCTATTCTAATAATACAATTTGAGATCTCATTTGTAAGCATTAGTTAATTTTTACTGCATTTATTGACCTTTGTTAATGTAAGTTAATGAAAATATTATTCATGATAGTTCACAGTGCAATATTAACTACTGTTATAGATACAACTTTTGATCCTAAAATCAATGTAAATGTTATTGACATGAACTAAGATTAATAAAAGCTGTAGAAGTGTTTTTCATTAGTTCATGTTAACTAATGGTCAGTGTTGTTTTTGCACCTGGTTTGCAGAGTTTGGAGCTGCTGTCTGAACGAGATTTCGAGGTCCACGTTGAGCTGTCTGAATCTGTGCTGCTCCAGGGTCGAGGGTCATTCCAGTGCGAGTCCAGCTCGAAACTGCTCTGCCTGCTGCCGGACAGCCGACCCGAACCGTCCCGGTTACCCCTGCACAACTCAGAATCACTCAGAATCAGCTGTTGAAAGTTTCAATTTAAGTTAAAAGCATTAAAGAGAACCAATTAAGCCCTTGATTTTGTTTTTGGGCACTACTAGAATAGGTTTTTATGCTTAAATGTAAAAAAAAAACCCATAATTTTATACATATTCTCTATTGTTGCAGCTTCTCTCTTCCCAGTCTGTCAGTAACGCTCAGGGGTGTGTTTCCCGTACAACTATATAGCTCGCTGCTTAACTACCATAGTACGACATATCGTTGGAGAAATCAACTAGCTAGTCACGACTGTTTCCCGAAACCGTATGTCGCAAAGTATCGTTCAACCACGTTGGTTTATGACGTCTCGCATGTGGCGGACTAATAACTTATTTTAATTAATCTGTTTGAGATCGAATTAACACTCGATTTTGTCATATAAGTTACAGACATGGCATCTGAAGACCATTTCTAATTGTTCTCATTTATTTTGCTTTATATTACCAGACTCAATATTTGGCTCGTTCTTACATAGTAGAGCACGTTCGCACATGCGCAGTCTTCAAAAACGGTGCTTTAAATCTCTTGACAAACTAAAAGACGTAAATTACATTTGTATGTATTCTAAATAAATAACACGGGTTGTACTGAATGTCAGCTTGCTTATTTTGCTAAAGATAAGGATTTATTCAGTCTACATCTCATGTAAACTAGAAACTATGCGTCTAAGCAAAGCTCGAGAGGAAACACCAAATCGTTGAACTATGCTGATAACGACGGAACTTGCGACCATAGTTGGCTAACGATGCTTTCGGGAAACGCACCCCTGTTTAGTTCCTGTCTCTATGAAGCCCCTCCTTCTGATAAGCACACTGTGCTCTGATTGGTCGGCTGGATCAGTGTGTTGTGATTGGTCGAGCACTTTGAGTGTGTTTGGGAAATGTCCCGCCCTTTACCATAACCGCCATTTTCAACACACTACTAACTAACTCAATCAGGCCCCGCCCCTTTATTCTGCGTATTAATTATTTAAATGAGGAATATTGTGACGTGTTCGTTCCCGGAAGAAACTCGAGACTACAATGGAGGCGTTTCAGGAGTTCAGAAACTGACACTGATATAGAGAATAACTCCCACCGGAGGGACTTTGTATTTTTGCAGAGCTTTTCATGCCTTCAAGCAACATTACACACTAAAGAAAGCTGAACATGTAAACAAGGTCCTCTTTAAAGGTGTTTTAAGTGATTTTTTGGAACACCACACATAAATTGTTTCTAAAATAACTGAAATAACAGCATTTAAGTGAAGCTGCCGTTTTAGCCAGTCAGAGAACAAGCTTTCTTTCCTCTGATATATATCTTCTTTAAAGGTCGGATTATGGAGAGAAATCATTTCTCACCTAAAGAGCTGGCGTCTTCTCTGGGTCTCCGTGAGAATACTGCTGTCATCTGGACCTCTAAAAACAGATATAAAAATATAAATAAAAGAAGAGAAATGTTGAAGTGCAGCCAATTTATTTATAATCATTGTATTGATAAAATTGCATATTTAAATTAAAACCAGTTACATGGTTTACAAAATACTGATTACTTTGTTTTGAAGAGCAGTTATTTAATATTTAAATAATATTATATATTTATTGTATATGTATTTAAATGCAACATTTCATACATATTCTTAATATTAACTATTAAGAGAGGTTTACCTGGTCTCAATATAAACACTCTGCGAAAGACCAGCGGGCTGAAAAATAAAAGAGCACAAAATCAGAGGACAGACTTTAATGTACTACCAAAGACTTTAGATATTCAAACACAGTGCACTCGTATTACTGTGGATGGAAGAAAGTGCAACGCTCAATATGGTGGAATAAGTCCCGCCTTCTAAATAAAAGAGCCAATCACTGATTGGTAAAATCATCGCATCACTGGAGAAACTGAGACGTGCTTATGACTGCACATGCCTGAAGAAGATCTTTGTCATGATTTGAGCTTTAAGAAGCTTTAACGCATGATTTGGTGTTATTTTGTCACTTATTGGGAGCAGTATGCTAGCTGGAGCTGTTTACCTCCAGTGTTTGTGCTAAGCTAGGCTAGCGATGGGTGCGTCAGACAGTTACGGCACGCACGGAGATGAGAAGGGTATGTGTGGACTTATCTAACTCTGGGGGATACGGTGAATAAGATAAAGTCCCAAAAAGTCGGCGTGTTCCTTTAACCCTTTAGAACCGGCTGTGTCGTAGCCGACACATACCAGCAAGCTGTATTCATTTTACCGTAACTCTTCAACCCTTTGCACTATCAAAACCATTCAAATTGCCCCTGAAAGTAGACAACATGCCATGCGGCTTACTACGGTAATTTCATGCTTTCCGTCAGCAAATGATAGCAGCTTTCTGGAAGAGCGGGAAGGAAGCATTTGAACAGAGAGATACGAAGGTTAGAGTGTTTTGGATTGCTTAAAATAATAAAATAAATGAACAAATGCATGGAGAAAGAAGTGGTAGACAGCAGAAGAGGGGATTGGGATGATTTTGATTAAACTTGGGAGGCGGATGGCCGTTACTCTTTCACATATCTTAGCATGTGGTGTGTGCAAAGTGTCTTTAAGTGTGTGCATGCTTATGAATGCATGCATTTCAGCATTTGTATGTGTGCTACTGTGCGTGTATGAACCCAATGTCACAAAAAATACATGTATTAGAGTTCATTTTTCAACTTTAAAGTGTTAGTGTCTTTCGTTTTGTGATTTTTCAGGGGGTTTTTCTAAATAAAAATCAGTAAATGTATTCTCGTTTTTTTTTTTTTTTGTCTATTTCAATTCTATTTACAAACTCACCACACACAATAATGGTCAATAACTGCAATTTGGTGAAAGCTAATATTTTTCTGAAAAAGATAACTCTTGCACATGAAGATAGCACATCGTTTTAGAAATTTTTTTTTTACTGTAAAATTCTAAAACAATGTGATATCTTCATGTGCAAGGAGTCATCTTAGGAGACGGTTAAAATGATTTTTGTAATACACTGTGTGCATGTTCAGTGTTTTCTTACGTCCTGTGAGAATATGCGTTCCCGGACTCTCTGGTACTCCTCCTCTCTCTCCTCTATTGACTTGCTTCTCATCTGATCTTTGAGAGACGGGACCCTCAGCTTTATAAACAACAGCAGACGAGAGTTAACCAGCCGCAAAGATCAGAGCCATTAGAGGAGCCATTGTGAGCTCTTCATACCCAGGTGATCAGTGCAGTGTGCATTTGTCCAAACCTGACTGTCTTCTTTCTCCTGACTGGTGTCTCTTTTCAGTATTGATCTTCTTTCCTCCGTCTTCTCCTCCTGAACATGTTCAGCAAACCGATGTTCTGGTCTGAAAAACATTACGTTACACCCACATCCATTCCTTCTTCATAAACGCAGATATATAACAGAGACGTACATCCTGGAATTGCAGGTTTTGTTGATGATAACCGCTTTTCCACTGTGATCCACATTGTGTTCCAGACCAAAATAAGCAGCGACCCTGTGGACAAGCATCCTGTGATACGAGGACATCTGAGGGAACTTTTTATAGGAACTAGAGAGAGAGAGAGAGGAGAGAGAGAGGAGAGAGAGAGAGAGAGAGAGAGAGAGAGAGAGAGAGAGAGAGAGAGAGAGAGAGAGACATTATATCACATTACAAATGTGTCTATCTCTAAACCATGAGAGACATGCGTGGAACGGTACCTGTTGTCGGTCATAAAGTCCGTCATGTCCTGCTCGAGCTTTAAGAGCATCAGTCGGTCCCTGCGAGCCAAAAATAAACAGATTCAGCACGAATGGAAGGAGGAGAATGAAGGGATATGTTCAGTCTTTTACACACCTGGGACTGCTCTTCAAAGTAGTGATTAAAAACTCCTCCAGATCAATGCCGGTGGAGTCGGTATACTCCAGACTGGGCTCTAAAACACACACATGCATGGAATTACACTTTAGATATGCAAGGAATTGGAAGTATATGGAAGTAAAGTAATGCCAAATGTGTTTGAAATAAAAAAGCCTGTTGAATTGCACTACTTGAAAAAAATATGCATTGCATTAACCATGCTTGCATTTTAATGCATTGTGTTTTTAGGGCTTGCATTTTTATGGGCTGAAATTCAACATGATTGTATATTAACATTTCAAACACATTTTCATATTAATAAAAATTCAATAATCCATATTTACCTTTCATATTTCACTTCCAAAATATTCAAACTGTTTACAAATACAACCTATAATATTCAACAGGCAATTTTCGGTCCATTTTATTTCGCTTTATAAATTCGCTTCCACAACTTCGGTGGTTCAAATTCGACAATAAATTCAACATTGATATCCAGAAACTGCAGGAAAAGCAGTAGATTACCGAGCATAATCTCCATCTGCTGTTAATCAACCTCACCAGCAGGGGGCGCAAGCACGTGTTGTTGACGAAGACCAGAGCAACAGTTAGAGCAAGCCATTCATTCATAAAAACTGATTTATAGAAATGTAGGTGTATTTGTGATTATTTTTATGTTTAACTCAGTGTCTTCACGGTCCCTGTGTAGCCTATGCATCTTTCTCTACCGTGAACGAGATAATAATGTTATTCCCCTGATGCTGATGTACAGAACAAATGTTACATTTGAGGTAGACATATTTCTCTTGGTTGTTTAGTTGCCTTAACTTTATATCGCGGCGATGTGCTGCAGTTCTATTCCCTCAATAATTCAGGATTGCTGGACATATAAAACACTAGAAGTATGTCTCAAAAAATTAGGACTTTGAATCGATTGAACATAAATTAATCAGCATTTTCTGCAATTAATTAATTGCGTTAGTAAGGAATATACAGTACAATTCAAAGGTTTGAGGGCAGTGAGATTTTCTTTTAATACTTCTATTTAACAAGCATGCAATTAAATTGATCAAAAGTGAGAGTAAAGACATTTATAATGTTACAACAGATTTCCATGTCAAATAAATGCTGGTATTTTGAACTCTCCATTCATCAAAATAATCCTTAAAAATGTATCACGGCTTCCACAAAAATATTATTAAGACATTGATTATAATCAGAAATGTTTCTTGAGCATATTAATATGATTTCTGAAGGATCATGCGACACTGAAGACTGGAGTAATGATGCTGAAAATTCAGCTTTGATCACAGGAATAAATTATCTTTTAAAATATATTAAAACAGTTATTTTAAATTGAAATCATATTTCACAATATTAAGTTTTTTTTAAATGGAATAAATAATGGAGCCTTGGTGAGCATAACATACAGCTTTTAATTCAAAAACATAAACAAATCTTACCGACACCAAACTTTTGAATGATATATCCTCACATTAATTTTGAATCAATACATTTTAAATGTAAAAAATCTGTTCAATCCGAAGTTAAAAAAATAGATGCTGCATTAATTGTCTAATTTATTTTGAACACTTTAAACATCCCATGTTAATTGCAGAAATTAATGCATTCTTTTTCACAGATCTAGATGAAATATGTTTGCAATTTAAGCACACATACTTCATGAATGCATGACACACAAATCGGTCAATTACCTTTGGATAAACTTGTTTTTTTAGATGTGACGCTCTTCTCCTCTTCCTCCTCATTGCACTCAGGACTGTCCTCATGGTCACTGGATAGAGCCGTCTTGCTCTCGTTTCCCTGAGACCCGACAGAACACAGTTCCTTCACAAACTATATCATTCATTTTAAGGATGTAATGGATTAGGAGACCAAATGCAAAATCCCA
Source organism: Phoxinus phoxinus (assembly GCF_949152265.1). Classification (NCBI taxonomy): domain Eukaryota; kingdom Metazoa; phylum Chordata; class Actinopteri; order Cypriniformes; family Leuciscidae; genus Phoxinus; species Phoxinus phoxinus. The sequence goes on from NC_136894.1 coordinate 3,449,755, forward strand.
TTAAAAACTCCTTATTGTTGGAACACTGTTGAGAGCAGTGGCAACAGTCTTGATTCACTTACACATGTACTATCCATCAGACTGTCATATATGTGACCCTGGATCACAAACCCAGTCACGAGTCGCACGGTATATCTGTGGCAATAGCCAACAATACATTGTATGGGTCAAAATTATAGATTTTTCTTTTATACCAAAAATCATTAGGATATTAAGTAAAGATCATGTTCCAGGAAGATATTTTGTAAATTTCCAACTGTAAATATATAAAACTAATACATTTCAGTAGTTGTATCTCGGCCAAATATTGTCCTATCCTAACAAACCATACGTCAATTGAAAGCGTATTTATTCAGCTGTCATGTGATGTATAAATCTCAATTTCATAAAATTGAAAAAAGACGACGATTAGAATGATTCTTACCTTGCTGTTCTCCTCAGTGGATAAAGACTCCTCACACACAGCTGTGCTCCGAACTAATTTCCCTTTGGCCTGTAACACACACACACACAAACTTTTTACTACAGAGGACTGTTCTCAGCGCACATTATTGCTGCATTTGTTATTTCAACCATAATATATACTAAATAAATATTGCATATTGAATATTTTTTATCTTGTCTTTTTATGGTTGTTGCCTTTTAAACTATTAAGATTTTTCTTTTAAAGCAGTTTCCCAGCTTACAGGGAACGTTCTCACAGTTATGAGCAAACGTTCCTCCAGTAACATTAATAGAATGTTCATTCCAAGTTATTAAAACAATTAATTTCCCCCCGAAACGTTTCAGTTGGACATTCACCTAATATTTTTTAAATAATATTTGCAAAATGATAAAATGGAATGGTCCCTTAACGATCACATAACCAAGAATTTTGCTTAAAAAAAAGTATGGTTTGAACGTTCAGAGAATATTCAGGATGAACATGTTCGTAATGAGAATGTTATCAAAACAATCACTGTAAAAAATAAATAAAAAAACTTGTAAAATCAACTTAGATGTTTAAGTCATTTCAAATTAAATTATATCAAACCTACTTAAAAAAAATGAGTTGAATCTTTGTTGAAAATTGTAGCAAAAATTAAAGAAATATAAAAACATACGTTGTCATAACTTACTGATCATGTTTTTATTTTACACAACATATTTTTATTAGCTGGATTCGTTTTTTTATTATTAATTTTGTATATTTGACGTGATGCCGAGTATAAATTAAATATTAAATGCAAAGTATATAAATAGCCAATTCCAGCTTTCATTTGCCCAATTTCTATATTTCTATATTCCTGACTTTTATATAGTTATGTATATAGTTATGTACTGATATTATTTTCAATACGTCACTATTTTCCTTCAGCAAGAAAGACAGTGATGCTCCAGTGATTGCATTTCTTGATCACTGGATCGACGCTACAGGGTGAAAAGTGTAACTATGCTATTTTTACACTATTTGACTGCGAGCTGCTGATGTGATTTACTTTATGAAGTTGGGTAACTAGGGGAGTGGATGCAGTGTTTAATGCTATTCTGACGGAGACACATAACCGCTGAGGTTAAACAGTCACCAGCAAACGCCATTTACCCACCGAGGAGAGAGAGAGCGATTCAGAAAGCAATATTCTGCCGAGTATAAACCCATCAATCTCACATAAACGTCTGAGAAGCTCCAAAGGTAAATACACTCATGCATCAAATGAATGCTCTACAGGGAGGGAGTTTTAATGATTTAATGATTAGATTCAATTGCAATCCTACCTTCAGTTTCTTTGCAAGTTGTCCATCTGATTTTGGCTGCTTAAAAAAAAATACAAAAAAAACATGATTAAAGGAAAAGAAGGGAAATGAAACAAAGAAGAAGTAAATGATAAAAGGTGTTGGATCTGGATTATCACCTCGCTGGATTTATGGCCATCCTCAGTATCTGTGGTACAGCATGGAGGCGGAGTCTCCTGCAGAGTGCATTCTGGGAGATTTTCAGATTCTCCTGTTTCGGACATCTTGAAGTTTGCAGGTTCAAAGGTCATCATATCAGTTATTGGCCACCATATGCCCCATGACCATCCAAGCCAATTAATACAGAGACAAGATGTCTTCTTTTCTCTCTTTTTTTTTCTTGCTCCACTCTTCTCTTCTCTTCTCTTCTCTTCTCTTCTCTTCTCTTCTCTTCTCTTCTCTTCTCTTCTCTTCTCTTCTCTTCTCTTCTCTTCTCTTCTCTTCTCTTCTCTTGCCAGAACAGATGCTAGATGGCTTTAGTAAAGAAGAGAAGAAGAAAAAACATATCAGAATAAAAATCTGTGATCATTTATTTATTCTGAGCACTACGCCCGGTATATTGTTCTACATACAAAATACTCAGTCAGAGTCGTATAATCTCAAAGGTGATTAATTAAGCTTCCAATCAAGTATCAATAATGAAATATCTTTATTTTTCATTCAGGTCATAAACTGATTTGCTTGGGCTCAAGTTAAAATTAAATGAAACTAAACGCATAATTGTGCACAGTCAGGACAGCAATATAAATAGACTTTAAAAAAAGAAGAAAATGATTCCCATGTGTTTTGTTGTTGATGTCAAATGCTTTTCTTCCAATCACACTATATTTTGGTATAAATTCATATGTCGTTTGGTAGGAAGCTAGATTAATTAGACATGCCAACACAGACAGACTGTAACATCTTCAGAAATTACTACACAGGGTAAAAAGAAATATTAATTTTCAACAATGATAAGCATGGTTTGTGCCAACCACAATGAGTCGTGTGGCAAATTAATAGCAGAAATGTCAAAATTCAAGATATTAATAAAAAAATGCTCAACCAATAAAAACCAAGTCAGTTTTCCGGATCTTTCTGTCATGTTAACAGTTTTAGGCCTATGCAGATCAATGTATTCTTAATACATTAATAATTGATTTTAAGGATATATTAGTTTATTTTTGCATGATAACAGATTCTGGTACTTATTGTTTAAATGTAAAATCTTGAAGTCGAGGAGCTCTCCAGCAATGCTGATTTGGATAAAAATACCTATGCGTGTAAGACGTCTGCATTGACTGTGCGTGTATTTTGTGCCGCTCTTTTCATAGCAGTGGCAGGTGCTGTAAATTATATTCCTAGAATGAAGACACACACACACACACACACACACACACACACACACACACACACACACACACACACACACACACACACACACACACACACACACACACACACACGACTGCATCCTTCACTCTAATGTCATCACTCTCATCATGTTTGAACTCGTCTTCATGTCTGACCACTGAGTCACTGACTTTCACCAGTGTTAAACCATACGCCTCCTAAACCATACGCCTCCACACACACACACACACACACACACACACACACACACACACACACACACACACACACACACACACACACACACACACACACACACACACACACACACACACACACACACACCATCAGGTGTTTTCTAGGTTAGCGAACAGGTGGCTTCAAACGTGGATGTAAAATAATTGTATGACAGCGATGTCATATTACATCTGATGAACAGAAGCACATTGCTCTGGGTTTTTTTGCCCACTGACTAACTACATAGTTTCTGCAAAAACATCATAGAATAGATATAGCCTAAAGTAAATATGGTGTTTTATACAGATTTTTGTAAGGAACGTAAGTTACTCGATATTAACTACTAATTAAAAGTTACTTTTCAAAACTGTTGTGAGCAACATTCACAATCAAACTGTAGCACTTTAACTCTGCTTAAAGGGATAGTTCACCCAAAAATGAAAATGTGTCATCATTTAGCCTACTCACTCCAAACATTATGATTTTATTTAGCAAAAGATGAACATTTGAAGAATGTCAGTAACCTAACAGTTGATAGATCCCATTGACTTCCATAATATGGGAAAAAAGGAAGTAAATGACTTACTTTGGGTGAACTATCCCAAATTAACTGTCCTACAATATCTATAGGCCTAAACTTTGATTTTTTATGATAGTCTCTAATATTAAGCCAACTCAGTTTTGGCTGACGGTATATGGTTAATTGGTTACCATATAATTCTTGTGAAGCTATAGTGCGTAAAAGCATGTGGAAAAGTTGTGCGCACATATACAAACAGTAGACACGCGCTCTGCAGAATAGCGCAAAGATCTGCGTTCAGAGATACAATCTGTCTGTCTGTGTGTGTGTGTGTGTGTGTGTGTCTGTCTCAGCCGAGATGGGCTTCGGTTTCCACCACTACGTCGCATTCCTGGTTCAGTCTGACTGGCACGGGTTATATTTGGAGCGGCTGTTTGGGATCTCAGACTGTCACTGACGCACGGAGCGACGCAGGGAGCAGCTGTGCTTTCTAAAAGCGACCCAGACCATTGCTCTTCTGTTTAGAAACCCTGAACCCAACATCAGACTATATATCAACAGAACAATTCATCATAAAAATAGCTCAAATATCTATGAAATATATATATAAATATATATTGATATAAAGCCTATACTATCAAATATTATATGGTTTTATTTTTGTCAACAAAAAGGTTTGAACTCTAATGTTAGTATCAAAATGAAGTGCCCTTACAGTGTGATATGATTGTGGTTATGATGACTAAATTATGGTTACACAGAACTCTTGACAACACACCACAGTATAAAATCGCGCGCCTCTAAAT
>NC_136894.1:3456922-3586922 GCF_949152265.1 Phoxinus phoxinus
ACATGTCTCAAATCACTTCACACATGTCTCAGATCACTTCATACATGTCTCAGATCACTTCACACGTGTCTCAAATCACTTCATACATGTCTCAGATCACTTCAGACATGTCTCAGATCACTTCACACATGTCTCAGATCACTTCATACATGTCTCCAATCACTTCACACATGTCTCAGATCACTTCATACATGTCTCCAATCACTTCACACATGTCTCAGATCACTTCATACATGTCTCAGATCACTTCATACATGTCTCAAATCACTTCACACATGTCTCAGATCACTTCACACGTGTCTCAAATCACTTCACACATGTCTCAGATCACTTCATACACGTCTCAGATCACTTCACACATGTCTCAAATCACTTCATACATGTCTCAGATCACTTCATACATGTCTCAGATCACTTCATACATGTCTCAGATCACTTCATACATGTCTCAGATCACTTCATACATGTCTCAGATCACTTCATACATGTCTCAGATCACTTCACACATGTCTCAGATCACTTCATACATGTCTCAGATCACTTCACACGTGTCTCAAATCACTTCACACATGTTTCAGATCACTTCATACACGTCTCAAATCACTTCATACATGTCTCAGATCACTTCACACGTGTCTCAAATCACTTCATACATGTCTCAGATCACTTCATACATGTCTCAAATCACTTCATGTCTCAGATCACTTCATACATGTCTCAGATCACTTCATACATGTCTCAAATCACTTCATGTCTCAGATCACTTCATACATGTCTCAGATCACTTCACACGTGTCTCAAATCACTTCATACATGTCTCAGATCACTTCATACATGTCTCAAATCACTTCATACATGTCTCAAATCACTTCATACATGTCTCAGATCACTTCACACATGTCTCAGATCACTACATGTCTCAAATCACTTCACACATGTCTCAAATCACTACATGTCTCAGATCACTTCATACATGTCTCAGATCACTTCATACATGTCTCAGATCACTTCACACGTGTCTCAAATCACTTCATACATGTCTCAGATCACTTCATACATGTCTCAAATCACTTCATACATGTCTCAAATCACTTCATACATGTCTCAAATCACTTCATACATGTCTCACATCACTTCACACATGTCTCAGATCACTTCACACGTCTCAGATCACTTCACACGTGTCTCAAATCACTTCACACATGTCTCACATCACTTCACACATGTCTCAGATCACTTCACACATGTCTCAGATCACTTCACACATGTCTCAGATCACTTCATACGTCTCAGATCACTTCATACATGTCTCAAATCACTTCATACAAGTCTCAAATCACTTCACACATGTCTCAAATCACTTCATACATGTCTCAAATCACTTCACACATGTCTCAGATCACTTCATACATGTCTCAAATCACTTCATACGTCTCAGATCACTTCATACATGTCTCAAATCACTTCATACAAGTCTCAAATCACTTCACACATGTCTCAAATCACTTCATACATGTCTCAAATCACTTCACACGTCTCACATCACTTCACACATGTCTCAGATCACTTCACACGTCTCAGATCACTTCACACATGTCTCAGATCACTTCACACGTGTCTCAAATCACTTCACACATGTCTCAAATCACTTCACACGTGTCTCAAATCACTTCACACGTGTCTCAAATCACTTCACACATGTCTCACATCACTTCACACGTCTCAGATCACTTCATACATGTCTCAAATCACTTCACACGTGTCTCAAATCACTTCATACATGTCTCAAATCACTTCACACATGTCTCACATCACTTCACACATGTCTCAGATCACTTCATACATGTCTCAAATCACTTCATACATGTCTCAAATCACTTCACACATGTCTCACATCACTTCACACATGTCTCAGATCACTTCACACGTCTCAGATCACTTCACACGTGTCTCAAATCACTTCACACATGTCTCAAATCACTTCACACATGTCTCAGATCACTTCACACATGTCTCAGATCACTTCACACATGTCTCAAATCACTTCATACGTGTCTCAGATCACTTCACACATGTCTCAGATCACTTCATACGTCTCAGATCACTTCATACATGTCTCAGATCACTTCATACATGTCTCAGATCACTTCACACATGTCTCAGATCACTTCACACATGTCTCAGATCACTTCACACATGTCTCAAATCACTTCATACGTCTCAGATCACTTCATACATGTCTCAAATCACTTCATACAAGTCTCAAATCACTTCACACATGTCTCAAATCACTTCATACATGTCTCAAATCACTTCACACATGTCTCAGATCATTTCACACATGTCTCAAATCACTTCATACATGTCTCAGATCACTTCACACATGTCTCAGATCACTTCATACATGTCTCAAATCACTTCATACATGTCTCAGATCACTTCATACATGTCTCAAATCACTTCATACATGTCTCAAATCACTCCATACATGTCTCAGATCACTTCATACATGTCTCAGATCACTTCATACATGTCTCAGATCACTTCATACATGTCTCAGATCACTTCATACATGTCTCAAATCACTTCATACATGTCTCAGATCACTCCATACATGTCTCAGATCACTTCATACATGTCTCAAATCACTTCATACATGTCTCAAATCACTTCATGTCTCAGATCACTTCATACATGTCTCAGATCACTTCATACATGTCTCAGATCACTTCATACATGTCCCAGATCACTTCATACATGTCTCAGATCACTTCACACATGTCTCAGATCACTTCATACATGTCCCAGATCACTTCATACATGTCTCAGATCACTTCATACATGTCTCAGATCACTTCATGTCTCAGATCACTTCATACATGTCTCAAATCACTTCATGTCTCAGATCACTTCATACATGTCTCAAATCACTTCATACATGTCTCAAATCACTTCATACATGTCTCAAATCACTTCATGTCTCAGATCACTTCATACATGTCTCAGATCACTTCATACATGTCTCAGATCACTTCATACATGTCTCAGATCACTTCATACATGTCTCAAATCACTTCATGTCTCAGATCACTTCATACATGTCTCAGATCACTTCACACGTGTCTCAAATCACTTCATACATGTCTCAGATCACTTCATACATGTCTCAGATCACTTCATACGTGTCTCAAATCACTTCATACGTGTCTCAGATCACTTCATACATGTCTCAAATCACTTCATACGTCTCAGATCACTTCATACATGTCTCAGATCACTTCATACATGTCTCAAATCACTTCATACGTCTCAGATCACTTCATACATGTCTCAAATCACTTCATACAAGTCTCAGATCACTTCACACATGTCTCAGATCACTTCATACACGTCTCAGATCACTTCACACGTCTCAAATCACTTCATACATGTCTCAGATCACTTCACACATGTCTCAAATCACTTCATACATGTCTCAAATCACTTCATACATGTCTCAAATCCCTTCATACATGTCTCAGATCACTTCATACATGTCTCAAATCACTTCATACATGTCTCAGATCACTTCATACGTGTCTCAGATCACTTCACACATGTCTCAGATCACTTCACACATGTCTCAAATCACTTCATACATGTCTCAAATCACTTCATACAAGTCTCAGATCACTTCATACATGTCTCAGATCACTTCATACATGTCTCAAATCACTTCATACATGTCTCAGATCACTTCATACATGTCTCCAATCACTTCATACATGTCTCAGATCACTTCATACATGTCTCAAATCACTTCATACATGTCTCAAATCACTTCACACATGTCTCAAATCACTTCATGTCTCAGATCACTTCATACATGTCTCAGATCAACACATTCTTCCAGAACACTAGCAAAGGTGGACAGCCAACAAACACACTTTATCACCCACAAAACAATAACCTAAAACACACTAAGGAATCAGCTGTGGTTGGTCCAATTGTTTTTATATTATTTAGTTTTTAGATTCTAAATATATTTCATTACAATATTACTGTAAAAAATGTAGAAAATTGCTGTCTTATTTAGTTTTGTATTATGTTATTGTTTTGAACTTAAGTTTAACAGTTTTTAAATCAGTGTGTAATGTGCAGATTGGCCTGTAGGTACACAGTTGTTATGTCGAAGTGAGAAAATAATTAATGTAATTTGAAAGATGTAGTGATGATAAATGATTCACAGTTTAGCCCACATATACTTCTGCTCACTGTGTGAAGAGTTTTGAAAAAGTGACCTAAGTATTGAGAAATGTGTCCTAGCGACTGTAAAAAACTGTAATACAGCTTTCCTGCAGCTCAAAGATTAGCGTCAGTGCTTGCAACGCCAAGATCATGGGTTTGATCAGCAAGAACTGATAGGAATGTAAATATGTAATGCAGTGTAAGCCACTTTGGATAAAAGCGTTTGCCAAATGCATAAATGTAAATACATACAGAAAACATGTCCGCCACCCTTTTGAAACATGGGACTACAGTTATAGAAGTTATAAGTATATATAAAAATGACGTCTGAAATTAGTCTAAATTTTATGTTGAAAAGACGTCCACAACCGACCACATTTGGATTATAAATAACTCTTAAACGGAGATCCCACAGATGTCAACATTAGATGTGCGGTAGACGTTGAAAAAATACGTCGTCTGGCGTTACAAAACAACCCCATCAGTGGACCGAAATTGGACATCCAAAAATGACATAAAGACGTCACTTCGACGTCACATTGCAATTTTACGTGAGGAATAATCCACAGAGAGCTGTGCATTGAGTGATTTTAATGCACAACGTGGAAGCAAAGAACCACCCAATGCGAATCGTTTATTGCACAGCTAGGTGTGGATTTTTACACACACAAAAAAATTTAAATAATAATTCCTGGACCCCCTGTTGAAGACCCTCGATTAAGATCCAAGGATGCAAAAACTGTCTGAATAATTCTGCAAATATTCCGGCACTGTAGAACAGTCCTTAAATGAAGTTCTGCTTTCTATGAGCTATTATATTACATAAACATAGATGTTGAATAACTCTGCCATATTGAGTGCACAGGAATCTCGTGAGGATGAGATGTCCTGACGTGCACCTGCTGGGAAAGAAGGGTCATCACACACTTGTTCATAATGTCCCGCTATGTCTACAGTATGAGTCAATCAATGCCGAGGCTCTTCAAAGCATTCTGTCTTACTTAACATGGAACACACACACACACACACACACACACACACACACACACACACACACACACACACACACACACACACACACACACACACACACACCTCTCGCCCTCTCAGCTTTCTCTAATGACACTTTCAATTGCGTCAACAGCGATGGATTCATCTCCAAAGGTCAAAGGTCAGAAGATGGCAGTATGTCAACAATGCAGCTACTGTCGACTCTTCTAAACACACTGATATTTATATACCTATGTACACACACCTGTCTCGCTCAATAAATCTCTCGTCGTCGCCATATAACATGTCTCTTACGGTAAACACTCGCAGGGAGAATCTCACACCTGCTTTTTGTCAGCGCTTGATTGGCTCAAAAGAGTTTGGGAAATGAAGCATTAACGGGAAGTGAGCTTTCAGCAGGTTGATCATGAATACAATGAATAGCCATGATCCATCTTAAGTTATTTCTGTCTCCTTCAAATATATGTAAACACAACAGACGCGATGTTAATCTGACTAACAAGAAATGCATGCTGAATGGAGGAGTAAAAACTTTAAAAGTAATATAAATGGGAAAGATTTTTTTTTTTTGCTGATTAATCACCATCCTTATTTGAACGATATCTCAGTTTCTAAAGTTCCTCGATCAATCATTATTTCACCACAGCTGAAAGCAAACGCTTTTGGCTCGTTCAGCATTTATTAATCTGCTCTAAAGGCAAAATAAGTTTTACATGAGTTTGCAGTCCGAATTTAATTTGATATACAATAGTAGCCGCAATAGTCAGAAACATACATCACAACCAGTGTGCTCTGATCCACAAACTATTATGAACCCATAATTTTACTGGATCTCAATGCTCGTGGAAGTTTACAAATTAAGTGTTTATGAGTTTGGAATTTTATGGTAATTTTTGTACACATTGTTCTAATAACAGCTACACTGTCTATTGTTTTTATTGACCCAACAAGTTTGGTTAAACCATCAAAATATGAAAAAAAACCTACATTTAAAATATGAAGGAAAAACAAAACACTAAACTTGGTTATGGTATTTATATCTGACACAATTATTTGGCAAATAAGAAAAGGCAAACTACAGTTACAGATTTTATTTTTTCCCTGAAAAACAAAATTCATAGGAAAACAAAAAGCTCTCAGGAACAAGCATAAACTACAACGTAATCAGTTATTAATATTTTTTATTAATAAAAAATTAATAAATTCTCGTTTTTGTGTGTGTGCATGTGTTCATAATTTCTTTGTATGAGGAGACTTGGACAAAAATTGTGTCGGCACAATTTTCATTGCAGAATCTCACACACACACACACACACACACACACACACACACCCTATTGACTCCAAGCATATCCAATATGCGTACATAATAATATTTGAATAAAGGGTGATGTCCATTTTCTTAGGCTGGACATCAATTTTAATATATATAAGTTGGAAGGTTCACTGTATAATTTACAGCATTAGGTGAGAGAGAATTACTTTCATATCGAATTAAAATGGACATTACAAATGAAACTAAGATCATATAAAATAAGATCAAAATGAGAGCTTTTGATTAGGGATTGAAACAAATAAGGAAATCATATTATCACTCCAGACTGTAATGCACGAGCACTTCCGGATATGAAGGGCATCTGAGAGGCAACAGCTGAGGAGGAATGACGCCAGTGTACTTAATTACATTATCAAATTTTAAAACGACATTTACAGCTCATAAAGTTTTTGACTGTATGTGATCAGTGATGTATTCTCGTTTACACCACACATTGAAATCATTCATCGCCCGAGAATGCAGTGTTGAAGACATAAGACTGTAAAAACAACAATGCACAGCTCAAGCACTATCAGTCTGTGCTATGGGCGAAGGAAACAGACTTATATAATCATAACACTCTGATACCTCCATAAACATTCATCTGTCTACAACCCCCCCCCAAAACCCCCATCCTCCTCCCTCTGTATCCATGGAGACAGTTGGTTCAGGCTCTTTCAAGACAAAAATAGCATGGGAATAATAATCGAACAACACACTTGAATTCATGTGTGGTGACACTCCGACTCGTAACCCAGCCTGTTAATCTGAACTCAATCTGCTCAGCTGTTGGATCTGGCGCTGGACGATCACAAAACAATGCTGACAATGACCCAAAAATGCACGCCCACCGCTTTAGACAGAGAGGAAATAAAAACACAGCCTTTAATATCATCGATTTTAATCACATGAAAACAATAGAAACACAAAAACGAATTATTTTTAGTGACAAATCCATTCTCTAGTCTGTGTAACTGTTCTTTTCCCCAGGCGATGATTGTAGACTGAACAGAAGGAGGTATAACAAGGGTTACAGTAAGACCACGTCTTTCTCCCAGCAATTAAATGATCATCATCATCAAGGAAAGAAATCAACAGCTCTTGCATTAGATTATATGTCAGTATTCATTACAAAAATAAGATATTAGCAGTGGCAGGCAGCCAGCAGCTTCACTTTGGGCTAGAGGGCAAGACAGAGAGAGAGAGAGAGAGAGAGAGAAAGAGAGAGAGAGAGAGAGAAAGAGAGAGAGAGAGAGAGAAAGAGAGAGAAAGAGAGAGAGAGATCAGATCTTCCCTCGACCAGCACAACCCTGGCCTTGAAAGTCCACCCACAGAGAGGGGGCGTGGCCTGTGTTCTAAGCCCCGCCCAGATCATGCCGGATGTTAATAGCAGAGCGTGTGAGTGCAGGAGTGTTAATAGTTAAGAGCAGTGAGAGGGAGTGAGTGTGGCTGTAGTAGTGGGGTTAAAGCGCTCTACTGTTGGGGGTAATAGGGCTGTTGCTGTGGGGGTTGTTGAGGGTAAGGGTAGGGCTGTTGTGTAGGAGGGGCTCCGGGGTACCCAGCCTGCCCCTGGGCTTGATAGGGCATGTAGGGCATATTGGGCATATTAAACTGCCCGTATGCATAGGGGTTATAGGCCATTGGCATCTGGTAACCTGGAAACCTGAAAGAGAGGGAAAATAACAACATCATGTTTCAAGCCGGTCTAATATCTGCACATATGAACACTGTTCCAAACCCTGATCAGCTTTCTTACTGCTGAAATTTAACTTTTAAATTGAACTAATAGATATAACCATATTTACCAAGTTAATTTATCTCGGTACATTAAGACATCTATTTTTATTACATGTTTTCTGAAATGTTATGTTTGAATATGCAAATGATTAAATATGCATAGATTTCCACAACAGAAATCTAGAGCCAGGTTCAAAACTCTTCATTCTATTGACATATTAATGTTTTTTACTGAGGGATTTTCACTTCTATCAATTCATAAATCAAAAAATACTGTAAACAGCCAGAAATAAAATGTTGAATAAATAGATGAACAAACCCCTCTCTGGCAAAAACCTTCAGAATATAGACAGGAATAAAACTGTTAAGTTTGGTGCATGCTAGTGCTGATGAAATGGAGAAACGCACAAATGCAAATTTCAGAACGTAAAATGTAAAAGAATGTATGATCCATTAATACTAACACTTTCTCTTCTCTTCTATATCTATAATACAACTTTTTTTAAAGTATACTCCCTTAGACTAAACTGTGAAGCCTCACAGCACTTGCATATTGTTGTCCTATTGTTAGTTTAACTGCTTCTTATTGCTCTCCTCATGTACAGGTGAAACTCCAAAAATCAGAATATGGTGCAAAAGTATTTTATTTCAGTAATTCAACTTAAAAGGTGAAACTAATATATTATATAGACTCATTACATGCAAAGTGAGATATTTCAAGCCTTTGTTATAATTGTGATGATTATGGCATAAAGCTTATGAAAACCCCAAATTCAAAATTATAATAAGATGTAAGCCATAATCATCAAAATTATAACAAATAAAGGCTTGAAATATCTCACTTTGCATGTAATGAGTCTATATAATATATTAGTTTCACCTTTTAAGTTGAATTACTGAAATAAATGAACTTTTGCACCATATTCAGATTTTTTGAGTTTCACCTGTATAAGTCGCTTTGGATAAAAGCATCTGCTAAATTATTAAATGTAAAAGTGTGAGAAAGAGAATAACATATTTTGTGAGCAAGTGGAGGACCTTTCTGTTTTCAAGTGAAACATAGTAAAGGTCGCTACTGCAGTAGAGAAGTATGCTTATTCAGATGCAGCCTTAGTTTCTGGCCTGAATAAGGTACTTCAGAACTACCTTTTGGCACTGGGAGTGTGTCTATGGGGAGCTCACTAGGTTTCTGTGGCATACATGTACTTGAGGATGCCTTTATTTACCCTGGGTAGCCTTGATAATTGGGGTAGGGTGGTCCTTGAGCCTGTGAGGGTCCAGTGGGTGCAACAGGAGGAGGATTAGTGCCGACGGGACCCATCGGAGAACTGACTGGAGCTGAAGTGCTGGCGGCCTGAGGAGGGATGCTAGGGGGCGGTGGTCTCGCTGGGGGCTGGGGCTTAGCCTGAGGCTGCTGAGGGTTCTGGGACAGAAATACAAATAAGATTATTTTCTTATGCGTACATTAGCGTGCGGATCCAGACAAACGCACACGCACAGCCTTTCAAAGTATACTCCATTTTATAGCATGCGCAAACACAGGCTCTCAACATGTGCGCTAGAAAGATTCATCCTTATCTAGTGTCTGTGATTTTTCTCTCTTAAAGTTATGAGAGATAAAAATGTCTTTGTACTTGTTTAAACTAGATTTGCGGCAATCTTTTAATCCCTTCACACAAGTGCTTGTCCAATTTGGGTGTCTATTATCAGTCTTCAGTAGTTTTTTGTTGTTCTTGTTCTTTTCCGACTGTAAAACAACGACCTGGGCCAGTGTTGCCACACTGTGGACAAACTAACTGGTGCAAACTCAAAGCGCATGCGCATACTTTGCACACGTGGTTAGAAAAATCTGGGGAAATTCGCGTCGTTCTTGCATGCGTGTAGAAACCGGAGTATACTTTGGGCTGGGAACTCACAAACATGGTCCTGGGTGCAGGGGTTGGGCCTCCGGGCGCAGGAGCAGGGGTGTTGGACTGGTATGATGGGACGTTGAATGAAGGAGCGCTCGGCTCACGAGCGATGCTCTGCTGCAGCTCCCTGTCAATCAAACACAGTCATAGAGTATTAGCCAATCACAGTCCTTCAATAAGAAGCAAGACCTTGATGATTTGTTAGTGTGACATACTTGAGCAGTTCATCCCTCTCAGTTTTGCGAGCGAAGACAATGTCGCTGCACTTATTTTGAAACTTCAGCAGGATTTCTGTCAGATCATTGTAGAACTGAAAGAAGACCGAGACAGCTGAGTGACATCGTACAGATTGAGCATGTGTACAGAACTAATATTAGTGCATGCAATAGTTACTTTAGTGCCCTCTTTGATATTGGAGCTGATCTCGATGTAGCTATCATGGGCCGCAGCAAGCTTCTTTAACACCTCCTCTCTGCTATTAGCCTCAGAGTTGGATTGCTTCAATGCTGAAAACTCCTGGTGAGACACCTGAGACGAGCGGGAAAGCAATTTAAAAATGAAAAAGAACTCACCATAGTTACAGCAGCAGCAACTATTACATTACATGTTCATTTAAAGTGCACCTATTATGCTTTGTTTTGGAGTCTCCTACATTAGGTTTACATGCATCCAAGGACAAAAACTATTTTCTCATAATATACATTGCATCATCTTGATGAGAGCCTAATCAGCTATGATTGGTCAGATACTTCTTCAGTGCTTGTAAACACAGTGATACGAACAGTAATGATGATGTTGGTTTTACTGTATAAATTCGAGCACATGTTTTCATCCTTTGAAAGTGGATTCTCAGTGCAGAAAACAGCGTCTTCTCAAGATCACAAAGGAACCAAGCTCTTCTAGGCCTGTTACAACTACAGTGTATAAGTGCGGGTCAAAGAAGACGTTACTCGCAGGCAGCCATTGAAGACCATAAGCTGGAAATTACTGACAATTAGTTTTAGGCCGTTCAGAATCGGTTCTTTCTTTTGGCAGACTATGGGCCCTATTTTAACAATCTAAGCGTATGGTCTAAAGCGCAGGTGCACTCAGGGCGCGTCCAAATCCACTTTTGCTAGTTTAACGACGGGGAAAATGGTCGTGGTCTTAAAGGGTTGTCCCTATTCTCTTAATGAGTAATGGGTGTGTTTTGGGATTTATGTGCGTTAAACCAATCAGAGTCTCATCTCCCATTCCATTTAAATGGCAGTTGCGCTCGCGCCATGGCGGATTCGCTATTTACATGACGGAATTTGATAGTGGAAAGACCGAACGCTTCTTCAGAGCGCAAACGGATCTGCTCGAGCGCGAGGTAAAAGTGCGCAAAACAGACCATCTACGGGACAAGCCGGATTCCTCCATATCTTTATGTACACAATAATAATATTTTACATCGTAATCCTTTATTTAAAAATGAAAAATGTATTTTAAATATTTGGCATGTTTGTGTGCTGCTGCTCCTGTGTGTTTAATAAGCAGAGTGTACGCACGCTGTGGACCCGCCTATAGGCCCACATTACTAACGCGCTCTTTAAATAACAAAAAAAATATTGCACCATTGACTTTAGACCAGGTATCAGTTGGTCAATGGCGCAGTCTATTTTCTGTTGCCAAATGCATTTGCTATTTAAACAACGTGGCGCAGGATGAGAAAATGAAAACTGCGTCGGACTGAAACTAGCAAAAACACTTGCGTCGCGCTTGGCGCTGCATTGCGCCGGGTGTAAGATAGGGCCCTATTACTCCATTTGTCGTGTACTTCGATTTTTGAAACTTCGCAGGCCTTTTACATTCACAAACCGCTATATTACACACTAAATGAAAGGAATATCTGAAAAAGCATAAAGGGGCACTTTAAGTTGAATGATTCATAGTCAATCATTATTGTCCTCGACAGAGGAAATTTGTTTTCACAGACTGTATCAGGAGTGAATGGTGCACTCATTTTCATTACAGAGCCTTTGCTGGTCTGATTTGTCATGCGTGAGTGTATGAGTGCACCTGTATCTGTGACAGCAGTTCCTCCTGTCTGCGTAAATTCTGCTGAACACGTTGTGTGTGAGAGCCGTAGCGAGTGTCCAGCTCACTGGTGGTCATGGCCTCCTCGTTAATGGCACCATCTTGAGCGAGGGCGGTAAGGAACTTTGTTGTCAGGTCAAAGGTCACCGCCTTCACCTCTCCCTCCAGAACTTCCCGTTCCCTCTTCACCTCATCCAGCTGTGCCAGCTGAGCTCTCAGCACGTTCACCACCTGCACAGAAGAGACAAGCCTGGACTGAAGGATAGCATTGGGGTTTGGTCTGGGTTAAGGCCCGTTCACACCAGGAACGCTAACCATAAATATAACTAGAACCATAACTATATTAGTGTCCACACCAGCGTTCTGTTTATTCAAAGCGCGCTGCAGTTTTGTGCTCTGCCTCTTTAAATGTTCAAGCTCTTTAAAGTTTCTCTGTGCTGTTATCGAATATAGTGATACATATACATATATATATACACATACCTTAAAGGATTAGTTCACTTTAAAAAAAACTTTTGCTGATAATTTACTCACCCTCATGTCATCCAAGATGTCCATGTCTTTCTTTCTTCAGTTGAAAAGAAATTAAGGTTTTTGATGAAAACATTTCTCCATAATATGGACGTCAATGGGCCCCAAACGGTTCAAGGTCCAGATGACAGTGTCAGTGCCGCTTCAAAGGGCTTTAGACGACACCAGACGATGAATAAGGGTCTTATCTAGCGAAACGATCAGTCATTTCAAAAATAAATAAAAAAGTAAAAGTTTTATAAGCACAAACGCTCGCCTTGCTCTGTTCTGCAATGCGCGTTCGTGACGTCATAGTAATACGCAATTACGTTGGAAAGGTCACGCTTCTATGAAAAGTCACAAATTTCTGTCCTGACGAAAATTTTCTTTTAGGCTTTTTAATATTACAACACCCAGGATACGCACACGAAATGGGCATTTTAAACGATAAACTGACACAAAGACATTTGAATATGTGTAGATGGTCCTCCTTCCTCACATTTGTAAACACTGACTCGTTACGTCAAGCGTGACCTTTTCAACGTAATTGCGTATTATTATGACGTCACGAACGCGCATCACAGAACAGAGCAAGGCGAGCGTTTGTGCTTTTAAAACGTAAACTTTATTTATTTTTGAAATGACCGAACATTTCGCTAGATAAGACCCGTATTCATCGTCTGGTGTCGTTTAAAGCCCTTTGAAGCGGCACTGACACTGTCATCTGGACCTTGAACCGTTTGGGGCCCATTGACGTCCATTATATGGAGAAGTGTTTTCATCAAAAACCTTCATTTCTTTTCGACTGAAGAAAGAAAGACATGGACATCTTGGATGACATGGGGGTGAGTAAATTATCAGCAAATTTTTTTTTTAAAGTGAACTAATCCTTTAACCTATAGTATAGAATTGTACCATAACTTATATTTATTTCAGTTAGTTCCCAAAGCAAAACATTTATAATTTTCATTAAATTTTCTAACTTTAAGCTTTTATCAACTACTTAGTTTTTTATATCAATTAAAAAAACTGTTTTAATTAATGATAATGGCACTGAGCTCACCTCACTGCCCTGCAGAGTCTTGGCAGGGTTGGCAGACGGTATTGCAGCACTGATCTCATTCTCTGGCTTGCAGAGCAAAGCAATCATCCCACAATGTTCATTGTAACGCCCTTTCACCACCTGATCAGCCTGCACTGCCTTGTCCAGTATACTGCAAAAATTATTTCCCTCTGCACGGGATAAAGAGATAGAGAGAGAGAGATAGAGAAAACAATCATGAGCAAAGCGAGGGGTTCCTGTAGCTCAACTGGTAGAGCATGATGACACTAGCAACACCAAAGTCATGAGCAGGAAACATTCAAACTGATAATGTGTTTACCTAGAATGCACTGTAAGACTCATTTGGTAAAAGCATCTGCTAAATGCATAAATGGGGTGGAAGCGTGCATGTACCTGCTCTGAGTGATTTATACAGATCTCCAGAGGGAGTTCTGTTCCAGCGCTGATTGAATTTGGCTCTGAGTTCATTGTCTGTCGTTTCCTCATCATCTAATATCTTCAAGGACTGTAACACCAACACACATTTTTGTTCATGAAACAAATTGGCATGAAGTGCATGTACATACAGTCAGATGGTGTCATCCATACACATACTCTTAGTTCAAGAGTCTAAGACCAATTTCAAAGAAATTATTCTGTGATATTTGCAGGTCACATGACAAATTTGTGACACTGATTATGTCAACTCTTTTGTACAGATGGTCTGGGGTTTTTGCTTTCATCGAAGCACAAGATTCTCTTTAGTAATTTTCACTCAAATTGTTATACTGAAAATGTTAATAGGTATTAAATAACATATATAAAAAAAGAAGAAGCAAAAACAGAACTTTTACTAGTCGCCTCAAATGTCTAGGATCTTATAAAAAACTTATAAAAGGTCATGAAACAAATGGTGAATGTGTGCATCACCTCATCCAGGATCTCACGGTTCCTCTGCAGAAGTTCAGGGAGATCTCGAATCAGCTGCTCGATGCTCTGCAGGCCTCCTTGCTGAATAACAGCACGACTCTTCTCCAGGATGGACTGAGGGACGGCGTCTCCTGACAGATCTTCTAGTGCAGCCGGCAGATTCAAAGACGCCAACACCCTAACAGATCAACAACAACCAATCATTTACCTCTAAAACCCTTAATAATACACCCAAAACACTGTCTAAATGTGTATGAAAATGAGTAATGTGATAAACATTTATACGGCATTATGTGCATTATACAAGATGCAGACTCATCTTGGGTGAAAAGATGACAAAGATGCGGGAAGAAGACCTTTAAAATATCAGCTTTAAAATGTCGATTTTAGCATGAGGATATAGAGAACTCACCCTTGACTATTTATAGTTTTAACAGAATAAAAAACCTCTCTAATTCACTTGTCTCAGGCCACATTCACACTGTAGTTTTTATTGAACCCATTCAAAATTGCTAAATATTAATGTTAAGGATAATGTTTTCAAAACATGAAATCTGTTTCCTATGCAATGTTAGCGAATCATAATAGTGGCTGTTTACTGACAAGCCTGATAATTTTGGACAGAGTTAATAGTTTTAACAATTTTAATTATTTATTAAAACAACAATAGTTTGTTATATAATATGCATACATAATAATATGTTCTCTTGTGTGCAAAAAACTTGATTTACATTATACGTGAACCTCAAGAAACATTAAAATAATTATAAAATCCATGTCAAGAAGACCCCTTTAATTAGTTTGCAGTTAAACAAATAACTTTTATTTTGGCAGAACACTGCATGACCCCCCCCCCCCCCCTCCATATCCTCCCACCCCCCCAACATATCACAGATGTCCACCAAATTACCTATTTTATATTTAAGTTTTATACAAGCTTACATCGCTGAATAGTTCTAAATCTACATGTTAATGGACTTTTAATGGAGTTTAAATTGACTCATGTAAGAGCAAATAAATGCACAAACACTGACCCATTGCAGAGATTTGTTGCTTCTCTCATGCTGCCGATCAGTCTGTTGACTGTGTCAGCCTTCCTGGAATTGGCTGCACTCACAGACTGCTGAACTGCCATCGGCACCATCTTCTCAAACACATCTAAACAAAAAGTGCATTATTTGCATTTCATTGGATTTAAAGAAATAATACGGCCAAAAAAAAATCTAAACAAAGATTGAAGGTTGAAGGTCAACTGAATGTCATGTTTGGCATCGTTCTGACCTGTGAACTTCTGGCTGAGTGGAATCTGCACTGCAGTTGCTTTGACCAGAGATGCTTTGCCAATGTGCTCCAGGTCTTTGACCTCCGGCACACGGTCATGGTAAATGAAGTCGTTGTCCTTCTTAGCAGCCGTGAGTGCACGACTGATCTTGTCTGACAGATCCTTTACGTTAACATACTCGTCGTATCTGGAAGCTGCAGTCTTCACCAGCTCTGTGGCGTGCTGCAAGACACGCATGAGAAACCTCAACA
This sequence comes from Phoxinus phoxinus, assembly GCF_949152265.1. Taxonomy (NCBI): domain Eukaryota; kingdom Metazoa; phylum Chordata; class Actinopteri; order Cypriniformes; family Leuciscidae; genus Phoxinus; species Phoxinus phoxinus. The sequence continues at coordinate 3,473,195 of NC_136894.1, forward strand.
TCAACGTCCAATTAATGAAGCTCAAAACGCTATATTCATGGCAATCAACTTAAAAAATAATCTAAAAATGGAATAAATCAATCAACACAGACTAACACACCTGCAGCCGAGCAATCTCCTCTCCGAACTTTTTCTTCTGATTGGCCAAGGCTGACTGGTGCAGCTCGGCGGTGGCCTGCATCATACAGTGCTTGGCGGCGAGGACTGGAAGCACTTCCTGGAAATAAAAATACTGACCAGGGAAAGGCAACCACAGCAATCACAAACGCCACAGCAACCACGAACCAACACCACGGGCAACCACAAACGAGCACAGACACACAGCACAGGGCGCAGGAAGAGAAAACAGAACAGCAAATCAGCACGCATCCTTCAGCGAACCCCAACCAAATCCTCACACAACGCTCATGCAGCGTTCACTCACAGATCAGTAGGAGAAGAAACAAAGGCTGGAGGCTTTGGGAGTGTGTGTGTCTGTGTGTACGCGGGGGTGACTAGCAGTCATACGGGAATTAAAGGATAATTCCGGTATTTAACACCTTGAGTCTATATTGTAGTTTGTTTTGGATGAACAAGAGTGGTGGACAACATTTTTTTGACAATGGTTCCTCTCTCGAGTTTTTGACTATAATAGAATTGGCCATGGACCCATTTAACATTGGAGTCAATGGGCATGTCCGAAAATGTCATTAAAACAGCCAATAATGTTCGTTTACAAAACTGTTAAACTCACCGAGTGATTAGTGGTGTTCGTTGATGTTCCAGAAACAAAAAGTGTTGCGAAATACAGTTTCTGTCGTGTTTTATTCGTCATTTTGTAAAATCCCATTGAATTCTGTTGAAGGACTGAGTGCTCGTTAATATAAATGCGCTACCGGAAACGGAAAGGGGGCTGTTTACATTTGGTCGATGTAGTCTTTTTGCTCGCTTCCGTTTCTCATAAGGCTAGCGAGCAGAGCAACTGTGCTCCGGGAGAGTAAGCGAAATAAACAAACAAAACCTTGAAAATATTGAAAGACGTGACCACTGACCAGTGCAATATGAAGTTGAACTCGACTGTGACCGTGAGTGTCCCGCGAGACATAAACATTGGTTATCGCCATCAAGTGGTCGGGAGTGTGCTAACGCTTCAGATTCAAATATTGAGCAGAAGTTACACGGTTGTGAAGTGTCTGAAAAAATAGTTCCACTATAGCAAAATAAACGGATTGGAATCATATATTGCGACGATATATTGTTTATAATCATCAACAAACACCACTAACCACTCGGTGAGTTTAACAGTTTTGTAAACGAACATTATTGGTTGTTTTAATGACATTTTCGGACATGCCCATTGACTCCAATGTTAAATGGGTCCATGGCCAATTCTATTAGTCAAAAACTCGAGAGAGGAACCATTGTCAAAAACATGTTGTCCACCACTCTTGTTCATCCAAAACAAACTACAATATAGACTCAAGGTGTTAAATACCGGAATTATCCTTTAAGGCAACTCAAATCTATAGGCGCACGCATACAGACAGTTAAGGGTGCTCCGATTGATCGGGCGCCAATCGTTATTGGCCGATAACCCTTTTATAGAATTTGATCGGTGGGCTCCATAAAATTCAGATTACTTTTTCTATGCACAGCTAAAATTGCTTTACATTCGCCAGTCTCATCTGACTTTACTACCAGACTTCTGAAAAAGACAATACATTTGCAACGTCATCGCAACGACAGACACCCTACACTACAGCAATGGCAGCAATAAACTAGAGCGGTGCAATTTCAGTGCACTTCTCTCCGCATTCGACATTCGTTCCTCCTTAAAAGCCCAAACATAATGTCCAAATAAGCGAAATCAAGGATTGTTGTCAAATGTAGTCTACTGTTGCTAAACTGCAAGACGTGCTCGATAATAAAGAGTTTTAAAAAAGAGATACTGTTCCCCAAGCGGCTTTCTGTGCGTGCGCTCCGAGACGGGTGAACTTTGAGCTTAGGGTTAAAAACAATATGCCGATTTGTTGAGTATTCACATAAACGCATTCACAGTCGGTTATGTTTTCAGTGAACTTAAACAGTTGGGAAATAAATCGCATGTGTAACCGTATATTGGATCTGTGCATTCGGTCTTAAAGTGACAGCTGCCTAATATTCCTGCTGCTCTCTGTGATCCTTAATGTTCGTCAAACAACAAAAGACAATGAGAAAATGACCCTCTGCTCTTTAGTAGATTTAATCTATATTTTATTTATACAGTGAAGACTATACAGTGTTGTTTTACACTGGATTAAACTACTTTCTGCTGATAAAGTTTATTATTATTATTATTTCACAGAATAGCTATATTTGTTAAGCTCTAAGCTGTTCCTAATCTCCTCTAAGAAAGGGAATTGAATATGTTGCACATGTTGCTTGCCAATAAATAAAGAGTTGTCAATTCATGATACTTTCTTATCTTTCAAATTTTAATACTTAAAGGAATAGTTCACTTAAAAAAAAAACATTTTGTCATCATTTACTCACCCTCAAGTTGTTTCAAACCTGTATGAATTTCTTCTGCTGAACGCAAAGGAAGATATTTTGAAGGAATGTCAGTAACCAGAGAGTTGATGGACCACATTGACTTCCATGGTAATTTTTTTTTCCTACTATGGAAGTCAACTGTCTGGTTACTGACATTCTTCAAAATATCTTCCTTAGCGTTCAGCAGAAGAAATTCATACAGCAGGGCTCCAAACAAAAAAAATCAATTAGGGAGCCATTGGCTCCTATAGGGAAAAAAACAGGCGCCAAATAATTTTTTTTAAGAGCCACATAATGCACTTACTTTTAGTCACCCTGTTGTGTGCATGTCTCTCCTCTTCTTACAGTTTCAGCATTTTCATCTTGTGAATGTTCTGGGAACTGAAGCTTATTTGGGAACTGAAGCTTATTAGGGATCTAAAGCTTATTTGGGATCTGAATGTCACTTCTGAACTTATGAAATTCCCGCAGCTCGCATGCACGAGAAACTGCACGTAATAACGGTGCAGTCTGTGGAGCATTCTTTGCGATTATGTGATCAAGCAACAAGTAACAAGCATTATGTGATCAAGTAACAAGCATTTTTATGCTTGTTACTGTCCCCGTGTTTTCTCACGGTCTCTTTTTTTAAATGGTTAGTTCCTGTAATGAACTCTGTTTTCCCCGCTATTTCTTTGCCCGCTCTTGAACAAAAGTCACAAAACATTGTTTTGTGTCTCGTGATCATACCTCAGCCAAGAAAACTCCTGAATCCAGGACGTTTTGAAATGTCTTTCGACACGGTGTTCATTGACTGATGCGGAAAGATGAATCCCTGTGTCTCTGGCATTCTCTAGCGCGCTCGTGCTGGAACAGTTGCTGGAGCCTGTTTTTTTGTCAGCAGGTGTGTCATCCGTGCTGGTGATTGACAGAGATGAGGATTGCTTGAAGAAGTCCGATATTTTTCGCTTTGACATTTTTTTTCTGGCGCGGAAAGGTGACATTCGCTTTACCGTTCATATTTTGGCGCTTTCACTCAGTCAGTTCACACAAAGAGTCTCATTTCATGACTTTAACAAAACAAATGAAGCGATAGGCTACTGGTTATAAAACATGCACGTATGATGCAGATATTACAATCAAAGGGAGTAAATTTGTATTGTCGCCAATGGCGACCTTGGCAGAAATTTCACTCGCAAATAAATATATTTGGTCCATTTTAGTCACAGTTTGGAGCCCTGTACAGGTTTGAAACAACTTGAGGGTAAAAGTTGACAGTTGAAGAGTAAATGATGACAGAATTTAAATTTTTAAGTGAACTATTCCTTTAAAGTTAAATAACCCCTGTGGGTTTATTTTAAGCCTTCTATTTATCATGTAGTATTATTTATTTCGGTGATCGGTATAGGACGATACTGCATTCAGTGATCCTGATCGGAGCACCCTCACAGACAGTGATTACTGCAGTTTGTGGGGATCTTCGACTAACCGTCTCTAGTGACCCCTAGTGGACCACCTTAACCACTCATGTGTCTGTCATGTGTGTATTGGCAGCTGCACATACCTTGGGCAGATTCTCTTTGTATTGACATTGCTTAAAAGCGTCGCCGTAGTAATCAGCAGCCTGGTTGGCGAGTTTAGCGACGATGGCGTCCTTCATCTTATCTGTGTGATGAAACAGAGGACAATTACATTTGTGTCAACTACAAGCAGAAAAATGCAGAGATATAAACACAGACGCACCATTAGTGGCCTTGAGAACGAAGACCTCCTGAGCCTGGCTGAGCATGATCTGGCTGAGCGTGCCCACCGTCTCGGGGGAGATGTCCATGGTGGGCTCTCGATTCAGTGCAGACAGCACAGTGTCCTTTATGTGAGCAAACGCACCACTCGCCAGCTGAAAAGAGACATGCACATGAATGCTCGTAACATTTCTCTCTCTCTCTCTCGAATGTCAGTGTTGTTGGAGGATTTAAGGTCAAGCTCAAACCTGGTAGAACTTGGCGGCAGTCTTAAGTCCCTCGTCGTTGTCGAGATTCTGCTCAGAAGCAATCTGACTCGCCAGCGCGCCCACATTGAACAACACACACGTCTTCTCATAGCCCACACTTGCCAATGCTAAAACACACAAACAGGATAAACCACACAGTCACTCAAAGAGAGTTATTTTCTATATCAGTGTCACTGTTTCTGAACTCCCTGAAACGCCTCCATTGTAGTCTTGAGTTTTCTTCCGGGAACGAACACGTCACAATATTCCTCATTTAAATATGTCCTGCCCCAAAGCATACGCTAAATAAAGAGGCGGGGCCTGGTTGAGTTAGTTAGTAGTGTGTTGAAACTGGTGGTTATGGTAACGGGGCGGGGCATTTCCCAAACATGCTCAAAGCAGTTGACCAATCACAACACATTAATCCAGCCGACCAAATTGTGCTTTTCAGAAGGAGGGGCTTCATAGAGACAGGAACTAAACAGAGCGTTACTGACAAAGTGGGAAGAGAGAACTTATGTTTTTTAAGTTGATGGATTTTTAGATTGCATTAGCAAAGCACTAAGCATTTCACAATGAAACCAGGACCCTCTATATTGAAACGAGGTTAATATTTGAAAATTGAGAGGTAACATGTAGTACGCAAATATGCAATAGTAAATAAAGTGTGCAATGGGTCATGTGTAGTAAGAAAGAGCAAGTTAGTAGTGGAGATAACATTATTTATGTGCAAACATTAATAAGCCTTTTACGTTAATAAGGGATCCAAAGCTGTGCTGCCCTTTCTTTTTACTGGATTAGGTGCCTGACACTATTCTTATGGGTCCTCGTTTTCCTTGAATATGAATGATAAAGATATTATATTTATTGATGCTCTAAAAATACATTAACATATAATTGTTTAAACACTATATTCAATTTCTGTTAAGTGATATCTGAATCTGCCAATAGCTTAAATGTCTTGAAAATAATTGACCTATAAGGCACTTTTGCCATGCAATCGAAACACATTCTTTTCATCTGGCATTTGTTTGTGTGCATATGTTTCTGAAATCACGTAAAAATACTCACCAAGCTTGACTGATCCTCCAAAAAGTGATCCTTTATCAAAAGCATCTTTCCACGTGAATGTCAGACATAACTGGAAAAAAACATTAGTTATGTAATATGCTCAAATGACTCAAATATGCTCAAATATAATAAATTATAGACATTTTTTTTTTTTTAAAGTCAGTGATTGTGAATGTATAAGTGATACCTCTGGAAAAGGAAATTTGGGTTCGATTGCACAGAGCTGATCATAATATCTAGAGGGGAGAGACACAATGAGAAAAGAAAGGTTAAAATAGAAATTGTCAATGGTGGAGAAAAACACTTTCATTTCTTTGGATGGAATTTAAACTACACTGAAAAAAATGAGGTGTAGAAACTAAAATAATTGCAAAGTAACAGCAAGTAATATTGAATTAAATATTTAAAAAATCATTTTTATAAATAGATTTTTTATTTGATTTTGTTATGTATAAAGAAAACCAATAAAAACTTCAATTAAATACAACAATCAAGATAATAATAAATTAATAATAATACTAATTATAGAAATTACACTTTATGCACAACAGTGTAGGCAAGTTACAATTCAAGCGTGTAGTCATCCTTCAAAGTAACCAACTGAATAAAATTCTCCCATATGTCAACATCTCTATGTTTTCCGTTCACTTTAGCTAACATTCTTTCATATGAGGCAAATCCTTGATGAAAAATGGAAGGTCAAATCCCAAACATTCTCCAAGATATTTCAACACAATTTCCCAAAAAGGTTGAATCTTTGAACAATGCAAACATGCAATTTTTGAATTAGAAAGACTGAAATTGTATTTTCTTGTTAAAACAAACATACTTCAAACAATAGTTTTAATTTCAACAGTGCATAATGACACGAATAATTTAGCCATGACAGTATTCTCATGTGACCGTGTCAGTCTGAACACAAGAACCAACTGACTTAAAGTTACTCAACCTCATTGTTACGAAACTAACTAGTGACACTTATCACAATAACATTTCCTTCATGGAAGGAAATAGGAGCATTTCCTCACATCTCTCTTCCATTTTATATCTACAATTCCTTGGCTCTCGGCACTATAAAAAGAACATGTCTGTCCACTCACGGGGAATACCTCTTAAGGGTGTCATCACACAAACCAAACACCAGACTAACTAGGAGCTACAAAGCAGGCCATTCATCTTGACCATTCAGCATGGAGTCAAAGCAGCAAACAAAAAACGTATTCCTATAGCAACACATGGCTCATTCACATAACAGATGGCGCTAGTCAGTCCCAGCCGGTACATTAAACCACACACATTGGCATGCAGAACGTAACCACAGACTGGATAAATAAAGTCTAATTTAAAGTTTTTAGAAAGTTTTAATTCATATAAGTTCAATTAATATGGATTAGTTTTACGATCTCTTCATGAAGTTTTTGAAGCATCAGTAGTAGTTGCGTAGCTGTCAATGGAGGGACAGAAATCTCTCAGATTTCATCAAAAATATCTACATTTGTGTTTTGAAGATGAATGAAGGTCTTACGGGTTTGAAACAACATGAGTGTGAGAAGTATTTTTGTTTTTTGGGTGAACTAACCCTTTAATATGAAGACCAGGCGGGTATTCCAGAAAGCAAGGTTACATTATATAGAAAATGTCCCATTGGAAAAAAAAATATAAAACAAATATATGGTAACACTTTATTTTACAGTGTCCTTGTTAGACATATTACATGTAGTTACTGTAATAATTACTATATTATGCATAATTACATGCAACTAACACTAAACCAACCCCTATTTCTAATCATAACCCCATAGTAAGTACATGTAGTTAATTATTATTACTTAAATCAAATGTATAATTACACTGTAACAAGGACACCTATATAACTATACTGTAAGACTGAGATTTTTCCATATTAAACATATTGTAAATTTGTCTTACAGTACTCAGATAACTCAAATAAAATCAAAAGTAAAGTTATTTATTTTCGACAACTTCCCAATTATGGTAATTTGCAATACACATTTCAGAATAGACCCCGACAAAAAGTGGGTTTAAACAGGAAAAAAATATGTGCTGTAACTGAGCATGAGGCAGCAAATCTGGCTCTGTTTTTTTTTTTACACATGAACGACCATTTCCTATAATAAAAATAAAACTTGCACGTCACTAACACACCTGTATCCACCCCAGTCACTTCAAATATGACGTAATGGAGTCTCGAGGTTGAAGATTACCGCTTAAACAACTAGGCGAGTATAAAACAAACAACTCAAAACGCAGTTTCTTCTTTATTTCAGTTATTTGCGTCGAATTATGTATTATTAATTCTACAATGAAAGTTTGACGAGGTCAGACCGAGTGACACACCTGAGTCACGCAGAACCAGGAAGCCGGTGGCGTATGATACACAGGTAGCTGACGCACGCAGAGACTTTTTATATTAAACTTTAAGATTTTGGGGTGACATTTATATTAGTGGATAAATGCATATTTTAGATGGTGAAAAACATAAAACGGTGACAAATTACACCATTTGAATAACTTTTTTTGAGATAACTAACGTTAGTTAATTTTTAATGTCCAGTGGGTGTGACAAATAAAATTACAAATATTCTTGGTAGCCTCTCAATTATTATTAGTAATATATATATATATATACGTAGGGTTTTATAAAGAGTAGCATGTCACACCACATTATGTCAACTTCCCCGAAAAATACTGAAAACCACATACTAAACACATATGTGGACTCTAAACACTAAAACAAATAAACATACTACCAACATGAGCAACAACACCAGTTGACGTTTAACATTTATATGAAGCCAATAAAAACAGATAAGGTAACGTTACAGGCTAAATCACCAACGGTAGTCATCATTTAACAGTTAGCTAAACTCTTGACGAAACTATTTCTGCTATTACATTACATAAAACATGATTAATTTAACGTTAGCTTCATGTAACTCACAGCTTTTGAAAATAATCAGCACTTCAGTAAATTACAATTAACAATCGACGCCATAGGCAGCAGAAACGAACACCCTGAAGTTGTCTGGTCAGGCTCTCACCGAAGCAGGATTTCCAGCGAGCTCTCGTGTTTGTCCAGCGGCCTCCCCAGAGCACTTTTGCGGAGCTTGTTGAGCTCATCCACGGCACGGGCATACTCCGCCTGCTCCTCACCGGGAGGATACGTGGCAGTTACAAATTTCAACAACGGTTTCGCTAAGTCGACCTCTGAGGACTTTTTCAACGGGACAGAAATAAAAGTCGCCATTTAGGCCCGCGGGAACGACACAGTTCTAGTGGAAAATGAGAAGACTGCAGACGGACAAAAACAAAGGCAGAGCACTTCCTGGTTCTCTTGAGTGCGTCATCGCGTCAGATGTACTGTCAAAGTCACGCATGCGCATTTCCTGCACTCGCGGGTGTAATCGTTACATAAATTCGGTAACGATTCTTTCCATGTCACCAAATATGTAAGAAAAGTATTATTTCCATGTTCTTGCACAGATGACTCATTTGTAAATATATTTCAGTATTGGATAAATTCTATAGATGCAGCACATAAAAAAAAAATTCATTAAAAAATAATAAATTAGCCTACATTTTAATAAATAAATTAAATTGTATTCAAATGTTTTAGCTGGGTCTACCAAAGTCTTTGGTCTAACAGAACTAAACAGGCGCATGACAAGACTTACACTCACAGTAAGTTACTATGAATCACTTTTTATCATTTTAATAGTTTTTATTTAAAATTCACTCGCAATTTGACAATGGTCTCAATTGACAATTTAGATAAATTCCCAGTTTGATCCATATAGGAATTCACTGATTCAAGGCTTAAACTATCAGGGAGATTGTGTAAGTTTACACTGACACATCTTACCCCATGACTCATCCATTTAGTCATGTGGTCATGTATGTATTACACACATATATATATATATATATATATATATAATTACATATTACATGGCCTGTAATTTAGAAGCATTCCAAAAGTGATGAGCATTTAATCTTTTTTTTAATTGTAAAACATATTTGTGACAAATAGTATATTTTCTACATTGCACACAAAATGGATTTATCCAACAATTTTGTCCAGGTCTAAAAATACATCTCACAGATGTTGGTGAAATACCGATGTATTAAACCATTTTAAATGATTAGATGAAATCCCCCCCCCCCCTTAATAAAATTATTAAAAGTGGGACTTAATATTAACTTTTTAAAAGTTGTCTTGTTCATGCGTCATATTTCTATGAGCCCATGTTATATCCTTTATGTAATGATTCTTTTTACTTCTTGCCCATAAAACAGCCACTAAATTTCTAAATCATTACCGTCTCACTTCCGATTATAGTAAATACTCCAGAGACAATATATGAAAATTATTTTTATTTTGGTACAGGCATTAATTGTGTACATCTCAGCACCCCTATGGAAGAGAGGCTTCTTTAGACCGACAGTGACGTGAGGGCACCATGATTATTACCATCACGGAAACACAGAGGACAGTCCGATGATCCACAGCACTTGATCTGAGGAAGAGAACAACGCACCTCTCGTGTGTTCATTTGTTCAACCTGGAAACGTCACACGTACACCACAAGTCTAAGTGAGCATCCAACGACAGCAAGGTATCAAACGGCGTGACATTTTATTGTGGTTTCGGTTTCAGTGCAGACTTGGCCATTCCTTTTTTAAATGTTTTTTTTTTTTTTTTTTTTGAGAATTAAAAGGAGTGAACATTCTTACAACCATGCTCCTCTATAAAGTGGCAATCATAAGCACAGTACATGCCAAAGCACAGCTGCCCGATACATGACTACTGAGATCAACAGTCAGTCTCTATTCAAGAAAGAAAAAATGATTAGAAAAAAGAAAAAGGCTGGTTTAACTGGAGCAGTTGACTGTAAACCATGAGAAAAGCACCAGTCAACATCATATTCTAGGCCAAAAAGGTACAAATTAAAAGAATGCAAAGGCATTAAGAAAAATATAATTTATGGAGGCTTGTGATTGTGCTCGTTTATCAATGATCGTGTTATAATCCGTGCCAGGAGCTACTATAAAGGGCAGTGTTAGTTACCAGGCACAGAAAATATAAAGCACAACCAATCTAAAACCCCTAAAAATCCCATTATTTATTTCTAAACGTGTGGAACTAGCTGACACTGAATTCATCTGGCTAAGCACAAAGTAGATGCTAAGAAACTAACCGAATATAGTCAACAGAAGAAATGATGGCACCAGAAACGATTGGTCTTGAGAGAGGAATTGGAAAAGGATATGAGCACTGACAAGAGGAGGACACAGCCAAAACTTCTCATGTTAGTACTCGGACTCGAGGAATTATTTCATCCATATAGACAGACATAAAGACGTCCTGCGCATGCCGAAGTCAGGACGCGGTTCCCCACATTTGAAAGAGAGGTCGTCACTATCTACCGAGGGGGTTTGATGGCGTCTGCAGGCGAAACGCTTGACACCTCGCAGACGAAAGGCCAACAAACTCAGGTAAGTACTGCACGTTCACACCTGGCAGAGTGAGGACAGTCTGAGCGCAGCCGTACCGGCGCCGGATGCTCCCATCGATTAAGTAAAAGTGGTCACACTTCCTTGCGGTTTCCGCTCACCTCCATCCCCTCCCGATTCAACCTTTAAAAACTCACTCGCACGCATACTTAAAAGCCCACCGCTTGCACACACTGGCATCAGTTTAAGTGTTTTCAATATGAAACAATTTACACCCTGAAGTCAGATTCTAACAGTTAGGAGGCCCTGTCCAACCCCGGCGATCTCTCCGACGTCTGAGACGTGAAGAACGAGAGAGAGATAAGGAAAGGAAGGGAGAGGAGGATGGAGGGAACTCGCTCAATGCTCGAGAGCGGCAGTATGAAGCCTTGTGATGTCATCGCACTCTCCGCTTCACGTACGGCAGATCTACTTCAGAACGAGGTGAAACCCATCGCTGGTGTCATCTGGGGAGGAAACGGTCACAGAGGTGATGTGGAGAACAGGAAGTGCATCGACAGGTTTTATTTGAAACTTTTTTTCGGTGTAATGTGTAAAAGTTTCACCTTGTATTGTGCTGACAATGAAACTGCTCTCATCAAGGAAGTTATAAACCATCTGTAAGAGAAGAAGAGCATCATGTTGGAGTTACTAAGGTCTTGTTTGCTACGCAGTCATGTGATTCGTTTCTCCAAAGCTGATCTTCAGAACTGACTGTCATTTTGTAAGTGAATAAATTACATCGGTTGTAGTCAATATCATTATTGCTGTAGTAATTACTTTCATATTCAAATATAAAACAGTAGCTGTCAATGTTAACAGCTGACATTGGTTTTGTAAATATATATATATATATATATATATATATATATCTGCATGCCTCAATAAATCATATTATTTGTATGATGTACAAATAATAAGTTTGAAAGTTTGGGATCACTAGGATTTTTTTCTTGAAAGAAATTAATACTTTTATTCAGCAAGAACACATTAAATTGATCAAATGTGTCAGTAAAGGAATATATAATGTTACAAAAGATTACTATTTCAAATAAATGCTGTTCTTTTGAACTTTATATTCAGTAAAGAATCCTCAAAAAACATATCATGGTTCCCACAAAAATATGAAGCAGCAAAACTATTTTCAACATTGATAATAATCAGAAATGTTTCTTGAGCATCAAATCAGCATCTTAGAACGATTTCTGAAGGATCATGTGACACTGAAGTCTGGAGAGCTTGATCACAGGAATAAATTACATCTTAAAATATATTAAAATAGAAAACAGTTATTCAAATTGTAATATTTCACAATATCACACTTTTTACTGTATTTTTGAACAAATAAAGGCAGTCTTGGTGAGCAGAAGAACTCTTTCAAAAACCATTTACAAATCTACTGACAAACTTTTGAATGGTAGTGCATGTTTATTATATTACGGTATATAATATTATATATATATATATACATATATGCATCAAAACCAATTTCTATTGCTTAAGTCTGTTTTAACAGTACATGGTGTTACCATCAGTCACATGATGTTTCTCATTGTGTCCCAAATGATAACAGCACAAAAAAGTCCACAATGAAGTGTTTTATCTGTGGCATGATGCAAAACATTATTCAAATGAGCAGCCGTGGTTGGCCAACTTCTACGCGGCACCTGATAACAGGGAAAGAGAAGAGATTGTTTCTGGTCTGTTTACCTGGTCGCTGAGTAGTATGTGTATCCCTGTCGGCCCCTGTTTGTACACTTGGTTGATGTGGACCATCGGCAGCGCCAAGACACTGGAGATTTTCTTAGTAAGCTCACAAGCGGTCATCTCCTCAAGGTAAATAGCATGGTAAACTAAACAAACAGACACACTTTAAAACAAGACCGGAGGATTGAACATTTCACAGGACAAAACCTAAATCTGCAGAACCAAAAGCATACAGGAAGATTTTGACTTAATTCATAAAAGACAAACTTTTAGGGTGTCCTTGTTACACTGTAATTATACAATCAAGTATCGAATAATATTAATTAACAACATGCACTTACTAAAGGGTTAAAGTAGAGTTTGGTTTAGTTGCTTGTAATTATGCATAACTATTATTATTACTAAAATACACATCCTGTGTAACAACAAGGACACTGTAAAATAAAGGGTTACACTATTTTAAGGTGTCATTGTTAGTGTAATTATATATTTAAGTACTGGGTAATATTAAGCAACTACATGTACTTACTATAGGATTAGGTTGAGGGTTAGTTGCATGAAATTATGCATAATTTACTGTTATTAAGATGGTAAGTACATGTAACAAGGACACTGTAAAATAGTGTTACCAAATAAAGTGTTACCTATTTTTACATTAGGCTGTGATGCAATGTGTGATAAAACTACAGTAAAAATAATTTTCCAACCAACAAAACCAACATTTGTGAGCGTTCTGTAGAATTTATACTTTGGTGACCTGATTCTTTTCTTGGTAAATGAGTTTGGGTTCTGACCCGAGAGGTTAAACTGTGCTGCGTCAGGCTGTTATCAGAAGTGGCTATAGAGAGAACCGGGTCGGGTTTGAGTTGTGGTCTTGTTGTGGTCCAGTCACATTTATATATATATATATATATATATATATATATATATATATATATATAGTGCTTTATACAATCCATTATATGTTTATTGTTGCTTGCTGGGTCAAATATCAGTTGTTATGGTTTTGTGTTTTAGAGGGCAGCATGAGGAAGATATATATATATATATTTTTTTTCACAACGTGGCTTTTGCTGTATCTTTATCTCATAAGCTGCTGTTTAATAGTTTAGGGTTGGTACATTTTTTAGATGTTAGTGAAAGTTGTTATGCTCACAAGATCACCGATTATGCTCATTATGTATTTATTTAAATTTAAAATACAGTAAAACTATAATATTGTGAAATGGTTTTAGAGTTTAAAATATCTTTAACATTTAAATGCATTTTGAAATGTAATTTATTCCTGTGATCAAAGCTGAATTTTCAGCATCATTACTCATTATTATTATTATTAGAAATCATTCTAATATGATGATTTGCTGCTCAAGAAACATTTCTGATAATCAACATCATGTCATGCAGCTCTATATTTTTGTGGAAACTGACCCCCCCCCCTTTTTTTTTTGTAATTTAATGCATCCTTGCTTCGTAATACAAAAAGAAAGAATGAAAGTTGGTCTCATATATTTGAGTACTGTAATATAATTATGCTCAAATTCCTTACTAAAATTCAGTAATCATTCAAATAGGGTTAATTAACATGAATGCCATTTTATGTCACCAATGTAAAAACAAAACCCTGTGAGGTTTGATTTAGTCATTCAGCTTATGGTTTTCACATCATGTGGTTTATTATAGTGCATCAGGAAGTGAACATTTCAGATCATTAATAGTAGTTTGTTTTAAGTTCATAATGATAGATCAAGCAATTCTGTGTTGCTGAATGACGCTGCACTGCATGCTTGTTGTTGCTAAACAATAGATACTCAGTGATTGTGGCATGTTAGAACCGCGTCTGCAAGTTTCCACGATTGATATTCATATACCAGGTATGGATGCGGGACTGCTGTGCTCGCCGTTTTTGCTGCGGCCACGTTTCTCCAGCAGAGGGCTCTCGCTCAGAGACGACTCCAGAGACACGTACACCGTGAGTCTAGGACGCACTGCTCTGTACAGACACACAAACACACAATTCTTCAGTTCACTCTTTCATAAGTGTAAGAAAACACATCAGTCATATTTAACACCACTCGTTTTTATCCTACCGTTGCTTAAGTGCATTGTAGAGTCTGATTCCATCGGCCGCACCACAAATTTGGACTAAATCCTCACGAGTTAATTTCAGTAGATCAGAACCTAAGACAGGAAAACACTGATTGGTCTCATTATTGACTACTTTTAGTTTAATGTTGCGTGTCTATTAGGGCTGGGTATCGACACAGACATTCTGATTCAGAAATTCTTTATGCCACTAAATTTAGATCGTCTTGATTTTATATTTCTCTCCTATGGTCCATTTTACTTGCGTTTGAAAGAGACGTATTTATACAGGCAGGCGTTTCTGACTTGGTCACTTTTTAAATCATTTGTTTGTGAATCAGAATACATTGTTTTTATTTATTTTATGTTCATCAGCACAACTAAGAATTGATATTGGGATTATTCAAATGAAGACAGATTAATCAGAAACATATTTTTACCCAGCCCTAGTGTAGTTTAATTTTTGCACTAAAAACTGGTCACGTGCACGTGTAAATACCTGAGAAATGGGTGAAAATGCGAGTGTACGAGTTGAATCTGTTCTTAAGGAGCCACTTCTGTGAGTCTTGTATAGAAGATGAGGGACTCAGAGACTGCAGAAAGTTCAAAGATTGAATTATTTTCATTTAAAGGTGCAATTGCAACGTAAGGTGAATATGACATACACACACATATACGAACCTCCACAGACACGGGGCTACCAGCATCCCCTTGGTGGTTAGGTGAAGATGACTCACTAAAAACAAAGGTGAAAGCATTAGACATTGCATAACTGTGGTTCATGGCACACAGAGCAGGAAACTCGTCATGAGCGTCACCTGTCTGGTACTGTGCTGCTAGTAGTGCTGTAGGAGTTTGTGCTGGAGGTGAAGGTCGGTGTAGCTGCTGGGATGGGGTTGACGTACGCATTATCTGGCCATGGAGAACACTGCAGTGGAGAAGGAGAGAGATGTGAGGAGTAAATAAAAGTGTTAGTGTAGATCTCTGATGTCAGACTAATGTATGAGCTGGCTAGGACTTCCCCCGAAAAAAGATTGTTCTAGTCGACTGGTGGTCGTTCATTTAAGTCATTAGTCACATGGTGCAAATACACTGAATAAATAAACCAGGTTTTTAACAGCACAAGTTTGGTAAATAAAAGTGTTAAGTGTATTTGTAACATTTATGGCTCTGTTCTCAATAAACGATATGGACCAGCTGTGTCCAAATTTTAATCTTAACCGTTCTATTTCATCAGATACGATCTGTAAACAGGGCTTTAAGTGTAAAATACCGAACTTGTCCTTTAATATATAGGATATAATACACAACAACACCCCGGAATATTAAACACACACACTCTTGAGAAATTGAGACGTCTCTTAAAATGTCCGACTCCTTAATCCAGGGGTCACAAAACTCGGTCCTGGAGGGCCGCTGTCCTGCAGAGTTTAGTTTGGTGACCCCTGCCTTAATCAGTGCCCTGACTAGTGAACTAGGGAGCTGAATGAGACGCACCCTAGGATAACAGAGTGAGCTGCCATGTAAAGTGGCTAACGTTAAGCTACTACATACATGTTTCAAATGGTAAGCCGATGAATGACAGGCGAATGTTTGCACATCACCTTTTTGTGGTCATCTTTACCCTCTCGATATGATCCTACACTTTGGATTTCCTGCAGACACAATTACCACATGTCCGTTTATGGACTAAGTTTTGGAGTATATTTTCAACTAACGTTTTGTCGACTATTAGGGGAAAGCCCTAGACCTGACACACTGATGAATAAGACTGATCTACAAACAAATATGGAATGATGTACTGAACACAGAAGAGGAGAGTGGGCGCTTACACTTCCTCTCTTGCTTTTGGCGATGGAATCTCCACAGTCTGCAGGAAGCGTCCGCTTGCTGGATTTCTTTAGCTCATGTTCCACAGCCTCCTCAATCACAGGCTCCAATCGAGTCTACACACACAAGTGAACACATCAGTCAAACACACACATGTATATTTGAATCAAGTTAAAAGAGCACAAACTCTTGTTTCAACTAAAAAACTTGTATTTTGGTGTCCTTGCTACTGAAACAGGAAATTTAAGAAAAACATATTAAAGGTCTCCTCCCTTCTTTTTTAAACAGCCGATTAATGCGTCAGCCATGAACCGTGATCATCTTCTTGCTTGTTACAGGAGGAATAAGCGGTATATATTCTTTCTCTAAAAAGTTTAAATCCTATAGAAATAAATAGTATTATTTTAAATTATGTACTTTGACATCACGGTGAGGAAATTCACACACCGCTAAATAAACTGGTATTACCGATAACACCAGGCGGTGGAGTCATCGTATGTAATTTGCGTGCACTAGTGAGCCGCTAATATACGCGGTATTGAAATCGCTTTTGAATTCGAATTCGCGATCACACGGCGGTAATGACCGCACATTTTACAAGATAAGATATTTGTCAATTACGCTCAGGATCTGTTACGCACCAAATCCTCTGTCCATCGTGCTGTCAGTCATCTCTTCTTACTCTCATCAAGTGAAACCTGTGCTGCGACTCCGCAGCTCGTGCTGTATATGGAGCAGAGCAGACGCTTTCAGTTCAGAGTTGTAGTGTCGATTGTCCAACTGAACTAAATAATTTTTATTTCTAGAAAAAAGCAAAGCGGCAGTGGAGGAGTGCGGGGGTGGGCAAATAGTGTAATCGGTGTACACCGCGTAACACCGACTACTGCTGCAAGCCTATTGGACATGAGATGAAGACTCGGCTTATTTTAGACCTCTGATATTAAATTCGACATAAGGTGATTCCCGCCACATGCTGGGTGTAACATGACCGGCTAAATACTGTTCACTTTATCTCAGCAACCCCTCATTATCGGACTAAATTAATCACATGTGACATACATCTATGAATAGGCCATTTCTACAATCAGTAGCCAAACACTTTTTTTATGCGCAGCTGCATCCACACCAATAGGTGCCAGAGTAAAATCCAAGATCACCGTCATTTCATTGTGTAGGAAAACAAATAAGCCAACAAAATGTAAAAAAAAAAGAAAAAGAAAAAAGGGGATGACACTTAAGGGGTTAAATATTCTTGCCTCTGACAGAATAGTGGTATCATAAGAGGGCTGATATTTCTCTTTCTCCTGCGGAGTCCTTTTCTCCATCTTCTCTCTGTCCGTTTTTTGTTTTCTGTCTGCTCCCTTTGGCTGTTTATAGCAAGACAAGAAAACACTTAAGTGCATCATGAAGACTTATGTCATATTAATGATTCAAAACAAGCTTTTTAAGAACATAAGCATTCAGTATATTAAAAATAAGTGGGGTATGAATTCAAACCTGAGGTCTTTAACCAAATATACATTTCCTTGCATTTGATGCATGCTTGCATGCATGTGACGTCACCTTAAAGACTTTGATCTGGCAGCTGGCGGAGTGCAGGTGCTCAGTGTATTCTCCGCTTTCATTTTGTTTAAAGGTGTCAATCTGGATCCGGAACGGAACTCCTTTCTCTCCGCCGTGTTTCCGCGGGGTGAACTCTGTGCTGATGCAGTGGACCTTCAGCGAGAGACGGAAGGAAAGAAAGAAAGATAATTAACGTTGAGCACATGATCGCTTCCTGGAGCAGTTTTGAGATTACCCTTGGCATGCATTACACGATTTTGCACAGATTAGGATGTGCCAGATACGTTTTTAATCAACTGGAAAGATATTCATGTTTGAAACTTGATCAGACGCTTCCAAGGTCAAGAGATAATGTCAGAGTCAGTGGCCCAAATCAGACACTGCCTGACTCTATTGGAAAAACATCTGCATCGCTACTTTGAGAGTGACAGAGAATTTCTGGCCAATGAGAGTGGGCTTCAGGCATGTTCTATTCATTAACTACACCAAACAGCTGTGGGTATCTTGACAGCAAGCACTAAAATTGACCTGAAGCAATACGCACCAGTAAATGTCTAACTGCATATTTATCTGCTTATACTTGGTGATATTATACAGGAGCATCTTGCAAAAGAACGACAGAAGCACCATCAAGCAGACAGCGAATGGATATTCAACTAATAGCATTTAATGTCCAGAATATGATGGCAACATTACCAAATATTCCTATCAGTCTAGATGTCAATGTTTGAACAGACAACTAACCAAAATGTAATTCACTAGAGGTTCTGAAAACATGTTAATTGCTGCAGTCTATTTAAAATATTTAATTTATCTAAATATAATTTATATTTATATACATTTCTCCCTACATACCTCCCTACATTTCTGTTGTTCAATTAGCCATTTCATTCGGATGCGTGTCACAATGGCAAAGAAAAGAGTATCGCAACTTCCACTTCATGCTGACTTTAACCTTTAAACTTCCACAACATGACAGTGTTTGTTGTTTGATCTTAAATTCAAAATCTTGTGTGTACCTGCACAAACACAGAGGCTCGTTTGGAAAGATCCCACAGGAACTCTGCTGCGTTTAACTGTGACGTGTGTGTGTTGGGCTCGGTGATGCCAACTGACATGGGGATATCTGTAACAGACACATGACGCACAGTAAAAACTCCCTCTCCTGAGGCTTTATGCTGCTTTGAAACGCTTATCCTGAAACAAACAAAAACAACATTGAACAAAATGATGACAGCAAACTAATGTAATCACACAACAAGCTCTCACCGATGTCGAGGAGGCGGTCGCCAGGCCGATTCCATTTCCAGCCCTCCAGCTGCTGATGCTCCATGTACTGAAGCCTTCGGTCATGGAAAACCACCCTAACTAAACTCTATAGTTCACCCCAAACCAAACACACACAAACACAAAACCATCAGGACAAGCAGCACTCTCAAAGAGCCATACACCACACCAGTCCTTCCTGCGCCGCTGAATCTACAGCACCGCGGAGAAAGAAATGAGACTTTTAGCCTGAATTTGATATAAAAACATTGTGTAATCGTCCATCGCATCTTTACTTGCTGCTCTCAAAAACAAAAATACAGCAAGACTTGTGGAAGGATTCTTCAGACTGATTCAAAACAGTAATTTGTGATGCGATTCATTAAAAGAGGCATTTGGTTGTGACTCAGATTAGATTGGTCATTCTGTACATTTGTTTCTGTACGCAATAAGCAAAGACAACGCAAAAGAAATATTGTCTATTTACTGTTCAAATGTTTGGGGCGAGTAAGATTGCGGTTCTGAAAGAAACTAATAGCAATCATGCATCAATTGCATAAATTCATGCATAAATTGTTTAAAAATTGACAGTAAAGACATTTATGTTACAACAGATTCCGTTTTCAAATAAATGGTGTTCTTTTGAACTTTCAACATTGATAATAATCAGAAATGTTTCTTGAGCAGCAAATCATCATATTAGAATGATTTCTGAAGGATCATGTGACACTAAAGACTGCAGTAATGATGCTGAAAATTCAGCTTTGCATCAGGAACAAATGACATGTTCTTTAAATAGTAATAATATTTCACAATATTACTGTTTTTACTGTATTTTGATCAACAAATGCAGCCTTGGCGAGCATAAGAGACTTAGAGACAATAGTGTATTTTTTACAGATAACTGGCATCCAACAATGCCATGACACAACTGTGCCAGTGAACAACACTGTTCACAAACAATTGAGTATTTAAATGTGTTGCTTCCATACATTCTTTTGTCGAAATGGTTTATTATTCAATGCAGTATTAGTCATATAACACAGCCATTCAATTTCAGAGGTTTGTGATCAACCATTATAAAATAAAAATAGTAATAAATCAAACATTTAGGCACAATAAAAACACTTAAATTGAAAAATAATCAGTATCACATTGGTCGATCTTTATTTGCATTAATCTGCAAAACACTTTTTTTAGTTGACCAAATTAAATTTGATCAAAACTCTCAACCCGAGTTAAATATAATGTTGCTGTCCGGCAGAAACCTTGCATCTTATTTTGTCATTTTATTTTTTTTCATAAATCATTATTATTGTTCGCCCTTTACGTCTGACTGTGGGTTTAGCAAATATTTAGCCAATGAAAAGTATTAAAAAGAGCTTGTGACTAAACCTCGTAACTCCATTGGATCCTCAAACTGTCAGTCAAACCACATAACTCCGCCCACCTCTATAGTGAATGAAGTGCACACACATTGTGGAGCGTCTCTGTGTGTTTGCAATGCAAGGGAGAATAAACAACTGGTTGTTTGAATAAGTACAGCGTTTTCTTTACTCCTATATATATATATATATATATATATATATAAAGGCTCATGTTTTATGTATGAGGAGTGGAGAAGAGCATCTTAGTATAGCATTTGTCGTCGAGTCACAGCCAATACTGTCTTCAATAGCCTGTGTGAAGCACTTTATCTTTTATAACATGAGATTTTCGGCCAAATGACAGAATAAACGGAGCGTCCACACAGCTACAATAAACTTTATAAGCCATAAGTTGATGAAAATGTAATGCAATGCAGTTACTGCCTCAGATGCGGCCGTTCTAATGACGGATAAAACATGCGTGTCTGATCTTTGCTGGTCAAAAACCTCATAACTCCATTTGAGCTTCATTTTGGTGAAATGTTAATAATACAATGACATGTGCAAGTTTCTGACCATATATAAAGCCACAATATCAACTTTGACAACACAGTGTTTAATTATTTACAAAAATACTGTGATTTTTCAATTTCTTGAAAAGCATCAGTTTTGGACAGGTTTCCGCCCGACAGCGATTATTAATTTAACCACAGCGCTGTAGATTCACTGGTGCAGGAGACGCCACACCACACACAACCTCAAGCGCACCGCACTGACAAAACACACATGATCTCTCACCTTCACAGTCTTGTTGAGTTCAGGCATCTCCCCTATTTTCCTGTTATCAAGCATTCGGATCTCATAAGACTGGCCTGCATGGGAGGGGAGAGTGTGTTATTGAAAAGCTCTGTGTGTTCTTGCAGGGATAGAGAAAGAAACACATGCCTTGGTTCAGGTAGGTGAGCGTCTCCTCGTGAAGCTTCACAGCCGGGGAGGTGGCGGCACACAGCACATACTGAAACGGAGGATTCTTGGTGTCAGACTCCACGGGAACGCTAACATCTTCCTGCTTAAAGATGGGCAGAGCCAACACATCACTGAGAAACAAAGACAGACACACAGAGAAACAGAAGTTATGAAACTGTGAATTATGTTGGTTAGGACCACAGACCCTCCTCAGTCAGAATGGAAATGGCTGTCATGGAAACAGGTATATGGAGCACGCTTTCACCTATAGACACTTTAGAAACCACACAACACATGATCGCTCGTTCACACTTCTGAACGACCACAAACAGAGCAAATGTTCTTATCAAACTACTCTATGGTTTTACAAACATATTAATGCACTACTGTTAAAACGTCTGGGGTCAATACAATTTAAAATAAAAGGAATACTTTTATTCAGCAAGGATGCATTAATGTGACCAAAATTACAGTAAAGACATGTGTAACAAAATATTTATATTTAAATGCACTAAATTAATAACAATTAAGTGCCCCTATTATGCTATTTTAAAGGTTCCTAATTTTGTTTTGGATGTACTGGTTGTAGAGTATTAATAAATATCCTCAGAATAGCCATAACTTGGTTGTGCTGAAATGACAACAAGCCAAAGTCAAAAACACATTCATTTTCTCAACACCTCATTTCTCAAAGAGTCTGAAAACAGTTCGTTCGAAGATTCAGCCTCTCTAAACCCCGCCTTTCTGAGAGCCTGCTCTGCTCTGATTGGTCTGACGGCCCAGTCTGCTCTGATTGGTCAGACCGCTTACAGTGTGTGTCAGAAACAAAAAGCCTATTACTATATCTGAATTTCAGCTCCGGAAGCTTCCTCAGTGCTTGACACAGTGATATGATATCAACAGGACAACAGCGTTGGTTTTCCGTATCATTTCCAGCACGAGTTCTCATCCTTTGGGAGAGCATTAAAGTGGATTTGCAGCAAAAACATTGCAGCGTCTTCTCTACATGTTGACAACACAAACCAAACTCTTCCAGTCTCAGCTACAACTACAGTGTTTGAGGGCGGGGCAAAGGAAACGTTGTTCACGACACGAGCAGCCAATGAAGACCATAGGCTTGCATTATGCAAATGAATCAGTTACATTATGTAGGTTTGTAACAGTTGTGACGACTCATTTCGGCAGTTCAGAAACAATTATTTATTTTAGAAGAAAATAACTTTATTTGTCATGCACTTTGATCATTAAAACTTTACACATTCACAAACAGCAAGATTACACCCTGCATTAAAGGTAATACCCAAAAAAGCATAATTAGTGCACTTTAACAATTAGAGATGCACAGATTGATCGGCTGGTGACAGGTATTGGCCGATTTTCACGTGATTGGGCATGACTGGCGACCGGCCAGTCAGTCTGACATATGCAGATTTTATGCCGATCAAATGCACTCGGGCGCCGCATGATTAACACCGCGCAACATCAGCATCACATGTGCACACGGAACATAACGGCCGTTTCACACCGCAAGCGTGAGCGACGCGTAATTCGCGGTGCATATTAATCACGAGTGCATTCACACCGGGAGCAGGAGCAGCGCGTGAGCAGCAGTGAAGCGCAGGTTTCGGCGCAGAGTCTATTTTTGCTGCGCTACTCGAGCTCAATTAAAGTGAAAGCACACTTTTGATGGACAAAATAAATATGATTTCACACAAAAAGTGCCCAAAATGCACAGAATTTGCATGTCTAGTGTGTTTTAATAAGAACTGGAGTAGGCTATGTCAGAAAATAAAATGAAGACCCATAGAAAATTTACCCATTTAAAACTTGTTTTTATTATTCAGTTTGGGTAAAAGTATATGGTGTTTTATAAAAAATATATAGAAAATAAATATTTGTGTGTGCTTATTGGTAGAAAAAAATTAATCAGAATCGGCTAAAATCAGTATCGGCGGGTCAAACTCAATGAAAAATTGTCATCGGTGCATCTCTATTAACAATAAACAATTATTATTTTACACTATTTAATCTGATATTAGGGGGTAAATAAATACTCCCGTGCTCAAATCTTCTCTGGCACACATGTACACAGGCGGTATCAGGCCGGAGCACCGACAGCTAAAGACGCTGAGTCAGTCAGCTTGACATGACGTGATGTTCGCAACAGTGCGGCCCGCAGGATCCGCGAGTGTTTTCTGAAACATGAGCAGCTCCACTGTAACATTCCGTTCCACAGCTGCTCGTTCCACATGATCGCAAGACAGATAATCAGCATCTCACACCCTCATTCACCTCAGCACGAAAACATCACATTAGCACCCTGTCACTGCACTGACTTACACACACACACTGGGAAAATCAGAAGCACATCTATCTGGATATTGAACTCATCTGACCCCGTTCATTGAAAACACCTGCAAATGCAGAAGATGCGGTCATAACGGCAAGTAACATTCCTGTCCATATTTCCTAATAGTTCAATTGATAATGCTATAGTTCATTCAAACTCTTTCTGGTCATTCTTTTTTTTTGAATTGTGCATGCAGCTTTCATTACATTAAATCAGAAACTAAATATTTCTACTTGCTTTTAAAGAAGTATGTCATGCAATGGAACCATTTTAAATGAACTAATAATGAATGCAAATTTAATTGTGAAGGTTTAAACCTTTAAGTCTGTTGACAGGTTCTGCGTCAAGACTACCATAAACACCGTCTGGTCGACTCTAATGCCAACAGAGCACAGTGTCAACTGCAAAACTGCAGGGTGAAGAAACTTGATATCACAGGGCGAGAGAGAGAGAGAGCATGTGAACAGCTTCTTCCTCCAGTCTCACACTACAGCGCTCCCAACAACACCTCCACCGACCTTCAACTCCACCCCTCGCCGACCGTCAACTCCACCCCTCGCCGACCGTCAACTCCACCCCTCGCCGACCGTCAACTCCACCCCTCGCCGACCGTCAACTCCACCCCTCGCCGGCCGTCAACTCCACCCCTCGCCGGCCGTCAACTCCACCCCTCACCGACCGTCAACTCCACCCCTCACCGGCCGTCAACTCCACCCCTCACCGACCGCCAACTCCACCCCTCACCGACCGTCAACTCCACCCCTCACCGGCCGTCAACTCCACCCCTCACCGGCCGTCAACTCCACCCCTCACCGACCGTCAACTCCACCCCTCACCGGCCGTCAACTCCACCCCTCACCGACCGCCAACTCCACCCCTCACCGACCGCCAACTCCACCCCTCACCGACCGCCAACTCCACCCCTCACCGGCCGTCAACTCCACCCCTCACCGGCCGTCAACTCCACCCCTCACCGGCCGTCAACTCCACCCCTCACCGGCCGTCAACTCCACCCCTCACCGGCCGTCAACTCCACCCCTCACCGGCCGTCAACTCCACCCCTCACCGGCCGTCAACTCCACCCCTCACCGACCGTCAACTCCACCCCTCACCGACCGTCAACTCCACCCCTCACCGACCGTCAACTCCACCCCTCACCGACCGTCAACTCCACGCCTCACCGGCCGTCAACTCCACCCCTCACCGGCCGTCAACTCCACCCCTCACCGGCCGTCAACTCCACCCCTCACCGGCCGTCAACTCCACCCCTCACCGGCCGTCAACTCCACCCCTCACCGGCCGTCAACTCCACCCCTCACCGACCGCCAACTACACCCCTCACCGACCGCCAACTACACCCCTCACCGACCGTCAACTCCACCCCTCACCGACCGTCAACTCCACCCCTCACCGACCGTCAACTACACCCCTCACCGACCGTCAACTACACCCCTCACCGACCGTCAACTCCACCCCTCACCGACCGTCAACTCCACCCTCCTGACGTCAACTACACCACTGACCGCCCGCTCTAGACTCGCACGGAGGGCTTCAGGCACTCGCAGGATAACGGAGGGCTCCAGGGAAAATGCTGATGTTGCTCTTTCCACCACAACCCCATCCCAGACAAACTGTTCCATGGAACCTGACCTCAGGCGCATGTGTGTATTCCTAGAACGCGTTTTCTCCAACTCCTCATGGCCAACTGGGAATAGCGAGACACTAGTGATTTGGAAAAGCTACAGATTAAATGAGCTCCAAAATGATCATGAATACCCGGATGAAGCTGACGCATGTCACTTCCAAAGCCGTGGATGCCGAAGCATCTGAAAAGCTAATTCATGGAAAAAACAGTGCATATCTATAAAAAATTTTTTTTAGCACAATTGATGTGTTGGACAGCTTGATATTTAGTCATATTCAACTGAATGGCAGAAATAATAACACAGAAAATATCTGTATTCTTAAAAAAAAATAAAAAATTCAACAGTAAAGGTGAACCATGTGATTTCTAAGCAAATTAGAGCTGTTCAATGACATCAATGCTCATTTAAAACGAGTGCAACAGTGTCTACCTATTTTTTAAGCAACTTTCCGGAGCAATTTCCCCCCATTAATTGTTCCTGTATAGAGAATTTATTTTAAAAAGTTGTTGTTTTAAAGTTATAAGCCATGAACCAAACCGACCAGATACAAGTTGAATCACAAATTTCATTTGAAGCAGAATTTATTTATTTGAAGCAGTGTTAGAAAATCTGTGCAGTTAATGATTTAACAGATCTACAATCCCATGAAGCAATGCAAATGACAAAATCGAATTGATAAATTATTATATATAATAATAATCCTATAATATATATGTGAACAGTAAAAAAATATTGATACATGCATTACATCATTTGCAGAACTTCATTGGAGTGTTTCTTTGGCATGATTTGATTGGTGGCAATTTTTTGGGAGAATCATGGGTAATGTTGTTAAACAATTATTTAAAAAAGTTGAAATAATGCAGCCTGATGGCTTCAACATAAGCATGGGCTATAATTGATAACAGCCTCGTATCTCACAGTAGGTCCGTCTTTAACGTTTCATAAGCTATTGTTTAAAATTAATTCCACTTTGGAGAAAATATATGGGATTTTTACTTCCGGAACCCAACGGTCACACACTATAGAAAACATCACCGAGTAATTAGCTGATGAAGTGGATTTACTCATTGTAGAGTTAACGAAAGTTATCATGAGCATTGTAATGTTTGAAGCGGATCTCATAAACGCCAGCAGACCGGGAAGATTTAAAGATGAGGGGTTCATTCATAAATCCGTAGGATGTTACATTGAAGGGGCGGAGCTACATAAGGTCTATAGGTTCCCTTTTCTGTAGATATTTATGTTTATGGTTCGTTTACACAACAGAGTTTTCAAATTAAAACTGAAAACGTTTCATGCGTTTTGGCCGTTTATTTACACAACAACAGAATTTTGGCGTCCTGAAGCTAAGTTTACACGGAAACGATCTGAAGAGAAAACGTTGCGTTATCACTTTTTATTCTGCTTTTAGATGAGCGTCACATTATGGGGGTGTGTGGGGGTCGGGGGTCTGCGTGCATATGGTGACGCAAAAGGGATTGAAATTCGATTTAGTATGCACTCCAGGCGCTAGGTGGCAATGTGAAGCACTGAAAGTGAAAGAGCCGCTGACACTGTTTTTCATGTTTAATAGAGAGCCTAAGTCCCTCCCCTTCCGATGGACCACCATGGGACCTTATTTCGGATGAATAATGGAGCGTTTTTAATCGTTTCCGCAGAACCATGTGAACAGGGATGATTTTAACAACGTTGTCAGCAGCTGTATGAGAACAACGCAAAGGAAAAACTTTCCGGGTTTTTAGTACATAGTTCTCGTGTAAACGTGTCCTTAGAATAGCAGCTTTATGACTACAAACTGAACATTATCACTCACTATAATGATTTTCTTCAGACAGGTTTCCTCAACCACCATGGCATGCGCCATTGGTCAATCAAACAAATAGCCCCGCCCCCAGACTCATGCCATTGGTTAGGCCAGCGTTGTTGCCTTGTGCTGGTACTGAGCAATGATATTTACATTTGAATGCTTACTTAGTTGTCTTTGCATTTGGGATATGAATAATTGATCCAAAGAAAAAATTACACTTCTACTTTTCTCATGTTGAAGTCACATAGCAAAAATGCTGACAGAGACACACTATCTCGAGGATATGACCTTCATCCTAAATATTGTATCAACTGTTTTAGAATATGCATTATGCAAAGCAGTTCAGTGACGTAATCATTAACCGTTTGCTTCTATGCAGTATCATATGACGTAACGGAGTTCAACGGTCGCCTCAATTTCGTAAACGTGCGATTCACTAAAACGTTTTAACGCCCTTTAAACACAAGCGAAGGAATTAACTTTAAACTAATAACACATTTTAGCGGTTAATTTCTTATCTCAGAACAGAGTTCAAAGAACACCCTGTTCCAGGAAGTAACACTTCAAGCGCGCTTGTTGTCGTTTCAGCACAACCACGTTATGGCTAACGTTACTCGGGGGATTTGTATTAATACTTTACAACCAGTTTGACACAAATATCACGTCTAGTTAGCTCTCAAGATGGTCAGACAGCTTTAGGATGCAACTCGTTGTCTATTGTTTTGAGCTAGCTATAGCTACTCTCATATATATAGGCATATTTAATACACCAGATGATAAAAACAATCTCGCGAATTGCCAATTGATGAATAAGGGTATGAACTCATGCATTTCTGCAACCTCTGAACACAAACTGGTTGGAATCCCGAGGTTTGCTACATAAACATAGAGGGCAAGACAGTTAGCCAACTAGCTCGCCGTCATATGTGCATCGACCCCCGGACTCTGGGAAAGCTGCTGATCGGTTTGATGATGCTCTAACCTCATGCTGTACGCGCCAGCTCCGAGCTCCTGGCCGATGCCAGACAAACTGGCATCAAAGTCGTGCACAAGCCCAGACTCGATGGTCGCATCGTCCATCTTCAGCACCCACGCCATGGCGCCCAGATCCTTCTCCTCCGACTCTAACCGGAGCGCCGCCAGCTTCACCTCGTACACACAGCACCTGCGCGGGGCTCGCGTTGCCGCAGGAGTCGGCTAGTCCCACTAGAGTCGGTTAGGTGGCCACCCGCGGAAGGCTAGCTGTTGAAAGCAGGGCAAACGGATCTAGCCCTGACTGTCGTGTACCTCGCCATTGCTTCAGTTTCACAGTAACAGAGGCGAGAAATAACAGTCTCGGGATGAGCTGAGGCGTCGCGAATCGACTCAACACCGTATGATCCGTTTCCAGCTCCCGTATGTTATTCCGTTTGCATCAACACATCATATCTGTATGCGATCTTCCATTATATAAAGCAGGGTGGGAGGACGCTGTTGACTGTCACCGCATTCACACGCAATGTCCGTTGGGCTGGCAAGAGCTCGCGCGCGCTCACCTAACGTTAATCCTAAACGCAGCACGGTGTTTTTACACTAGCTGTCCTCCGAAAGCGCTCCCGTAATTTCATCGTGCTGCTGGCCCCGAGGTTTGATCTTTCGGAAGAGGCCAAAGATCACGACACATCGACACGGCCCTTCGTCTGCCACCATTCAAACGCGAGATCGCTAGATTCGCTTCAGCCGCAGCAGGGATCCGGGTCAGGAATCTGACAGCCAATCACATTCCTCTGCGAGACGCGCTCAGCCAATCGGCTTCCGACTGTCTGTCGTCATCGTCTCCCTGGCTAGAGCTCCGATACAGCTTCCAAACAAAATAACCTTTAACTTGCAGCGAATAAATTAAACGACACGTCACCTGGTGGAAGAAATGCAAACCTGTTAGAATATTAGATTAGTTTTATTTATTAAATTCTTTTTTATTATTATAGGATCTAGCTTTTTTTTTTATCTATGAGTATTTTACACATTTAAGTTCAAAACTGGGGTCCATATCAGCATGGCTGTTCATTTTTTTTTAAATAAATATAATTATTATATATTTTTGCGTGATTTATTCAGCTCCCACCAGGAGCCAGTTGCATAAACATAGTTGCATAAAGCATAAACATAACTGTCTGTTTACCAACATTCTTCAAACTATCTTGTGTTCAGCAGAAGAAAGAAACTCATACAGGTTAGGGTGAGTAAATGACAGCATTCTCCTTTTTGGGTGAATATCTTTTTAAGAACTAGTATGACCAATTAATAGTTAGCTACGGTTAATCAGTCGGTCTTTCCGGTATCAAATTAGACCAATATACATTTTTATGTAACGGACTTAAAAACGTAAAAAGATGACTAACTTTTAACACTAGCTGATGTTTTTGTGGTGGTGGTCTGGACAGGAAGGCACACAGGCCTATAGGCCTACATTTATATAAATGTATATGTATATATACAGTAATATAACATTTTATATAATAAATTCATTGTATACTATTTGAAATTTAACCAAGAAAATATATTCAAAAAGAAAAGTTTGTAAATTGTAATATTTCACATTGTAGTTTTTACAGTATTTTGCTGAAATAAAACAGCCTGTGTGAGCATAAGTATTCTTTCAAATAAAAATAAATAATAATACCAACCTTTATGAGAAAAAAAAACTTTAAAAAGCCCATACAATCAAGTTGATATTTTGATATATATATAATTTTTTATACATACAAAGAAAGTAAAATGTTCAGATCGGTTTCATTATGAACAAAAAGTGGAAACATTCTTCAAAATATCTTTTATGTTCAACAGAAGAAAGAAAATCATAACGGTGAGAAAATGGTGACAGTTTGCATTTTTAACCCTTTAATGCATAACTCGCATTTTACCTTCATACATTTGTTGTGTTTAGTTCAAGTGACAGAAATCAAAAGATAAAAATGAGACAATTAGTTCATTACTGTACATTTTCTTTATTTTAATTTCATCGTTAGCACAGGTCTAGAAATGCAGCGGGAAGAAAGAGAACTTCCTCGAGGGGGAGAGAGAGAGACCGACACTACAGGAAAGAAGTGACGAGACAGTTGCGGGACAGTTTAGATGCGTAAATACATTTCTACAAATTTCCCATCAGAGAAGAATGACACTATGCTACTTAAAAGAATCCACACACCCTCAGGACGTCACAAGATCTTCTTGAATATTCCTTTGTTAAGGTATATATAGATACATATTGCCTATGTGGTGTGGCCTCGCCGCGATGAGAATCTCAGGTGTGTGTGGCGACTGATGCGGGCCTGTTGTACGCAACCAGATAAAAAGGTTCAGTTTAATTCATGACATGCATATAGCCAAGCAAAGTATGCCTTCTAATAGAGCAAGCTGGACCAACCGCTCGTTGTTATGAACTGATATGACCATTAATAATCGACAGTGAGCAATTAGGAACGTTAATGACACGTCGCTCAGACCAAGAAGTTTTGAACTTCATCTTAAAAATCTGAGTTTCTCAAAAGCTCTTTGATAAAAAGAAATGATCTCCATGTTGCACAAAATGACACCCACGACTGTCTGCCGGGTTTCCGCCCTCCTCCAATGCTTTGTTTCTGACACACACACTCGTAGACACAATCTTCTCATTGACAAGGTGACAAAACTACATCAGACCACCACCCGGTCTCTCAGACACGAACACGGAGCGATGGTGATCCTAGTTGGGAAGAAGCGTTTCGATCCGACTGGAAGGTGACGTGGGGCCGGAGGAGGGTGTCCAGCAGTGTAGGTGGCATGCGGCTTTGCGTATCTGTATGCAAGCGGGTGTAGGTGTTTGTTTGTGTATGCATGTGAGTTAAAAAGCCAGCTAGGGTCCCCTGCACTAAGAGAGTGCTGTAGTTCTGAATAGCGACGGCACGGCTACAGGCCCTGCCCTCCCAAATCTGAAGACTGGTCACTTCCACTGGAGCCGCTCTGCGCTCGCTTTATGTACAAATTCAACAGTTTCAGCTGGGAAGAGAGAAAATGTGCATGTTATAGATGACTCTATAAAGACAGAGCGATAGTGAGACATTTAATAAGAGGAAAGCGCTCACCTTGCTGCCGGACAGCTGGCTGAGGTGAGGTTTCAGATCCTCTCCAATGACAGCATAGACGGCCACAAGGCAAAATACACACGCCTTTCGTACACTGCTCTCAGAGTTATCATAACCCTGCGAATGAGAGGAAATTACAATCAAAACATGCAGGGACCAACTTTAAAATGCCTCAGTTATGCCATTATAAAAATTCTACAACAGGTTTACATGCATCAAAGACCACACTTTAATTTTCTCATAATTTACATTGCAGCATCAGCTCTTTTCTCTCAGTGTCTGAAATGGTTTAATCAAAAATTCGGTCTCACTAAACCCCTCATTCTGAGAGCCTAGTCTGCTCTATTGGTCCGATGGCCCAGTCTGTTGTGATTGGTCAACTGCTTACAGTGTGTGTCAGAAATGCTCATTACTGCATGCTTTCACGCTGGAAGTTTAGTTCGAAACGGGGCACGGATTGCATGAAAAATTGCTAATGTGAAAGCTGTCGTGCGGACACGGGTGCGCACAGAAGTGTCGTTTACTCTGCCGCGCAAAATAGCACCAAATTTATAAAAAAAACACTATATATTGAGTTCTGTCATGTGGCGTGCACGTTTATGATGATGTAAGATGAACGCAAGTGCACCAGGGAATTAATACCTGTTCACACCAGGAGAGATAACTATTAGAATCCATGCCAGTGCACAATAAAGTGTTTCTTCTGATTGGCTGCCAATGCTTTATCATTCATCAAATTATATCTGCAAGGATTTAGATCATATAATACTGAGACCGCTCTAATTAGAGTTACAAATGATTTGCTCTTATCATCCAACCGTGGTTGTATCTCTCTATTAGTGTTACTGGATCTTAGTGCTGCATTTGATACTATCGACCACAACATTCTTTTGAATAGACTCGAAAATTATTTTGGCATTAGTGGAATTGCATTGGCATGGTTCAGATCATACTTATCTGTCCATTACTAATTTGTAGCAGAAAATGAAGAGGTGTCATATCAATCACATGTTCAGTATGGAGTACCACAAGGCTCAGTACTAGGACCGTTGCTGTTCACCCTGTACATGCTACCTTTTGGAGATATCATTAGGAAGCATGGCGTTAGCTTTCACTGTTACGCTGATGATACTCAGCGCTATACTCTAGAACCTAGAAAACTGTCTAACACTTGATGGCTGCTCTGTCAAGCCTTTGTCGTCAGTTGGGAACCTGGGTGTGCTTTTTGATACCAAACTTTAATTCGAAAGCCATTTCTAGCATCTGTAAAACCGCACTCTTCCATCATAAACTATATCTAAATTATGGCATATGCCCTCAATGACAAATGCGAAATACATTCATGACCTCAAGGCTAGATTATTGTAATGCTCTACTGGGTGGTTGCCCTGCACGCTTAATAAACAAACTCCAGCTGGTCCAAAACGCAGCAGCTCGAGTTCTTACCAGAACCAGGAAGCATGACCATATTAGCCCGGTTCTGTCAACACTGCATTGGCTCCCTATTAAACATTGTATACATTTTAAAATCTAGCTAATTACCTACAAAGCACTAAATGGTTTAGCTCCTCAGTACCTGAGCGAGTTATTAACACATTACAGTCCTTCACGTCTATTGCGATCTCAAAATTCTGGCCAGTTGATAAATAGTCAAGTAGACACTGTCAGTTTAAATCTTGACTGAAAACACATCTCTTTAACCTGGCATACATATAGCACATTATCAATTTCTATAATTCAAATCAGTTAAATTATTGTTAGGCTGCATAAATTAGGTCAACCGTAACCGGTAACACTTCCTATAACACCCGATGTACTTGTTACATCGTAAGAAGAATGGCATCTACACTAACATTAGTCTGTCTATCTCATCCTTAACCCGAGGTTACCGTAGTCAGCCGGATCCGGTCCGTATCCAGATCAGATGGTGGACCTTCACCTAGACACGACCAAAACGCAGCCCTGAATGTCAGCAGAGACCATGTCAACTAGACAATCCCTGTGAAGGCCTCGTCGACACGACAGCCATCGGCACAGATCCTCAGCAGAGATCACAAAAACCAGACAGGTCCTCCGCACAGACCTTATGGCCAGCTTTGGCTCCATACCGGCGTGATGAATCGATCTTCAAGCAAAAGGAACTGGATGAATATTTGAATGCTACCGATCCCGATCTGAATTTTGACTTGTGAAGCAGCCTGAATCATTATGACACCGTGTTCGTTCATTGGCCAGAGGAAAACCTGCCCCCCCGACTGAGCCTGGTTTCTACCAAGGTTTTTTCTCCATTCGGTCACCTGATGGAGTTTGGGTTCTTGCCACTGTCGCCTCTGGCTTGCTTAGTTGGGGACACTTAATATTCAACAATATTATTGATCTGACTGTACTGACACTGTTGTCTGAAAACTGAGCTGGATGATTACCGGTACATCATTTTTTGCTTTATAGATGAAATGAACTAATTTAATAATTGATGATCTTTACAACGGAACTGAATCAACACTGAACTGACTTCAGCTGAACAACAGGCCAAAACACGTCATTTTCCTGTTATCACTGTAAAGCTGCTTTAAACCAATATTTATTGTACAAAGCACTATATAAATAAAGGTGACTTGACCAGCTGGGGAAAAATTCTGATTCCAACGATATCGATCCTGTGTTATCATTATAGTTGTGGACTTCCCTATTCTTATAGAATTAGAACGATTATTAAAACTTTATAGTTATTGTTCCCTGCCATATATACACAGTAGCGTTTAAAAGTTTGGGGTCGATAAGATTTGTTTTTCAAAGGTCTCTTATGCTCACCTTATTTGATAAAAAATTGCAGTACAAACATACCTTTTTTTCAGGATTCTTTCAAAAGAGCAGCATTTATTTGAAATAGATATAATTTGGAGATTTTCAAATGTCTTTATTGTCATTTTTTATCAATTTAATGCATCCTTGATGAATGAAAGTATTAATTTCTTTTAAAAAAAACTAAAACAAACAAACTTTCGAACTGTAGTGTATATAAAGTACAGAATATACCTGAATGAGCCCAGGGACGATCTCTGGGAGCATCTGAACGAGACCCTCTTTGGGCAGCCGGTCAATGACTTTGGTGAGCATCTTGATGGCAGCCAGGTTGATGGGGTAATCTGCCGACTGGATGATGGGGCATAGCACCTTGATACACTGATCGGGACTTATTGAGGTTGCCAACATAGACGCCCCCTCTTCTGCGGCCCGCACCACCTGATTCAGAGAGAAAAGGACATTTTGTGCCTGGGTTTAGATTTGCGCTTTAGGTTGGTAGTCTGACGTGCTTCACGTCTGTGTGAATTGTGATTTTTTGGGTGAACTATCCCTTTAGGGACGCCTGACCTCTTTGTGTGGGTCTTTATGTGCTTCCAGGGTCTTCATAATGGTGAGTTCCGCATAGTTTTTAAAGCGCCACGGCTGCCTGTTAAGGATTTCCTTTAACACCCGGAGTGCTAATGCCCGGATGACGTGCTGAGAGAGAAAAATAAAGATCAGCAACTAAATTTGGGTGTCCTCATGACTCACATTAGAGTGTGTTTACAGCAGTGAGTGTATGTTTGCGATCACCTCTCCATCCCCAAGTGTTTCCAGGAGCAGCAGGAGGATGGTTTTGAAGTGCTCGTCCCAAACATGCAGTTGTGTTTCTCTGATCAGACGCATTAGCTCACACAGCGCAGCTTTCCTCTCTTCCACTCGTTCGCTGTGATTCGAGAGCTCCTTTAGGAGCTCAGAAATCACCTCAGACTGGTCCACACCACTGTCTGTAACACCATCAGCAGAAAGGAAGTAAGACACACGCGGGTTTACATGCATACACTTGACCAAGCAGTTACAGAAGTGCATTACCATCAGTGGAGCACTCGGCATCCTGGTCTGCATCTTTCAGGCTTTTACTAAAAGGGGAGGAGCTGAAGGACGAGTCAGAGTAGCTGACTGGCTGGTATTCCCCTTTTGGGCGGGGACTCGACGAGAGGAGCGGCATTGTATTTAGCAGAGATGTCTTGTTATCCAGCGCCGTCCGACCAGACTCCGTGGTTTGATCACAACCCTGTAAAGAGACACATTCATAATACATTCACACAGTGATATGCTTTTAGATTGCGGTGTATTTTATAATCTGATTAGACGGCTCTCTGGAATACTTGATTCTAACTGGTCAATATCCACAGCGAAAAGTCAAACGGTTTAATATAATGAGTGCTTATCTGTATTATCTTATCTGTATCACCATTATTGCTCATCTTATCTGTATCACCATAGCCCATGGTAAAATACCAGTGCTTTCATATCACTCTGCAGTCTTTGCCTTTTTATATCAAGTCATCTCAAGTGTTATTTTAGTATTATTTATTAATATGAGAATACAATTAAAATTAATTTTAATTTTGTTGTACTTTTGTCAATTTTCTTACTTTAAAAAAAATATATTTCTATTTAGCATTATTATTTTTAGATTCAGTTTTAGTTATCAGTACCTCAACTTAAATTTTAAATGATGATTTGGCAACTAACTGAATTTTATTATAAAAGTTTTCTCCATCTATAATTTATTTTATTTCAAAAAAAATTTTTTTTTAAATAGTTTGTTTTAGTTAACAATAACAATACTGTAAAATGGTAATACTGATGCATTATTAAGTATTAAAAAGGAACTATTATGCCACTTTACAAAGTCTTGATTTTGGGCTCTACTAGAATAGGTTTTAGGTTCCAACCTTTATGAAGCCCCTCCTTCTGAAAAAAACAATGTGCTCTGATTGGTCAGCTGGACCAGTGTGTTGTGATTGGTCAACTGCTTAGAGCGCGTTTCAGAAATGCCCCGCCCCTTATCATAACTGCCAGTTTCAACACAGAACACACAACTAACTAAACCCTGCCCCTTTATTCTGCGTATTAATGACTTAAATGAGGAATATTGTGACGTGTTTGTTCCCGGAAGAAAACTCAAGACTACAATAGAGGCGTTTCAGGGAGTTCAGAAACAGTGACACTGATATAGAGAATAACTCTCTTTGGAGGGACTTTGTGCTTTGTAACTTCGCACAAAACAGCAAAATTACACACTAAAAAAAGCTAAACATGTAAAAAAAAAAAAAATTTTTTTTTAAAAGGTCCTCTTTTACCTGATCACCACTGACTGACAGTGACAACATGACTAAATTAGCTGGTCTTACCTCTTCTCCACCATCTCCATCTCTTTTCCGCGCGGGCTCTGTCATGTCCTCTTGGCTGCGGACGCTGAAGTTCTGGATGGCCTGACTGACTCCTCTTAGGGAGCTGTAGATCTCCTCAGAGTTCATGTTCTCGGTATCGTAATCAAATGCACTGTGAAATGACACACACATAAATTACATGGAATGTTTAGCTACGCAGAAATGCTGAGCAAACAACTAAATAACCCAAATTACAGCATTAATAGAGTGAATCTATGTCAATGTTTGTAGTTTGAGACCCAGTGGCGTACCTTGGTGAAGGTGTGTTTTGTGATGTGTTGGTAGGGGATGTTAAAGGGCTCGACCAACTAGCTGGTGATCTTGGGGTGTGTCGGGTGAGTGGGCTTCCCATTGTAGCCTGCAAGATAAAAAAAGCATGTGTTAGTGCTGACAGAAAAGTGGTTCAGAAGCGTTTCTTAAAGGAACACTACACTTTTTTTTGGAAGTGTAGATAATTGAATCTGATTAGACCGTTAGCATCTCTCAAAAAAAAAAGACCAGAGTTTTGATATTTTTCATATTTAAACCTTGACTTGCAGCAGGCGCAATGATATTAAACAGCGCCTGAAAGAAGTTTGTTGGAAGTTACTTTGCTGGGGACTATTTTCAGGCGCTGCGTAATATCATTGCGCTGCTGGTACGGCAGCAGTTCCTTGATTATTACGCAGGAATTATTCGCAACTTTTCATTTTCCGTCGGTCTTAGTACACGATGTAACTACAGATGAGTTAAGTTTTAAATATGAAAAATATCAAAACTCTTTGGTCATTTTTTTATGCTAACGGTCTAATCAGATTAAATTATCTATGCTAAGCTATGCTAAAAGTGCTACCGCCAGACCCGGAGATCGGCTGAATGGATTCGAAAACGGTAAAACTGTTTAACTGTAGGGGAGCTGGAAAATGAGCCTATTTCCAAATAAAGTGCAGTGTTCCTTTAAAGAGTTTGTTAATCACCTGGGCTGCGTTGCCTGTGTTTCGTAGATGGTTCTGCAACAATTTGGTGGCTCCATCCTGAAAGGTTTTAGGTAGTGCTGCAAGAAGCATTGTGAACTCCGGTGTGTTCAGCTGGAACAGTGAGATCAACACCGACTGCGCTGCCTGTAATCAAAGCACATAATCAGGCCTTCAAACCAATCACCACCACCAGAGGAGATCTAGCAAACTATAAATAAACAGATCTCACATTTAAAGCTGAAAATGTAGAAACATTTGAAAAAATCATTCATGTAATAAGCACATAATGTCTTGTACCTTTCTGACATCCGAGCTCTTGGGTTCGGTGGTCCACGTAATGATACGAGACACTGCCAGTCTGGTTTCGCTCGAGTTGACAAAATCCTGTGGCTCCATTTGTAGTGTCAATGTTTCTATGTACTTCAATATGGCCACCTTCACCTGAAACATTATTCTTATGTTACAACTCTGCAACTAAATCATCTAAGGCATAGTATGTCATCCAAGACAACAGTAGCATTCACTCCAAAAACATTTTACCTCATTTAAAAACCCTCCTTTAATCAATCTTCTCCACATAAAGACCAATCAGAATCAAACATGTTTCCACAAATCAACGCTGCAGACCATCCGTTACAGACAAGCACACAAAGTCACTTAATTACAGCTATTCTTAAATCCATGAAATGAAGCAAGACAGCAGGGGGAAGTTGGGACGAGCATGACGGGTGTGTTGGGCACAGCACAGCGTTTCAAAGGCAAGGCTTGTGTATTTGTGTTGTGTTGCGCTCTGCTCTCGTTCACTGACGCCCCTCTCTCTCAAACATCAATCTGCTTCTGTCAAGACTGACTGATCAAGGCCCTCAACAAGAACTTTCTCCCACATTTTCTACACTACCTTTCAAATGTTTGCGGGCGGTAATTTAAAAAAAAAAAGTTTTTGAAAGTCTTTTGTACTCAGCAAAGCTTAAAAATAGAGTCATATGTGACCCTGGACCACAAAACCAGTCTTATGGGTACATTTTTAATTGAGATTTATACACAATCTAAAAGCTGAATAAATAAGCTTTCCATTGAAGTATGGTTTGTTAGGATAGGACAATATTTGGATGAGAT
Organism: Phoxinus phoxinus; assembly: GCF_949152265.1. Classification (NCBI taxonomy): domain Eukaryota; kingdom Metazoa; phylum Chordata; class Actinopteri; order Cypriniformes; family Leuciscidae; genus Phoxinus; species Phoxinus phoxinus. The sequence continues at coordinate 3,512,265 of NC_136894.1, forward strand.
ACAAATCTGGAATCTGAGGGTGCAAAAAAATCTAAACATTGAGAAAATCTCCTTTAAAGTTGTGCATTTATGTTCACAATAGTGCTGCATTCACTCACAAAAATATATTTTTTAATATATTTAAGATAGGAAATTTACAAAATATCTTCATGGAACATGATCTTTACTTGAAATCCTAATGATTTTTGCATAAAAGAAAAATCGATCATTTTGACCCATACAATGTTTTGTTGACTATTGCCACAGATATACCAGTGTGTCTCGAGACTGGTTTTGTGATCCAGGGTCACATATTGTTACAATTTAAAATAGCTGTTTTCTATTTGAATATATTTTGAAGTGGAATATATTTTGAAGTGTAATTTATTCTTCAGTCACATGATCCTTCAGAAAACATTCTAATATGCTGATTTGCTGCTTAAAACATTTCTTATTATTATCAGTGTTGAAAACAGTTGTATATACTGCTATATACATTTCTATACTGTCTATTTGATAAATTTCTTGCTGAATAAAAGTCTTAAACTCTTTAAAAAAAAAAATCTTTCTGTAATAGTGGTGAATTACGGGCGGAAATCTGAGTTACTTATCCCTGTCGGTTAATCCTGAATAAAAGTCGAGCTAGCTTAGCTAAGGGGTTTTAGTTGTGGGAGCTGCGCGTTACAGAATTGCTTCCCCTGTGTCTCACTGACCTGAACTGCTTGGTTCCACAATTGGATATTTTCCTGCAGTGTGCAAGCATGCCGTCGCTTTCTGAGGGGAAGCAATTCTATAGCCCCGCCCCCGTACCAGCAACAGCGCCTTCTCCCCGGCTTCAGAGAGAGAGAGGGAGAGCACGTCAATGAAAGGGAGCCCTGACAGACACGCAGATAAGGGGAGAAAACTGGACAGGGTGCGGTAAGAAGTCAAACTGCTGGAAAGATGCCGAATGTGAGGTAGATGAAAGGGAGATGGTTTGGGGAGAGGGGAGTTGGGCAGATGTGGTTATGGGATTGGTGTAGGGCAGTGTTTCCTACAGGATTCTCTTGTTGTAGCCGGAGACGTCGACACAATTTTTGACAACACTATTTTACAGTGTCCTAGTTACTAATAATTATGAATAATTACATTAAAGTTTTTCCCCCCTCAAATGTATCAAAATATTGTCATTTAATGCTCCCTGTTATTATTGTGAATTAAAACAATTAAAATTGATTTTGGAAATTAAAATAATGCTAAAATATGATTAAAAACCAAAACCTAGAAATTTTACCTTGGCGACAAGCTGAAAAAAGAAGCTTCAGTTGAAGCACTAAAACTGAAATAAATAAGTTATATAGAAATATATATATATAACTTCTAATGACAAACAAAAATATAGGAGATAAAGGCTAATACAAAATGTTAATAAATACTACTAGAATAACTTTGGGACCCTGTTAATACAACACAAATGTGCATTTTTAGTATTGTAAAAAATAAAAAGATAAAGACTTTCAAAAACCGTAATCTTACACTGATTTAATGGATTAATTAATAAGAATGGTAAAAAATGAGCGATTGGTTTACAAATTCAACAATGCAATAGCAATATAACATAGCTAAAATGGTGTCTGTTCATATTCAGCTGCGGTGCAGGAAACACTGAGGTAGAGGTTGGGGATTCTTATGCAAAACATTGTCCTTGTGGTTTGCATGAGCTTTAATGGAGGGGTAACAACAACAACAACAACAAAAACCTGAGTACAGTGAGCCAGCACATGACATCCTCTAGAAACTCCAAAGCAAGCACCAAAACAGCCATGTCAGGATACTTTACATTCACTGAAAGCCATGTTACAGGACACTGTCAGTCCTAGTCACCCATCCATACAGTGTGAAGACACAGTGTCACAAAAAAAAACACTTACCTTTAAGTTTGGTGTCTGTGTTTGGTCAACTGTGAATCTCATCAGGATAGTGAACTGCAGATCATTCGGGAAAGATTCTCTGAAGAAAGACACAAGAGAAATAAATGAATCATTCTTGAGAGCAGATATCTGTGGACTCTTGATATCAAAGCATTGCAGAAATAATAGCTGACAGGGTCACACTTTATTTCAATAGTCCACTTTAGACATTCTACTAACTATAGGTAACTCTGCAACTACATGTTAAGTAGACTGTTAGATTAGTTGGCATGCAGTTGGAAAGTTACTTCTAGTCAGTATAATTGTCTGTTGTGGAGCATCAAAATATAGAGTTAGCAGATATTAAGCAGACAGTCTACTAATACTCTAATGACTGCAAGTTGACATGTAGTTGCTTATAGTTATTAGAATGTCTAAAGTGGACTATATAAATAAAAGTGTTACAGCTTCCGATTTGTCCATGCAACACACCTTGTGACGTCCAGGGCTCTCTGTACTTTGGCTTGTACTGAGCCGAGCAGGTCCGCTCCCATTTTCTTCAGCAGTTGTGTGAGCAGCACAAACAGCCAGTCCTGCAGATCCTCCTTATGAACCACAATGAAGTCCACAAGTGTCTCCAGAAACATGCTGAACACCTGGGCAAACATCAGCAGCAAAATAAACATCAGATCACAACAAAAGTCAAAACAATAAATGAAGAAAAACCCATGACCATGTACGAAAGTAATCAGTTTTGATTCATGCATTCATCTTGTTCAGTCAGAAGACAGTCATTGTTCATTTGTTAGAGATAGTTATGGCAAATATTAATGTTGCAATTATGATTTTTATCCCCAAGTAGGAAAAAATGCCATGTTCCAACTTCATCTGAAACTGTGATAAGCAGGATATAAAATTCCAAAAACTTAAAAATTCTCCAAATGAATAGCAGAGCGTAAAGTGACAAAAAAAAAAGACCCAGTTTTTGTATAAAGGTGATATAAATAAATATATAGATAAATAAGGATTACAATTCTCCCATGATTCAGGACAGACAACTAAACAAAATAATTTACTAGAGGTTGTAAAAAAATGTTAATTGCAGCAGACTGTTTAAATAATATTACATTTAAATATTGAATGAATGATTCAATGATAAATATTTTTTTTAAGTCAGATGTCGCCACTACTGGTGTAACGATATATTTGACTATCTTTATTTGAAACATCAAGTTAGTTTAAAAAAATGATTGATTTAACATTCAGATTTAAATGTTCGCTGTGAAAGGTTGTCAACTTGTCAAAGGTTTAAGGTTTAATAGACATCATTGTCAAATTGTTATTTAGGAATAAGAACACGTGGGTGTTTGAATCTAGATTATGATCTTTTAGCGATTAATTGTGCAGCTCTAATGGGGTCTCTACACACTTATCAATATAATGATATGGGGAAGTAATATAAAATACAGAAATATGGGGAAACTGCATGTTAACAAAAATCCATTGATAGCTTTGGAAAATTTGATCATTTTCTACGTTGATCTGATATTCCAAAAAAAAAAAAATCTGTATGGAAGAGAATCAAATGATTTTAAAGTGCAGTTTCTTTAGATGATAAAGGCACTACTTGGTTATTTACCGATTTGGGGGAAAAATCACAAGATTTGTCTCTTTAAAAACATAAATACATTCTGAAACATCAAACACACAGATTACTGATCAGATATTGATGTGTATAATAGACACTTTTTAGATATACTTGATTAGTTAACAGCAAAGCCACAGATTAATAGCAGGATCAACAACATCTTTGACATCACATATTCACCATCCTATTTGGTTACTGATTAGTATATTAGTAAAGTACACTGCCCTGTTAGTGCTCTGTCCCAAAAACACAGCCAAAAAACTGAATAAATGCTTTCCAGCTATTTATTAGAGCAGCATCTCACAGTTTCTGGATATAGACATGGCACTAAAACAAACAAGCAATAAAATAAAAATAAATAAATAAAAAGTGCACAAAAGTTAACCAAACTTACTCTCTACAGTTCCACCACAGGGAAAGGCATGAAAAGAAACAAACACACTGGTGAATTTCCGTAACTGTGGGACCATTTTTCGAAAAACATGAAATTAAAAAAATTTAAATTAAAAGATCCACTATGTAACTTTTGTCATACATCATCAATCCTTCTTCCAAAAAGTGGTTGCATCTTACTCTGATTCACTATAAGCCAGTTTTTAGAGTTTATATTTCAGACCTGACTGGATGGTTTTCACAGGAAATTGCATCTTTCACTCGCCCATATGTGTCTCGTCAAATCCATAATTTGAGAAAAGTGGCTCCGGTTACTTTGACGTGTGTGTGTGTGTGTGTGCGTGTGTGTGTGTGTGAGAGAGAGCGGATTACATGATGGAGCTGCTAAATCTTAGCAACATTTATTTAGCAGCCAGGGTAGTCTATCAACTCTCAGTTGGCTTGCGAGCTGGAAAAAACAAACTCTAGTCAGGCCAATCACATCGTGTATAGAGTCGGCGGGCGGGCTTAACAATGACGACAGGGTTGCGGCGAATCCCTGCTACTTGAAAACAAAGAATGGCTGCTGCTGGCGAACAGCTGTAAATCAAATTGGCCGTGACTCTGGAAGACTTGGAGTTAAGCTTTCTTTGAGAATAAAACAGAGAACGGCACTTAAGTCATTATTAAAAAAAGGAAGATGTGTTCGGAGTTTTGCCGACTGGATCTTTGCCGCTCGGACTACATCACCTTCTTCGTTGCTCTGGTTGGTTGTAGCGCTATCCTATTGCGTGCAGAGGGAATTTGAAAGACAATCGTTTATCCCGCCCCTCGGATTGAGCCCTGCCAATGGTGAGTTACCAGACCTAACATCTTGATGTGGGTCAGGCTTGCCAGGCTAGCTAAATCTCCAACCTCAGAGGAACAAACGCCGCACAGAGGAGAGTCTGCTGGTGATAAGAGAACGAGACCGAGCTCGTAATAAAACCCGAATCAACATTGGCTTGGCTTTTTGGAGATTGCGAGAACTGAGGGATTTGAAATGCTGTAAAAGGAGATGGTGTTTTTATTACTCAACAGGTAAGGTATTTTATTGAACAGATAAATTGCAATATGCATGTCTTTAAAATATGTATGTTTAGAGTCGTATGACTCGGCTTAGCTCGCCTCACTTTGGCTCGGTTTGCTTTTTCAGCTTCAAAGCGGGTGGGATTATAGATTGATCATTATAGTTGCCTCGCCTCTATTGCCATGACATCATCGTAAACGCTGGAGCTTTTAAAAGGAAGTCGTTTAATTTCATTATGGTTGTTGTAGCGCTGTGCTGGAATTTATTTTCAAGAAAATATCATGTCTAATAATGTGTAAAGCAACAGTAACGTCTTCAGCTCGTCAGCTTGAGATCCTTTCCATCTAAACTGGTTATATCTCTTAAGTCTAGAAGTGAATGTTTTATGAACAGTAGGATAACCATATTCATACACACAGTCACGAAAAGCCGAAGCACAGCCAGAACAATATTCTTCCACAAAATGCATGCAGTTTTGATTTTTAACTGCTAGAGGGTCAAAAGTTACATAGTGCACCTTTCTTGAAAATTATAAAATGATTTCATTCATTGTACGGTACTATGGAAATTATTTTGAAAATGAAAAAAGAGAGAGACAAAGACAAATAATGCACCCCCCATCCAATCATGACCATAAAAGAACAATATACCTGGGGAAAAAGGTCAAATAAATAAATAAGCATATTTTGTCATTTATATATCCACACAAAAGGATCCAGGGTTTTTCCAGACCCTTGAAGAACAGCTCTGGAGGCTGTAGAATATAATCATGTTGGACAGGAGTGAGAGAATGACTTTTGTACCTTAAAAGAGGCAGAACTGATACCGGATTCTGCCGTGCCGAAGCCTCTGGGGTCACGCTGCAAATCAGAGAGAGGGGCGGGCCATGAGCCCTGTAATCAGATATAAGGGGCGGAGCTACGGGCTACCCGACAAGAGAGAGAATGCCAGAAGGAGGTTCCAGGAAATCGTTACAAGCGAGAGAAAGAGAGACACCTCAAACGCGGGTTAGTCTGTGTGTGTGTGTGTGTGTGTGTGTGTGTGTGTGTGTGTGTGTGTGTGTGTGTGTGTGTGTGTGTGTGTGTGTGTGTGTGTGTAGAACTGGGCTGTCAACGTTGTAGGAATACTGCACCTTTCCTGATGCGTTTAAAGGTGGTGTTCCGCAAATTAGACTATCCACATTTTTTATTTATATATAAATTTTTTTAAAAGACGGAATTATGTTATATTTCTATAATTTTTTTTACCTTTTACCTAACTTAAATGTCAACGCTTATACTGAAATCTATCTATATTGAAAAAAATGCTATATTGAACTCATATGTGATTTTCTCATGTCTTTCCTAAAGTCCAACGATTTGTATAATATTTTTAAGATATATTTTTTGGGAATTGTGACAGTCTCGTGGGTGAGTATGCGTGAGTGCAAGCATGAAAGAGAGAAAAGCTACGGAGGAAGTTTGGGCTGGCGTTGCAGTGGTTGAAAAAGACGAGCTTTTAATTTTTCTGAAATCTGAAATCCACTCAAACCAAACCATGCGATTAGCCACGGTCCTCAACCCGAGAGTTAGTGTACACTGCACATGCCCGAGAGTGTGGGTCTGTGAGTCTGTGGCGAGAATATGGGCTGTGGGTGAGGCAGAATCCGATACAGTCAAGCAGTTTTGTGTGATGCAAGAGTTCATGCTGGTTTATGTCCGCAGGAGTGTGTGCGTGAGTGAAAGTGGCATGCGAAGGTACCTTGCTGTGTGGGTCTGCAAACATCCTGGTGAAAATCTCACATAACCTCTTCAGCTCAACACGGCTGAAACGGAGAGAAAGAACAAATTAAACACAAACTTGCATTGAACATGAGAGAGTTTATTTACATATGAAACAAAAATCAGCCAATTTAGCAAAACTTTAGGAATGAGTGGAAGCTCTGCGTTACCTGAGAGTTCGCTGGTTTTTCAGCAACGCCTGCAATCCCATCAGCCCTTCTTTTCTCTCGGACCAGTTGGCAGAGGCACAGCGATTGAGCACTTCGGCCACGTCCTCAGTCTGCCGCATATATGTGGGAATACTGCCGTTTCGGGAGCTGTACGAACGCTCTGAACACGCGCTGGAGGCGTCGCTATTCGCATCATCATCCGAGTACATCCCATAGTTGTCATACCGCCGCCGAGCTGGTTTCTTCTGCTTAGGAAACATAAAATTAAATCCATATGATTATTTTAGGTATCAATTAAACACAGACAACTTGAAGGAAAGACTGAAAATGTAAGTTTAACATCAGTATTAACATCACTTTAATGCAGAGAGACAGACAGAAAGCCAGACACACTAACCTTGCCCCGCATATCTCCTAAAAGCTGGCAGCATTGATAAAGCCAAAAGGTTAAAGTTAAAGCATGATAGACAAGTTAAAGACAGACATTTAAGCGCATGATACAATGGTTATGTGAATCTTCTGTTAATTTTGTGAGTACAGTTCTTTGCATAAGTTTGATATTTATAGTAAAAAAAAAAGGTATGGATCAGTACATTTGACATCCCTACACAACAGCATGTATATACAGCACATAAATGACCATTCAAAAGTTTGGGGTCAGTAATGTTTTTGTTTTCATTTCATATGTTAAAAAAAATAAAAGTCTCTTATGCTCACCAAGGCTGCATTTATTTGATCAAAAATATAGTAAAAACAGCACTATTGTGAAATGTTACTGAGAAAAAAAAACTTCATTCTTCAGTGTCACATGATCCTTCATTTATAAATTATAATATATCGATTTGGTGGTCAGGAAACATTTCTTATTATGATCAACGTTAAAAACTGTTGTGCTGCTTTATATTCTTTTAGAAAACTTGATACATTTTTTCAGGATTCTCTGATTAACACAAAGTTAAAAAAAAACACATTCTTGCAGAATAAAAGTAATTTCTTCTTAAAACAAACTCAAACTTTTGAATGATATATATAAACAAAACAAAAGATTTATCTTTCTTTAAATGGTTAAACATGAGATTCTGGGTATGTAAATGTCTGAGAAAAAGGGCATGTAAACGTATATGTGAGTGGGGTGTAAGTCGAGTTCCTGTGTGACTGTATAATATATTTACCAGCGCATCTGCCAGGGCTTCTTCCACGTCTGATCCGGTGTTCAGCACTCTCATGGCACTAACTGAAGATGAGAGACGACTGGACTGAGACATACCCAACCCAGAACCTACAACACACATCACACATTTTACACACACATCCACAAATACAAAAAATAAAAAAACACACCTATATGTCCAAACTAAAAAAACACATGCAGTGATCTTATCGATACTGAGCAATCAGTTCAAATAATGCACCAACAATAAAGACACTGAGACTAGAAAACCGAAAACCAATCATCACAATATAAAACATTTATGAAAAATAACCACAAATGCCCAAACAACAACAACAAAAAACAATTCCAAAAACAAGGACACGTAGAAAAAAACTTGGGTTAATTTCAGGACAAATCATAAGTGACACTTAAAGGTTTTCCACGTGAATCTACTTGAATACGGTTGTTATCGAGGTAATGGTTGGAACGGTTGTTATGACTAAAACTAAACTTAAAGCATGCAGGTCCGATGGAGGCTAAACTGAAAGAAGCAGAAGGATGAGATGAAAAACTAAAATTCAAAAAGTGACAATGACTTAAAAAAAAAAAGTTTTTGAAAAGAGTCCTGTGCCGCTGAGGTGACAGTTCACCTGCTGCCCCGAAGGCATCTGGGGCATGAAGAGCACCAGTTGAGCGCGAATAATGCCGGGATGCTGCAACACACACACAAGAATGCAAACAAGCACACACGCGTAAATAACCAGACCAGTGTTAGAGCTCACCAGAGAAACTCCCAATTAGCAGTAAAGTGAGAACGTCCCATCACCAAACACACACATGCCCTGCTGTGACACACAATTTCACACACTTCAAGTGTCAGTGCTGAAGGATATTAGTCCAGTTCTGCATTACAGCAAGAAAATTCACACTTTCATCAGGTAAGGTAAAATTTATTTTAAATGTGGCATACCCAACATCAAAAATATTGCTGGAAGCAGACAGTCTCTTAAATGTCTTATCTTTATTCCACTTTGTGCCACTCAAAATAAATATGCAATGAAAATGTTGATTCTTAAAAACAAAACAATCATAAAAGACATCATCTGTGATGTTGAAGTATGTATAAGGTATTTTTTGGTACACCCAGGGCAACGGCTATTTGTCAGAAAGCTTGCATATATTTATGTAACTATAAAACTTAGTGATTTATACGTATGTAATTGTCATTCACAAACTATTTTTCTTCCTCGTATGATATTTTTTTGATAAACAGGACATTCAACAAGAGATAAAAACAAAGTATGGTAGGTACTGATGAGGAATGTACATTAAAAAATACAAACTGTGAATTTTAATTGCATGTTGACTATTAGGGTAATTCCTGTCTGAGGTTTTACCTTTACGATAATTTTTCTCTTGTAGTTGTGTGCTGCATTTACAGACCATCTCAGACAAAGCTTGTCAGCATCCATCAGTAATGTTCACCATGTAAGATGAGGTGAAAAAAACACAAAAAAAACAAGAGAAAACTGCTTCCTGATCAGGCTGAACCATGAGAGGGACTTTTAACCCCAAAGATATTCTTAATACAATGTGCGCCAGCAGTGCAGCACAAACATTTGTGTTTGGCAGCTGCAAAAAATTTGAAGCAAACTGAGTCCAGCAAAGAGCAAAATGTGCAAAAGCTTGACTTCCAGTTTCGAATGAAGCAAAGGAGGACATATCGTTTTTCATTTTTCAACATGGCATGATCTTGCCTAATCGGTTATGCCCCTGCTGAGTTGAAGCTGATTGGTCCTGGTAGATGAAATGGTTGCCGTGGTTACTCACCGAGCGGTGTGAAGGAGCGCACAGGGCTGGTGTCTCTGCTGCTCTCTCGACTGGCTTCACGACTGCAGCCCTGACTCACGCTAGGCCGTGGTATACGACTACCCCTCGCTGACCCACCCCCAAGAGAAAACACCAAGAAAAGAGCAGAGAGACAAAAAGGTAAAGAAGAACAGAGACATTGGAGGGTATAACAGACAGACAAAGCAGGAGAAATATAGAAGGAATAGCCGTAACAATTACATGGACAATGGAGTTTGAACTTTTTGAGAGAAAAAAAAAGAGGTCCCAAAACAGAGCCCTGAGGAACCTCGCATAAAATAGGCAGGAAGAAAACAAAAAATAAACTCAATATTTGTACTAATTTCTAGAGTCCATGCACAAATTCCACATTAAAGGAATAGATTAGAAATGAGCAGACATTCACTGACAGGACGAACAATTAAAAGGTTAGGAATTAAAGGGTGAATGTTATTAAATGGAAGGTGGCAGGTCTGGATGTTTGCTTTTATATCCCGTCTCTTAACCAATGTTCAACGTTCATCTGCATTCATGAGATGGACTTCACACATCCATTTTTGCAAAGATCAGCATCAAGCTGTGGGGTTTAACATCACAGCAGACAAGGGAAGACCCAGCAAGGTTAATGAGATTGCATGTTCTGCTTTCCCAAAGCAGTGTGTTACACGCAAAACAGCACAACCTCCAGCATGAAACACCATTAGGATGACAGCCCCAGCTTAGACAGGCAGATGGATTATCATTATGGGATGGCTGGCAGACCAAGGCAAAAAAAAAAAAAAAAGTCATACCTCCTTTTGATCCATTGTAGATGTGGCTGATGTTTGAAGGAGCTTTGATTGAAAGAAAACATTTCAGTTTTGATAAGAACACTGTCACCCGTTTACGTGAAGGCCTACAGAAGTCTTGGGGCCAATTGCAACACTTTATGATCTTATGTGCCAACAGATTCAATGGACTGATAAAGTTCTTTTATTCATCAGACAGAAGAAATTCTCACGGTCACAGACAGAAACGAGTGCTTACCAACAGACAGGCGTGTGGGGCTGGAGTCTCGACTGCAGCCTTGACTGCGTGGGATCCTGCTGCGACGGTGGGAGCCCGGAGCAGCGCTCACACGCTGAGCTCCCGTACTGAGCGTGCTCAGAGCTGTGCTGGTCAAAACCCGGCCTGGTGAACCCGAGCGAGAACCCGCTGCAGATATATAGAAAATGAAAAGACAAAAGAACTGTGAGACTGACAGACCACTAAATACATACACAAACAGCTTTATATATAATCAGGGCTTGACATTAAAACCCACAGCAGTGGAGTGTGTACTAGCAACTTTGGCGGGTTTAATTTTATATAATATAAATTTTTCAATTTAAAAAGGCATCTGAAATAATAAACTACGTGCAATCTAGTGTTGACAAAAATATAGATTTTTCGATACATATCGATAATGAAATATCTGAAACTCTGCAGGTTACACAATACCAGCTGCACGTTCTCGCTCTCTCATCTCTCCGACAGTGAGTTGGACACGCATACTAACCCGCGTCCCTTTACTCACTTGTTTCATTTGCTCAGGATGAATATTGTTGGTGTTACAGTGCTTTAATTTTTCGGTGTGGGTGGGATATTAAGCATAATTTTATTAATTCCTGCAGATTTTGTGACCCAAAGTGCGTCAGGTCTTAGTGACAGCAGCCTAATATACCGGCTGCCAAATTATGAGATAATGTCAAAAATATCTATATGGCAGTTTTTCCCTATGGTTTTGAAGTCAAAATTGTTGCCAGTGAAAATGCTGAGTGGCTAGTAACTTTGGAAAACCACTAGCCGAAGTGGCTGGTGAGCAAAGAAGTTAATGTCAAGCCCTGTATATAAAAAGTAGCACAAATTACATTACTGTCCACCGAAACCAAACATCAACAACTAATCCTCATAGCTATGCTATTATTTTTACTGTTTATCCACACAACAATAATTCACACTACAATAATCACATGTACAGATGACGGTTTGACATAAAAGTGCTAGTGCTGTGATTCCGATTGTGTCAAGACCAAAAGGGAAGAATGAAGTTTACCTAGTGAACAAGTGATAAATGTTTCTATACTACAGAGACTACACAAACACAAATGAACATGCTCACGCTGCACTTTGACACACCAATTACCAAATCTTTAAATATCCCCACACAGTGACATGTAAAGCAGGGGTGGGCGATATGACCAGATTCTTATATCAAGTTAATGGTATAAATCAGACAATAGTTATTTTTTGCTGGAAATTCAAGCAAATATGTTTTAAGATGATTCATGACAGATGAAAGAACCAGTACTGAAACAGCTTCACATTACATAAAACTTGAGTTAAAACAAAGCCACCACTTTGAAGGTATCTGCAATTTTTTGTATTTTTTTTTTTTCACACCACAAATATAGAGGAATTAGTAGCCCCTTTCACACGCACGTTGATCCCGGGAAATTGCCAGAGTGCCTTCTGTGTGAACGCAAACATGTCCCGCGATTGATGCCGAGATCGATCCCGGTTGGGGACCTAGTAACATTGCCGGGATCAGTCCCAGAACGCACCCTGTGTGAACAAAAGCCAGGAGCAATCCCGTAAGGGGTGTGTAGTAGTGATGCACGTGCCATGGCACGACTGTTCTTAGAAGAAAGTTTGTGTTCGTCATCAACAAAGAAAGAACGAAAAGATGTCTGCAAACTGGAAGCAAGCAGAGACCAGGAGCTCCTCACTATCCGCGCTGAAGCTGAGATCGTTCGTCAGCTTTGTGGAACGGTATGCGATACGTTGGTGTACATGTTTTCGGCGCGTACGTTACACGTCTCATCCTGACGTCACGTGTCTTTACGGGATCTTACCGGGATGTGTGTGTGTGTGAACGCACTCACAGATCCCGGAAAATCACTGGCAGTGTGAATGAACCAAAATCAAACGATTATCTGTGTATTTTCCAGAATCTCTGTGTGAAAGGGGCTAGTGTAGCAGATTCCCAGCAAAAGCAGAATTGGTATCAACGAAGGGCATATACCGTCATACCGCCCAGCCTTATATAAGGTTCAAGTTTTTCACAGGTTTGAAGAGAGAGAAAAAAAAAAAAAAAAAACACCATCCAATGTGAACCAAGCGACACACCCTCCATGCAGTGAAGAGAGTGGGTGCTGATGGCAAAACCATGTTTTTCCATGAATCAGGACAAGGGAAGATGTAAGACTAGAGGGTGGAGGCCCACAGGATGGGAGTGACTGGACTAAGTGAATAAATGACAGGTGAAATATGTTGAAAATCTTACCACCAACAGGGGTAGCAGACTGTGATCCTGAGCCAATGAGGGGAAAGGATTAGGGAGCGGGAACGGGTCCAAGAGACCCATTGGGTGGGAGGAGGAACAGCATATTAAACGAATACAAATGCATTATGGGCTAAAACATGCTGTCAATGTGTTGTTTTTGACACACACATTGTACAAATGAATAAAACCATAAGCCTGCAAATGAAAACATCAGTATGAGTCGCGCACATAGATTCAAGAAGCCCTACAACAGATGTTACTCCACAACATCACCATGAAGGCACACAAAAGATGGAAAACATCATGGTTGTGTTTGCCACTGCTTTAGCTCCATCAACACTCTTAACATGTTAATGCAGCCCAGGCTGCCCAACATACACTGCTAAACCGTTGTGTCTGAGAGTTTGTGTTTCTACACGCCTGCAGGCAGAAATGGACTGATACCGTTACACCCAAGTGAAGACCACACAGCATGCAGGCCACTCAAGACATACAAACGTTTGCTCGCTCACGCAGCTCACACACACGTTTGCATGAACTAAACACACTCGCCCACATGTCAGACGAGGGTACCTGGCGTGCAATCAGAATCGTCGGAACCTAGAGGCACAGAAACAGTTGGAGGAGCTGTGGGTTACATCCTTAGAGCGGGATGACTCCTGATAATCTCTCACACACACACACACAGGCATGCAGATGACACTGTGTTTTACAGCACGTGGTGTGAGGGAAGACTGTTTACAGTCACGTTTCACCGCATGCTTGTGTTGTGCATAAAATAAGCACAAGCACGGTGTCATTTTTTTTTTAAATACTTGAATACTTTTATTCAACAAGGATCCATTAAATTGATCATACGCAACAATTAATATATTTATAACATTACAAAAGATTTTCAAATAAATGCTGTACTTTTGAACTTTCTATTGGAAAAATAAGAAATAAGTTTAAAACTGAAACTGTTTTCAGCATTGATGATGATAAGAAATAAATTACAGGAATACATTGAAATATTTAAACATGTAAAAGTTCTATTAAAATTGTAATAACATTTATGACTGTTTTTTTATACTGTATTTTTGATCAAATAAATGCAGCGTTGATGAGCAATATTATATTTTCATAGTACTTCTTAAATATAATATTAAAAATACACATAAATAAACAACATTGTGCATATACATCATTTAATATCTTATTTAAATAGCCAAAGTGTATGTGCCTTAGCTGAAATTCTGGTATACCCTTTCACAGTAATACCTCCTTAAATTGTAACTTCAATGCTTGTGTTCAAAGTGTTTACAACATACTTTATAACAGGAATGACTAAGTATAAAGTGTATGGATCATTTTTGGGAGTTTGCAATCAGTATATTGATTCCTCTATTGGCAAATATTTTGCACCAACATATTTACTGACTAGTTTTGTTGCATTGATACGATGTGTTTATGTTGAAGTCAGGTGTGTGAGCAAAATGACAACATATAATAATGCTCATCTAGAATATGTGTGCTTGTTCACTGCAGACGTAGAATGTGTATGAACATTGTATGAACACTGCAAGTACTTACGTTGTGACTGAGATGTTATTTTTGATTTGGTCCGCCCTCTTGAGTCGACCTGACTGCTGCCCATACTAGATGCCGTCGATAAAGTCTGCTTAGTCCGTAGTCGCCCTGGATAGCAACAAAAATGCTGTAAGTCATCAGGCCAATCAGAACACACAATCAAGTGAATAAGTCAAAGAGATTTCCAGTGTTTCGCTGGCCCACCACAACCACCCACTGGCCAGTCCTGTGATTGAGGGAACGTATTAATGATTGCGTTAAAGGAAAGATGGGACAGAATGGACAGAATAAGAGGAGAGTGTCAGATCAGTATGGGAGATTTTTAATGAAGCAATTCAACTTGGCACAACCACAAGCTGAAAGGCAGATGGTTGATTTTTTTGCAATACCACACGCCACCAGCAGACGACAGCAGCACTACATCACACACACACAATGAGCTCCGCCCACTATGCCTGAGAGGATCGGGATCCCTATCATACCTACAAAGCATTGAAATAACTACAACAAAAAGCAAACAACTTTCCTCCTAGCATAATTTAATATAAATCAGAGACACATAAAAATCACCAAAATCCTGATCAACGATTCAAAGACAAACAGTAGGAAAGCATGAGCAGGAAGGAAGGCCAATAGAAAGGGGGAGGGGGAGAGTAAGAAAAGGAGAAGATGAAGACGGGATGAGCAAACGGCAGATGATCTTACCATCTTTATCAGAGGCATCATCTTAAGCCAAAGAAGAGAGAGAGGAGCACAGCAAACCAGTTAGAACAAAACACAAACACACTCACAACAGAATCACACGTCAGAAACCGCAGACACACACGTAACCTTGACGAATTAAAGGGTCGTTGTTTTCCTTTTTGGTAAATAGGTAGGAAAATGTCAACACCCATAATGCACTGAGCATGTTGCAGTCCAAGGCCACTCCCAGTGTGATTCTATTGGATAGACTTGAAAAATACCGCCTTGCTTTAGTAGGAAATGCTTCTTAGCAAACTTTGTTGACTTGTATTTTCCCAGGGAGCTAGAATTCAAAAAGTGAAGGATCCAGCACGTTGTAGGCTGCAAAGAATCGTAAATATGGGGGGGAAAAAATCGGAAAAACCTCAGTGTTTCTAGTCAACATTTCAAACTGGATGATCACGAACACAGTGTTTTAGGCCAAACGCAGGGAACATTTCTTTTAAAACTAAAAGAAACTGCCGTTCTGTCAGTTCTGCCCAAAGCAAAAACGGCGTCACATTCGATTTATACCACAACGTTGTTTAAAGAGAAAGCAAAGTATGATACAATTTTCAGTGACTGTTCTGTTAATAACCCTCTGTCGGAAATACAAAAATGCAGAAGTACAATCAGTAGGTTTCAAGAAAGCCCTGAAGCCGTCAAGTCTTTAGCTGACAAATTTGAATTTCTCTGTCTAGGTAACGCAGAAAACAAGTACATATACGACTGACATTGTAACTATTGACAATTCTTCACATCAGTTTCTATTGAGCAGAGAGCGCGCAACATCTGCATATTCACATGTGTGACCTCTTCTGTTCACGAGTTAAATAAAACTGTGCCTTATGAACCGTGTGTGGCTCCTACCGAGAGATGCGTATGATCCGGGGACCAGGCCTGCCGTGACTCGACCGGCCCCTCCAGCCTGTCCGCCGTGTCTGGCTTTAGCACCGGCGGCTGCGTTCACATCCACATCGCTGCGGGAGCGCTGCAAAGAGCCTGGAGATCCTGACGATTTTGAACCCGCAGGCACTAAAGTAACAAACAAACAAATGTGTATGCTGCATAAATATACATGTTTTAAAATGAATCATGGAAGGCCATGTCATTATAAACAAACACATTTATTTTTATATATTTTGTTATTAAAAATTACTACTTTTCTATTGCCCAGTTTTCATTCAAATTTTGGTAATTTTGTTATTTTTATTTCTATTTAACTTTAATTCATTTTTATTTCAAATAAACTAATTTTCAGTTAGTTGCAAAGGCAACATTTCTAATTTTCATTTAAGATTTGAGTTTAAGTTTCCATCTAATATTAATAAATTATTTTATTATTTCAAATTTATTTCAATGAACAAAATTATTTTAATAGTTTTAGTTAACAATAACAACACTTCTATAAAAATGTGATATAGATGGGTACTTTTGAAAGTTAACATCCTGCAGTCTCACGCCATAAGCATTTTGATAATTATGCATGAAAAGTACATGGAATATTTGTAAAAAGCATTTAACATGATCTAGTAAAGGCAACAATGTGTTTGGCCTATTTGTTAGGCCCTAAAATATTCCTAATGCATTATAAACAAAATATTGAGTGATTTGGAATTTGAACACAACATACGTCAATACCAATACACATATTCCAACACATGTGCACACACACACACACACACACGAAAGATCTCACCTCTGCCTGGACCAGCTGACCACTTTGACAGCGGCCGACTGAAAAAGAAAAGAGGGAAAAAATACAGAGCTCTTATTCAATGTCATTGTTTACTGGAGTAGTTAGACGCAGCTGAGTGAGATATTCTTACTTAAGGCTTTCTTGCGAGCTGGAGGACGAGCGATCCGACTGTGGGAGGGACGCCACGCTGCCCGAGCTCTTTAGATGTGGCTGAAGAGTCTTCTGATAGGACGGTTCTAATGCGTTATACAGAGACTCCGCCTCCCCAGGGAAATGAGCTTGCAACCCAAGGTATGCCCTGAGAGAGAGCAGCATAAGAAATAAAACACAACACGAAACAGCAAAATACATGAAGTAATTTGAGGACGGCACTCACTTCCTGGCCTCCACTCGAGCCTCCGAGTCTGCATCTTTGATTCCCTTCTTAATGCTCTCCACCAACACCGCCGCATGCCTGAGGCACAGACCAAAGAGAAGAGAGGTTATGTAGTGCAGTGCTGGCCTTTCAACACCAGTAGGCACTGTAGATTAGCCTGTGCTGTGGCGGTACCTCTCCAGAGAGTGAGTCTGCCATTCCTGCAGCAGGAGATCCAAGAACTCGTAACAGCGCCTGACGGTACACAGAGGAAGAAAGAGGATTCAGTAATGACCTCATGGTCTTGGTAAGTGCTCAAGAGGCCAGGGAGTTACAATAAATACATGAGGACTGCTGAAATATAAAATTAAACTCTTAAAGACTGTGCCAGTAGTATAGATTCCTAACTCGCAAGTATAAACATGTTAATTCAGAGTTTTTAATAGGGTGTCTGGTAATCCTTAATCCTCATTGGCAAAAGAGTTGGGAAGATTAATTTCCACAAATCAGCTGGTTGTTTGAATTTCAATTAATTGAGCCGAACACTGGTTTAAATATTTGTTTGTCATCACCCTCAAGGGATTTATACTGTATGAGGACATATTTTACAATGTTTAGTAACAAATGTAAAAAATAAAATAATAAAAAAAATTAACTGGAAAAAATGTAAGATGATTCTTATAGATTGTTTTTTACTGTTAAATGTCTGCATTAACACTTGTTTGGTCCAAACTTGCTCATTCTAGAGGAAAAACCTTTCAAGTCAAATTCTTACAGACAGACAGACAGACAGGCAAACAACCAAACAACAAATAAATAGAACGAAAGACAGGAGATAGATAGATAGATAGATAGATAGATAGATAGATAGATAGATAGATAGATAGATAGATAGATAGATAGATAGATAGATAGATAGATAGATAGATAGATAGATAGATAGATAGATAGATAGATAGATAGATAGATAGATAGATGGAGAGATGGATGGAGAGATAGATGGAGAGATGGATGGAGAGATAGATAGATGGATAGATGGAGAGATAGATGGAGAGATAGAGAGATAGATGGATAGATAGATAGATAGATAGATAGATAGATAGATAGATAGATAGATAGATAGATAGATAGATAGATAGATAGAAGGATAGAGGATAGATGGAGAGATAGATGGAGAGATAGATAGATAGATAGATAGATAGATAGATAGATAGATAGATAGATAGATAGATAGATAGATAGATAGATAGATGGAGAGATAGATGGAGAGATAGATAGATGGATAGATGGAGAGATAGATGGAGAGATAGAGAGATAGATGGATAGATAGATAGATAGATAGATAGATAGATAGATAGATAGATAGATAGATAGATAGAAGGATAGAGGATAGATGGAGAGATAGATGGAGAGATAGATAGATAGATAGATAGATGGATAGATAGATGGATAGATGGATAGATAGATGGATGCATAGATGGATGATAGATAGATAGATAGATAGATAGATAGATAGATAGATAGATAGATAGATAGATAGATAGATAGATAGATAGATAGATAGATAGATAGATGGATGGATAGATGGATAGATAGATGGATAGATGATGGATAGATAGATTGATGGATAGATAGATAGATAGATAGATAGATAGATAGATAGATAGATAGATAGATAGATAGATAGATAGATAGATAGATAGATAGATAGATAGATAGATGGATAGATAGAAGGATAATCTTGTAGGTGGAAAACATAAATATACACTGTATTTTAAAGTGTCCTTGTTACAGTGTAATTCTATATTCAAGTATTGAGTAATGATTAACTACATGTACTTACTATAGGGTTAGTTGCACATAATTATGCATACTTTAAAGCCTAGTTATTACTATAATAACTACATGTAACGTGTAAAAAGGACACCGTAAAATTGTAATTAATATTCTTGCAGTGCTCAGCTATAGTGTGTAGAAGCAGTTTTAACATCTCACCTCCGGACGGCCACAGACTTTGACGTGCAGTTACTAGCGATGAGAGGAATTAGTCGTGGGACATGAGTGTGCTGAAAATACAAAAACAAACGGTCAAAACATGCAGACACAGTGCAGTCAGACAGACAGAATGAACTCCTGCACGCCACCGCTTCTCACCCGTATGATGATGCGTATGGCTGCTGTGCCAGATGTAGCCATCACTCTGGCACAGTTCGGGATGAGATTGAAGAGCACCGGAACGATGCCCTCTGCCCCATGATCGAACTTATTCCCTAATAGTGTGGAAAGATGCCTGCACAAACATAACACCATAAATTGGTGCTCTTTACACATGAACACAAAACAATAACAAGAATCCACAAATCAAGATCCAGTAGTGCATCGGTTCCCAACAGTTCCCAAAAGCGTCAAAAATAAAGCCTCACATTGATAAAGCCTCATAAAATAACATGCAAGTATTGAGGTCCCAGACAGCAGTCATTTAGTAATAGCATATTCTTTCTTTTTTTTACCTACACACCAGTGTGAATATTTTTGTTATTGCATTTCAAATAGGGCCAATTTATAGGCTACTCCTAGGCTTACGTTTTTGAATTACAAAGGGCCTACTGATGTTTTTGTTGTTGTATTTTCAATATTATAGGCTATTATTTGTGCATAAACATATCTGCTTATAGTAAACCTACTGTTTGTTTGAAAACAACATATTTTGTCATCCTTGCTGCAAGCTTACAAGAGCGACAATATTTAATGTGAAGGGAGGGGCCTAAAATATTTTCTTGGGAAAAAGGGGGTCTCAGACAAAAAAAGGTTGGGAACCACTGCAGTAGTAGACTCGTCTCTAGCCCTTAATCAAGCGGTTGATGGGAAACAGATCTCAATAATATGCATACTATGCACACACAGCTTTCTAATGCCAGAGATCTGAGTTAACATGGTTCAAGATGTCAGTTAGACACTCACGCCACTGAGATGCAAGCCTCCCGCACCACCTGAGAACGCAGGTCTTTTGCCGACAGCTTAAATGCGCCATCCAATAGGCGCAGGTGCTGGTAAAAACAATCATAGTCGGCTGCCCCGGCTACCAGCAGAGATCGGATCTTCTTCAGCTGTGGAGGGAGAAGGGAAAACAAGACCACATCAAAGAGGGTTCGTCACAAATGAATGGAATGCATAGGCAAAGCTACATAAAAGCCAAAAAAATTCATAAATAAATGTTGAATAGAGATTGTTTAAAAAGTGTAAACAAACCCTATGTATGGTCACAAAGAAAACTCTAGGTCTAGCGCATCCCAATGCCATCCCCTCTAGAATTTCCAATGGAACCACAATTATTCAGCAAACAAGTTCAGTCACTTGTAAACAAAATACGGAAACATTAAATGAAGATTCACCCTATGCATTTTGTGAATGCATTTTATAGATCTTATTGTGAACGATTCATTCATGCGTTTAAATGTTTTATTATGGCCTTGTAATGTTGTAATCAAAATGTCAACTCAATCTTCCGGTAAGACGACAGACTTCTCTGGTGATGCAGGACTTCTCCAACCATTTAGTCTGCTTAAAATCAGCCCTCCACTATTGAATTTGTACGATATATCTGTATATTTAAAAAAAAAAACGAGGCAATACCGTTTATATCGATATATACAATAGATTGATGTTATGAGTGCATCTGAAAAATAGCAGAGGAAAGCAGTGAGCTGCTGCAGGGAAGAGCATAATCCAATTTGTCCTAAACTTGAGACATGCTTTATATTAAGGGCTTCAAAATAACTCGTAAGAAAGTAGTTCAACGCAGCTTACGCCGTCAGATGCTCTGACAGATACTAGTTCGGTTTAATGCGTTTGAGATGTAATGTTTTTTTTTCTTAGTGCATAACGTACATGTCACAGGTATATTATCCGTCTGTAAATGTTAGGTCAAGCAAATATTTCCATTTTCCTGGACGAGCCTTATGCAAGCGAGTCTCCGCTAAACAGAGTTCAAACACAGATGGTCATCAAAATACAGAGGGTGGGGAGGGTGTGTGTGTGTTGCTACTTCCGTTTGCGACAGTGAGAGCAGAAAATTTCAACAAAGAGTTGGTCACTTGTTTTCCCTTATTGAAAGGTTTAAAAAAAATAATAATGAATTGACTGCAGTCGAATCAGTAACCTAATGAAAGCTGTTTTATTATGCACAGAGTGGGTCCCCACATGGGGGCCGCCATGTTGAGATCACATGACCAGTTGAATTGACTTCCTTTATCTCAGTAACCGCCATTTAACTGGACATCTATGTTCACTTGATCAATTAATTATGGCTGACTGTAAATCGTGCATTTTTAAACAGTGGCATTAGTAACTGAAAACGTGGTTTTGCACAATGCTGCATCCACACCACTAGGTGTCAGTGTAAGTCCAAGGCAACTGTAATATCAACTAGCGTAACTTGGATAAAAAGGCTTGCACAAGTGTTTAAATCATGCATGTTGAACTCACCGCGCTTGTTCTATGGTCCCAGTCGTGTTTATCGTCAGATAGAATCTCACGGATCTTGTTTAGATTATCCTCCAGATCCCGTGAGGAGTAGATCTACGCAAGGAGAGAGACATGAGTTTTAGATCAAACACTTCCAAGCCTTTGAACAAACATCAACGTGAACGTTATGCAACGTCAGGTAGATTTGTAACTAGGTTCTGAGGAATTCAGTGACACTTCCCTCATTTATAGGCAAGTGTGTGTCTCACCTGAACCGTGGGGACGTCTGTGAATGCTTTGATAAAGTCCTCCTCATCCACAGCTCCTGCCGCTTCCTTAGAGCCTCCTGCAACACACACGATTGCCATCCATTAAAACACAAACACAAGACAACCATGAAGTTCATGAAGGGCAGATGCATCCGTCTAACACTGTTTGAGACATTTTTAATCTCAATCACACTGACAGTTCCAGCCGCTACCATAGAAACTGAGCACAATAAGGGTGTTACTATGGCAATCGTTGTATTGCCATGCAAAAGGCAGGATATTCTTTGTGTACTAAGCATGTGGTTATGTTTTAGGTTTATGTGGGATATAAATAGGTGGGGGAGGAAGTTGTAAACCACGTAATATTTTAAAATGATTTTCTTAAAACCATATTCAGTGAAATAGCCCTTTGCAACATATTACAGAAGGGAGGAAACCCATCCGACACATTAACAGCTCTCAATCCTAATGGACTTCCTGTCTGTCTTCCTGTCCGGCTGTAATTGAACGATCAATCATGAGGGGGTGTGGCCTGTAAGATCTCCCAACAGAGAGTCTGATCTACACATCAGCACCAGTGAGCTGTCAGTCAGCCTTCAGGAAGCCCCATTGTGGGCGGACCTTTTTTAAAAGCGAAAGCTCGGTAATGAGCCTCAGCAGAAACATCAATTCATTGTGAACTGCTGCTGATACAAACCAAGTATTTGTAAAAAGGTATTTGTGCAAACTTCTCGTTCTGTGAAAGCATCAGTTCATGCGGCTACAAAAATTACATAAATTAGATATGTGTGCAAGTGTGTACTTACATTACAGCTGCACGGTTCTGGGTAAATTGCGAATCACGATTTTTTTTGTTTCAAACTGAGATCATAATTCTCAACAGACAACTAAACAAAATAACATGTAATTCACTAGAGGTTTTGACAAAATGTTAATTGCTGCACTCTTAAAATGTTTAATTACTCTGAATTAATTATAAAAAAAGGTTGAATGAATGATTCAATGACTCACTCATAAATACTTCACTTGTTTGTTTATGATGAATCAGCGTTTTTGAACGAATCTCTTCAATGAATGATTCAAAGTAGGGCTGTAAACGATTAATCGAATCCAAAATAAAAGTTTGTGTTTACATAATATATGTGTGTATTGTGTATAATTATTTTGTATACATAAATACACACACATGCATGTATACATTTAAGATTTTTTTTTTATATATATATATATATATATAAAATAGTTATATTTATATATAATACAATTCATATAAAAATATATATGCAGTATATAAATGCAAATATTTGCAATATACACATACAAATATATACATGCATGTGAGTGTATTTATACAAACTAATTGTACATAACACACACACACATATATTATGTAAACACAAACTTTTATTTTGGATACGATTAATCGCGATTAATCGTTTACAGCCCTAATTCAAAGACTATATATTTTTTAACAGACACTTGGCGACACAAACATTATTTGAAGTTACTTTCAAAAGGCGTTTTACTCTAATTTGATTGGTTAATCCGTAGACATCATCAGTGTTCATCTGAACTATAAACTTTTTTATAGAAAACACAGTACTTCTGTGATAATATGAATTATTGTAACACAGAAATAGTGACACTGTGTGGTTGAAAAGGCCGTTTGTGACGCTGTTTCACAGCTATACATGACAACTGCTCTCTCAGGGTCAGCAGCACAAACGCATATTTGAATGTTCTGGTGTGATTTTGTCAAAGGTTTAATAGACACAGGCGAATCGTCATTTATGCGATTGCGTGGGTGTTTGAATCGAGATTGCGATCTTTTAACGATTAATCGTGCAGCTCTAACTTGCATTGAAATAATAAACAAACTAAATACTCACTATTCATTATTTCTTCTTAAGTTTCTTAAAAGTTTCTTCTTGTAACTTTTCCTTCACTGATATTCAAACTTGTAGAACTGGGTGTTAAGATAGTGTGTATCATAAAATGATAGAGATTAAATTTATGACTTTACAACCAAGAGATTTTTTCTATACTGTAGCAGGTATTTTGTTTATAAACAATGCAAAATCATAAAAAGTAGAGTACGGTAATAAAAAATAAAAAAATTTAAAGTAAAATGTGTCCCAAATGAGTCAAGCCTCAAAAACTGACAAAAATATATATTAATAATGCAAAGCTAAATAAGTAAAAGTAAGGTTGCTAAGCAATATCAATAACAAGCGTCTGTATATCCACTACTTTACAACAGCATTGAATGTGGTTCATCAAACCAGAATTTAAGAGTGTACTGATCTCTTTTATAATATTAGTTGAGTCCTATCGTTATGTGATGTGAAGCCGCTTTTGCACTAATGCCAGACGGAATAATTTGTTATGAGAAATAATTTTGTTTGTGTCCATCAAGCTCCACATAAAAAGAGATATAGCTTTCAAAGCAAAGTACCTTTCATTTGTGAACTCATTAATTCACTGGATGGTCTAAAAATAAATAGGATTTACAACATGGTTATTTAATAAATATATCAGCCATTTTTCATTTAATTTCCAACCAATACTTATATATTCATATCATAATAAATGCTTTAGACGCAACACCCAGCCCATAAGCTTATTATACCTTCCTGAAAGCACAGACTAAATTAGTCAGTCATCAGTGATTCGTTAGTTTACTACTTTATTAATCCCACAAGGGGCAATTAGAGTAAGGTGCAAAACAACACAAATATAGCCAAATTAAAAGAGTCACATTTTACATATTACAACATGCTTCAAAAGGTTCAATCCACTCAATGACCTATAAGTGGATTATTTTGAATTTTGACTTTTTAAAGAACACAATGTCACGCGTGTCTCACCTGTCTTGGCAGCACCAGTAGCACTGGGTCGTCTGGCACTGCTGGGAGCTTCTCCAGGTTTCTTGGGTACTTTGGGTACTTTAAACGCAGCCTGAGCCGACGACGGCCTGCTTCCATCCACAGAGTCATCGTCGTCAAAACTACGATCTGAGAGAAGCAACGAGAAGATGAATCAATTGGTTATCAAAGTCAAGACGTGCAGGCAGCATTTCAATAGACGAGCTAATTTTACATTTTGTTCCAGGATAGACTTATTGCATAATGATAAGCAAAAAACACTTATTTCTGTGCCAACTTGCATAGTCTCATATTGTAGTCCCAATGCAGTTGGTTTAATAAAAAGGAAATCTATCAATGAGCAAATCCACTTCCTCTGAAACCCAATAGGTTTTAGGATTATATCACCAAGTATGCCGAGTACAAGGTCTGATTTCCTCCCCACCACAATATCAGCTTCAGTAATCAATGCCCAGCACCAGGAACTATCAGGGGCCTATCAATTACTGAACAGCAAAGACAGGAAGTATAGGTACAGTTAATGGCTCGTACACACTCACAAACAAAGAGAAATGCCTTCAAAACTCAAAAGCCCAAAGCCACCCACACACAAGAACAGATTGGGCGCTTCCAGTAAGAACACAAACAGCCTTGCGTTTCATCTACCAGCTGTTAAAACGCCCCGAATCTCCACAGCACCGGGGCGACATCCAATGCCTGCACGGATTCAGACGTCAACGTTCATTTGAGCCACCAGCATCATTTCAAACAGGTACATTTCGAGAAGACACTCACAGTCACAGATGCGTTTGCAGATGAGACGCCTCATGCCTGGAGGCGGGCGTGGCTCTCTCTCGTATCCGAGGCAACGCCCAAGCTGGCGCTCACATGACAGTGACTCTCACGGTCACAAAATATCCCCAGACGGATCGGCAAGGCACACACCACAGTTCACAGAAACCACCACCCAAAAGCTGGTCGGCATCTTCTCTCTCTCTCTCTCAATTACTCTCTCTCTCCATCCCCCCTCGTCTCCTGCTCCATCACTCCCTCGCACTTTGCTGCGCACCGTCCCCCCCCTCCTTCCCAGCACCGAAGAGCCAATCAGGAGAGTGATGACATCACCTTTAAGAAGCCAGTGAGCTTTGAGATTTGAGGAT
The DNA here is from genome assembly GCF_949152265.1 of Phoxinus phoxinus. NCBI lineage: Eukaryota > Metazoa > Chordata > Actinopteri > Cypriniformes > Leuciscidae > Phoxinus > Phoxinus phoxinus. The sequence goes on from NC_136894.1 coordinate 3,538,560, forward strand.
GCTTCTTGCATGTCAATGGGGCTCATTTCGTCTGGAGCTCAAGCTAAGCTAATTAGCATCATGTCGGTGCATGATCACCTTAGTTTAAACATTCACGGTCAAACATGCACAGGGGAATTGGGGTTGAATAAAATGCATAAATACATGAGAACGAAGCCCACACCCCTACAGCCGAGACATGGTCTAGTTGCGTGTGTGTGTGTGTGTGTGTGTGTGTGTGCAATCGGCATCGTGACCCTGATTGCACTGACACATTATGGATGCTGACCCCACTAGCGGAGCTGAAAGGGCTCTGTGTGCCTGACTATGTGTGTAGCATTATTAGCATAGTAGCATAACCCACCCTTTGTTGAGACAGGAGGGCGTGAACAACAATTCAACAAGGACAGGCCAATGACGACGACCGTGGAGAGAGAGATCAATCGAGAATGAGGCCGGCAGAAAGGAACAAAACAGCAACAGGAAGCAAGAGAGAAAGAGGGGACAAGCTGAAGGGAAAAGGGGGAAAAGGGAAGGACGAAGCGAGCGAGAGAGAGATGGCCGCTTACAAAAGGCTGTTGCCATGACAACAAGATCAGCGCACATCAGTGGATTTGAAAGATTGGAGAGAGAAAAAAGGGCTGAATCACATTGGTTTAAATTTTGGTCAGCCAAAAATGGCTTGCTCAAATCAGAAAACTAAAACATAATTTTTTTAACAACAACAACAACATAATAATAATAAAAGGCTGAATCACATTGGTTTGAATTTTGGTCAGCCAAAGATGGCTTGCTGAAATCAGAAAACTTTAATATTTTTTTATTTTTTATTAAGCAGCAGCAGCAGAAGAGGTTATGAGTAGATTGGTTGTACATTATTTTAAGATGACGTAGTTACATTGTACTTAAGTACTGAGTAATATTAATTAACTACATGTAATTACTACAGAGTTAGGTTTTGGTTTAGGGCTAGTTACTTGTAATTATGTGTAATTTATTGTTATTACTATAGTAAGTACACGTATTAACGTGTAACTACGTCACCTTAAAATAAAGTCATACAGAAATATTTTTCAAAGCAATATTTGCTTCAAAGCAAGATATTGCTTCTATACTTAAGAGTTAAGTTGCATTATTTTATGAAAAAAATGTAGGCAAAGGCCGCCCATCATAAAAGTCAAAATGAAATGCAGTGTACTGTCATAAGTCAACGCACAATTATTTCTATTTGATCAATAAATAAGTAAAAAAAAAAAAAAGATTAATACATTTCTTGAAAGAGTTGCAATATTATTGTATTGTGACAGTTATTGATATAAAAAAAAGTATTGCCGCCATATTTACAGTTATGAAGAATAGCAGTATGTAACAGCACTACACACTAGTGCATGACTCATTTCTCAGTCAAAACTGACCTGGAAACACATACTGTCAGTCTAATACCATATTGCTTATTGCTGGGTGACCGAGTGAGTGTTGATGTCTTGAGTCCTCACTGGTCAGTCCGTTACTTAACTGGCTATCTAATCTGGTTATCAGGATTATGACGAGAAGGACCTGTGTAGTAGGGCCCACCAAAACGAACAGCGAACGTAAGTACTCTAAAGCTTCATTTACAGTCAAGAGACACACAGCATCTCATAGTGTACTTCAATTTCCAGGCCAAGAGCTGAGGAGTCTAATAATGGGAAGCGGAGGCAACAAAATGCCCCAGAAACCAGGTCACACTTGAACTCCCAAGGGACAAAACCCACTGATGCAGAAACCAATATAACTAGTATGTCAGAGAGATATAATATTCTGATCAAATTCAATTGCTTTAATGGTTGGCGACTTTAAAGACGAGTAGCTGAAAGAATAGCCATAGGAGAGAGTATTTTCTGGACAACAACTCATTAAAAAAACAAAAAACTAGCATCTGATTGCATCCAATCCAAATAAACAGAGCGTAATGCATACCTAATGTACACAAACAACACAACAGCGTAGTTATTTCTATACTACTTATTAGATAAACGCACTCACCATCTCCATCGTCACCCACAGACATGGCTATAATGCTTCTGAGAAGAGGCAGCTCTTTCACTCTCTCCTTCTCTCGTCCTTCTCTCGTCCTTCTCTCTCTCTCTCTCTCTGTCACGCTGTGTCAGAGTAATGCCGTGACAGGCACAGCTCTCTCTCTAGAACCCTCTCCTCACAGCGGCTCCATTGGCAAAGCCATTGGACAGAGAAAAAAAAAAAAAAACTCTTTGAATGTCGTCCACTTTGTCTTCTGCCAAATTTAAAAGTGACTGGTGAGGAAGTTGGTTGCATGGCGATCGATCCCCTTCCTGTTCTTATACTGAAATCTGGGCAAGATCTCAAGGCACATGGCCAGGTAAACCAAACAGTTTAACACTCTTGGAAGTTCACCAATACTTTTGCGGAGACATGTTGAAATGTGTAGGGTCTGTGAGATCAAGATGAAACTGATTTTATTCATTTAATTGCAGCAGAGGAATATTCTGAATCTGTTTTCCAGATTATAGGCAATGGGTCTGCATTAGTGCTGTATTAAAAACAGAGCAAGTTGGGTCACACTTTAGATTAGGATCCAATTCTCACTATCAACTATTAACTATGACTCAAACTCCTAATTACAGCTTATAAGTAAGGTAGTTTAGGTATAGGGCTGTAAACGATTAATCGCGATTAATCGAATCCAAAATAAAAGTTTGTGTTTACATAATATATGTGTGTGTATTGTGTATAATTATTTTGTATATATAAATACACACACATGCATGTATATATTTGAGAAATATTTGCATTTATATACTGCATATATATATTTTTATATTATATATATATAAATAGAACTATTTTATATATAAAGTACAAATTTTTCTTAAATATATACATGCATGTGTGTGTATTTATATATACAAAATAATTATACACAATACACACACATATATTATGTAAACAAACTTTTATTTTGGATTCGATTAATCGCGATTAATCGTTTACAGCCCTATTTGGGTATTGGGTAGGATTAAGGGCAGGGTCCGAAATTAACACCCGCCAAGCGCCAAATGCGGGTAGATTTTCCATTTGGCGAGTAAATCTCAAAAGGCTATCCGCCACACTGGCGGGTGAATATTCATACCAAAATAGTAATGTAATAAACATTTTTTAATAAAATGTTTGTCCCGCCATAGTCTTATCTGATCGGTAGTAGCCGAATGTAGACGAACTGCTGCGCGTGTGACAGGGCGCATGTTTAACTGAAGAACGAGCAGAGAGAGAGAGCGAGCCCCGGTCGCGCGCGCGCGCGCTCTCTCTCTCTCTCTCTCTCTCTCTCTCTCTCTCTCTCTCTCTCAGTGGAGACAGCTAAGCGCTGTCTTCAGCATCCAAAATTAACACCAGCCAAGCGCCAAAAATGCTGGTAGATTTTCCGTTTAGCGAGTAAATAATAAAATAAAATGTTCGGACACTCGGGAGGTCGTGAGATATTGCACACGTTACGAGTCAGTTAAACTGATAATCGCGTCAAAGCAGCTGGTACACGGCACGACTGTCCGGCGGCAATCACGTGAGCTTTCGCGCTAAACACAAGAGACCGGAGTTTTCAATGTTGCAGCAATAGCTTCAGATAGAAAATGACAGAAAATGTGTGTGCAAATGGACAGTAGCCATTCCTTTCAACATAAAAACGAGAGAGAGAGAGAGAGAGAGAGAGAGAGAGAGAGAGAGAGAGAGAGAGAGAGAGAGAGAGAGAGAGAGAGAGCGCGAGAGAGAGCGAGAGAGAGCGATTGAGAGAGTGTGTGTGTGTGTGTGTAAAATATATATATTTTTTAATTATTATTATAGCCTACATTTCAAATTTTGCTCTGGACAATTTTTTATGTTTGTATTCAACATAATACCTTATTATCTCAATTAAATGTACTGAAATTAATGGATATGTGACACAAAAAGGCTGTTTATTATTTTGGCCGGTAAAAAATATGCTTGGCTGGTAGATTTTTTCATCTACCAGTCCCCGTGGCAGGTGAGCCAAAAAGTTAATTTCGGACCCTGATTAAGGGATATAGAATAAGGCATTAATATGTGCTTATAAACAGCCACTAATAAACAGCCAATATCCTGGTAATATGTATGCTAATAAGCAACTACGGTAGTTAATACTAATGAAAATTTGACTCTAAACTAAAGTGTTACCGCAAATTGAGATATTAAAAAATTCAAGAGTTATTAATCAGATTATTGGGTACTCCATAGTTATACCTAGGGGTGTGCCGGTTTCAGAATTGGTGATGACGGTTATGATGTGAGTCAAATGTGACGGTTCGTAACATAACCGTCGGTTTTTTTTTTAAATCCTTAAAAAAAAAAAAGCAATGAACATGCTTTGTTTTAAATAAATCACACACACTAAACAAATCCTTTTAAAAACGTAGGCTGCTTAAATTATATAAGAGCTGCATAAAAATGAATGAGTAGGCCTAAATTACAGATGATAAAATCTACATACCTTTATCAAAGAAAAAAAAAAGTCGAACAACGATTGTTGTGATAATACCTTAATTAAACTAACTAAATACAGGAAACAAAAAAAGTGCAATGACATTTTAAATTCCTAATCTTTTTCGACTTCAAAGTTCCGTGACAGGAACACCAACATGTTCACTTTACTCGGTTTTAGTGACGATCTGACAGGGGTGGCTATGTTACCCGCAGTGCTAAAAACTCGCTCTGATGCTGTGCTTGTAGCACAAATACACATGTATTTACGTGCCAATTTTGCTAAGAGCGGATAGCGTGTGTCTCCCCACCATGCTAGTGGATTAGCCGTAGAGTCAATTGGTTCTTCTTGGAGATAGCGGGTTAACTCCGTGTCAGCGCGCGCTCTGATCAGTAAAGGGGCAGATATTTCAGACCTCCGTTTATTAGGGAGATCTCCAAGATTTCTCAAAGCCGCACCCGTCTAGAAGGGATGTAGCAAAGATATTTAATGCTAATGCATGAGGCATAGGCATAGTTTCATTCATTTACGATGAGATGCGCTCTAGTTCACAACGCAATGCAAGTGAACGCGGCGCGCCGGCGCCTCCATGTCACGGTTATTATATTGTCTGCTATATTATTAAATACATGCAATTGGTTGATGAAACATTTATTAAAATTAAGGTACAATTTGTACAAAACGAAATTCGCTTTAAGGAAAGGCTTACAAAGCAAAACTTATAAGAAGTGGTAAAAATCATTTCTGACGATTTACAAAACAAAACTTCATTAAGTGGTAAAAACCATGTCTCCCGATGTATTGCGCATATTATGATCCTAACTAAATTTTTTTTTTTTTTTTATGTTTGTAAAAAATATTTTAATAACACGGTTTTGGCGGTTATAGAGTTCTAATGACGGTGTTTAACTATAACCGTCGGTCTCACGGTTATATACTAACCGTCACACCCCTAGTTATACCCAAAACTCACTTATGTCTAAGGACATGCAATATAGCAAATCTCATCAAAACACAAAGCACAATAATAAATAATTCAGGTGTGTCCAAAGTATCAGAGACAATGTAAGTGTTGACCGGAAAAGAGTTTGAACAGGCATGAACCAGCAGTTAACGGCTCAACGATTATACTGTTAACTAAGCAAACTAATTCGCAACTAAGTTATCATATAATAGTTTGAAATAAACGGTTAGCCAACCTAATCCATTGCATGGCTTGAAGACATTAATGCATTTTGAATACATAACGGCACACTCGTGCGTGTTTTGTACATGAGTCGCACACACTTCAAAACAACGCACTTAATTATGACCTTGCTTAATCGACCATTGATACGTTTTTTTTAATTACATTTTTATAAGCAATATATTTTTTATCAACAATTAATCGATCGTCGATGAATCGTTAGCAACCCCAGTACAGATATATTGTGCATCTCTGGTAAGAACTGTCCCTCCACTCAAGTCAAAGACAGTCCTGACCCCATGTGATGCGCCTGGACACATCATCAGTGACGTTTCCTGGGGTCATCGGGTGTTTCGGTTCTTCCAAAAATCAGACACACTCACCCAGGCGACCCCATTAATACATGTATACACACATGTTTACCCCCATAAAGTCAACAGCTGCAACCGTGAAAAAAGCAACCATGGAATAGCTTGTTAAAACACATTACAACACCACCACAACTCTACACACACCACAACCAAATGTGAGCAGCACAGTGTGATCCGTCTGGAGATCCAGCTCTGCCATCACATAACATATGCCAAATAAATCATGGAGATTTCCAAGGCCGTGGAAGTCTGACACCATCTTCCCTTTTTAGATGCTAGCACTCGCATTAAAGCTAACTTACTGGAGACAGAAGGGGCACGCAGAAATCCAGCATTAAGTAGCAGCCAATCGCTTTATGTTGATGCTAACCCTCTAGTAATGCTAATGCTAATGAAAAACATGAGGATTAGCATTTAGATGAAAGTAGCATTCCGGTTAAAGCTGGGGCTCAGATGTCAAAAGGCTTATGTTCAGGACTGTGGTCAAAGACACTGACAAAGACTAATATTAGCATTGTAACCGAAGCTAATGGAGGCGAGTGTTGCAAACAAGATTCAGCTAGTGAAAAGCTAACTTACCTTGACTGAGGCTGAGGGCCATGTTCCCCGAATTCAGCACTTCATCAAAACGGCTCAGAATGGTCTGTAACCTGAAACACACAGAACAGAGATGATTTGAGATGGATATTAAAATGACACAAAATTTAAAAACAAAGTTAGCATGAATACTATAGTCATATTTCTGCTATCCTAACCAATAAAACAATCACAAAGTAAGGCATTATGGGGTGTAGTAGAGTTGGGTGATATCAATAATTTTGCCGGCAACGTACACTACTGTTCAAAAGTTTTGGGTCGATAAGATTTAATGTTTATTTATTTTATTTTTTTATCTCTTATGCTCAGGCTGCATTTATCTGATAAAAAATACAGTAAAACAGTAACAATGCATCCTGAGTGCAAAACGCACTGACCGCCCAAATTTATGATTTTAACACGCTTTTTTTGCCATCAAGTTTCCTAACACAGTGTCATTCGTTTAACCGAACTTACTTTGTCCTGCAAGTATGAAAGCGTCAAGATTTTACAAGTTAATTTCCGTGAATCTGGTCCAATGGTCAGTTTCAGTTAATCGATTTAAAATTCAGATTCAAAGATTTACTCATGTCATCACTTAAATATGTTCACAGAAGAGTGGTTTCATGTATTAAAATATTTTAGTAAAAGAAATACATAGGTACATTTTACTACTTTTTTTTTTTTTTTTTTTAACCAAGTTTGGATAAATTTATCCATATGAATAAAAATTAGAAATATTCTTCCTTGGGTCCATTTAGCAAAAAGCATTCTAGAAACCAAGCATTTAAATACTGTATTTTACTTCTGCATTAATTTTCTTTTCTTTTTTTTGCCCCAATGGCTGTTTGGTTGAAATTGTGGATTCACGGAGTAGGAAAAAAAGATACAAATTGAATATCAACAAAAGGCTGAAAAAAAAAACCCCCACATTTCTATTTGTTTAGTAATATCGCTCAGCCATAAAGCGATGGTATGGTGCTATGAAAAAGCAATAAATATATATCTTTCTGTTTGACTGCATAACGAAAAAGCTTTCTGAAGTAAAACGCATCTTGCAACAAAATAAAACTGTTGCAACGGCACCTAAGGCCTTAATCTGTCCATCACAATAATGCTGCTTCCTACAGAAACACACACAGACAAGTCAGACAAGTATGCAGACCAACATCACTCACAGAAGTAGCTTTAAAGTCCATTAATTAACTTTAACTTAAAGCCATAAAATATGTATTAAAGGGAATACATGATAAAATATAGAAAAACACTATCACAGTGATAACCACTGGAACAAATGGAAGCATTACAACAACAAAAAACATATTTAAAACAAAGCACATCTGCAGTGTGCACAAGTCAATGCTTAATTACTAGTCTAAGTGCCTGCCAAACTCAACAAGACTATTTCTAGCACAAGGAACAATTAACAAGACACCGCAGCACAATTACTGTCCCTCAATGTACTAAAGTACAGTACACGATATCAAGAATGATGCTTAAACCTAGCATGAGACTAAACGGGGTTTGGATATATCTGCTGTCCCCGGAGACCTCCTTCAGTCATGAACCGACAACGTGCGCATTTACTTTCTCACATGCAATATGCATGTAAATGCACATTCAAGACCACATGTGAGATGTTGCGTGTGTGTGTGTGTGTAACGCGGTGCTTGCAGTCCAGACGAATCAGGCATGTTCTTACACACGCAGAATCACAGATTATCAATCCCTATTAACGCAACCGGTTTTGGATCTCTGCTCTTTCTAACCAAAATGGTGCCGCTGAAGACGACACAGGGGATAAAATGTGAGAGAAGACAGAGAGAGAAAGTGAATGAACAGCCAAGACTGAGAAGAAAGAGAGAACATGCGATGAGAGGAATAAGATGAAAAGGGTAAAAGAGGACGGCATGCGCGGTCCCACCCACCTGCTCAGACATACTGCCCTTCACATACAGACGAGGACCGCTGAAAACACTCCACTGCTGTGTGTCCGCCACAGAAAACTAACAAACTGTTTACCGGTTTGTGTGTTTGTGTGTGTGTGAGAGCGAGAGAGAGACAGCACAAAGATTCTATTCCCCTTTACATAACCTCCTGTCTGGAACACACACCAGTGGGAGGGGCTAAAGCTGTGGAGCTCAGAGACAGGGCTCCCACCCCTCCCCCTCCAGGCATGGACACACACACACACACACACACTTAAGCATTCCCCCTCTCCTCACTGCCGCCCCCCCCCGTGTCTTGCCTTGGCTCAGTCGGTTCAGACTGCCCTCTCGCTCTCCTTCCTTCCTGTTTTGACTGATAGTGTGAGTGTGTGTGAGTGTGTGTGTGTGTGTGTGTGTGTGCTCCCAGCTCACGGCCCTGTCCTTTCAAACCATATTCATGTCAACAACACACATGTCCTTTCTTGTACCCGCTATCTCTTGGTCAGATGAGGGCAGCGCTGCCTCTGAATTACAGTTTTTGTATGTACAGTAGCTTAGAGTGAATTTCGGGCATGTGTGCCCAACCCTGGAGTGTGAGAGATCAGATCAGATCATATCAATATGAATATGATGTGATGTGATGCAACAGGATTCCAAAGGCAAAGTGTAAGAGACAAACAACATCGGCCCTAAAAATTATACATACAGGAAAAAGGGAGAAGAGTGTGAACTGTGAACTCAAATATTCTTTTTGAGAACACAAACTTTTATTTTGGATTTCGATTAATCGTTACAGCCCTAGTATATATAAACTATTTTTTAGTATGATGCATTCTTACACCGTGTCCTAACCAGACACGATACGATTTCAGCGACAAGCAATTAGTCTGCACACACCAGATGTGACGAGACAAAATCTATCAAAAAATAATAATCATAATATAATAAATCACAGCCAATTATAAGAACATGTGGGCGGAGTCTCTCTGGACCAAAGTCATTCCACTCGGTGGCCATATTTGAAACGCCTCTCGGGCAGCCATGATTTCAGTCATGCAAGCACAGCTCCTATGTCTTTGAATGCAGAAACATTCATTTCTCCAAAGATGAAGCTTAAGATTAAATTTCATATTTGAAATCACCAATGAAATCTGACAATAACCATCTCATAAGATTTGTTTCTAAACACTCAAATCATGACAAAAAACTGTCTTTTCTGAAAAAATCTGAAGTCATAATTGCACGTCTCAGAACATTGATGGTTTCTAAAGCTTCTAACAGCAGCTGCAGTGATGCAATAACTTTACCAATTGGCGATTGGCTCTTATTTAGAAGGCGTGACTTATTCCACCATATTGTGCATTGCACAATCTTCCATTCCTAGTAATGAGTGCTTTGTATATCTAAAGTCTGTGGAAATATACCTTTTATTGCGTGTGGTGGCGTTGAGTTGGGTTAGGATACGGTGTAAAAAAAAAAGCAATGAAATGCACAAAATACAAACCAATGCAGAAACAAAGCAGCTTTGTGTTCTTGACCAGCCTTATTGTCTGAGATAGCGATGTGTCAGAGTCATAACCATGTCACACACCAGACAATCCATCTGACACATACCATTGCTAATGAAACCAGGCCGAACGTACACAGCATAAGGTTCATCCACTTCTCCATATAGTTCAGTTTGTATTGAAACATCTGGACGACACTAAACATTAATCACTCTGACTCCTGGAAGAATTAATGTAGTGCAACAGTGCCAAAATCTAGGACCAAGAAACCATAAGATGGGAACACAACAACATGGATTCCTCCAAAAGTGAATCCATTACGTACAGAAACAAATTTGATTCAGAATCATTCCCTGGCATTAGTAAAGTGATCATGAAATGTTCAAGATGCAGCCAATGGAGTCTGTCCAAGCGCCTGAAGACTCTTACATCAGACAGAGAGGAATGCAAGAGTATTAGACAGTCTTCAAAAACTCAATTTATCACAGATCAGCAGCGCACACTGATGTCAGCCGGCAAGATTCTCTCCGATTACAACGAATCCTTTCTTAAACACAATGTAAATAGATTTTCACCACTCCATAATAGGAAACCCATGAAGTAATTTCTTAGTAAGTTTACAGTTCATGCATCACCAACATAACAAACACCCTCCTTTGAGTCTCCAGACTTTTATACAGCGCATGTATTGAAATACTCAATAGAACTGCGATGATAGACTAATAAATAGAGTTCTATGATAATCTAATGCCGTTTCAGAGCTCTTTAGTTTTTATTAAATCAATAGGCTGATCTCAAAAGAAAATGGGCAAGTAATCCCACCAAGGGACAATGTGTGGATAGAAAATTAATATGTTCATAACAAGACACAAAAATGTCCCCACTGATCTATTGTAGTCTATGTATATAAAAATATACACTTGCAAAATGCAAGTCAGTAATGCATGTAGTTTGACATAAACAAACTCTCATTAATTTGCAACTACAAGTCAACTTTTAGTAGACTGTAGTTTAGGGTTAGTAGAATAAGTTGAAATGTAGTTGTAAAGTTACTTCTAGTTAGTAGAATGTCTAAAGTGGACTATCAAAAAAAAGTGTAACCATGAATTTGAGTGAAATCTTGAAATATTTAAAATATGTTAAGATGCACTTATAAAAAATAGCCTATACTCTACATGCATATGCTATAAAGTCATATTTTAATGGTCATACCTTAAAACCAATAAATGAATACCCACAAATGAGTAGCTTTTCTAACTTACGCACAATTACCACATCCAAAAGGCTCCTTTAAATATGGGTGTGTCCATCCTATGTGCATGTGCTAATATTTGTGCAATTCTTCATAATAAATCACCCACAATACACCCACAAACAAACGGCTAGATTGAAGTCATTAAAACTGACTCATGTCAGTAATTATAACAATCAAGAAACTGTCAACACAACTGTGGTGTGGGCACAACACGTGATTGGGTTTGGGACAGAATGATGCTCGTTGGCTTAGCGCATGTCATTAAGTTAAATAGATATTTAGATAGATATTTCTATAAAGCGTATGTGTTCAACAGTAAATCACACTGACCGTGCAGACGGTAGATCTCTTTTGGTGAGGTCCACTCTCACTCTCTCTCCCACATGCCGATACACCTCCACTAGGGTTAATATAGCAGCCTCCCGTACCTGTGGAACACACGACACACAATCAACCTAGAAACACAACTACAGGATGATCATTCAACAATCCCACTTTCAATCAGCGATTGAAATTAACTCATTTTCGATGAGAGTTTGTGACGCGATAATATTGCTATCTGTATAAACGCGGATTCATAAATACTCTACTGTTCAAAAGTTTGGGGTCGTTTTTTATGTTTTTTAAATAGTCACAAAGACTATTTATTTGATCAAATATACAGTATTGTTGTAAAATATTATTACAATTTGAAATAACGTTTTTTTATTTTAATATATTTTAAAATGCAATTCCTGTGATGCAAAGCTGAATTTTTAGCATCATTACTCCAGTCTTCAGTGTCACATGAATTATAATATGATGATTTGCTGCTGAAGAAAGATTCATTATTATTATTACTATTATCAATGTTGAAAAGAGTTGTACTTTTTTCTGGAAACTGTAATAAATAAATAAAAATCAGTATTCTTTGATGAATAGGGAGTTTTTAAAAAATAGCATTTCTTTGAAATAGTAATATTTTTACATTATTTTTAGTAATTTTATTTTTTTAACATTATAAATGTCTTTCCGGTCACGTTTGATTAATTTCATATATCTTTTCTGAATAAATGTATTAATTTCTTCCAGTCAATTATATTGTAATAAGTTTGGTAAATTATCTATCTATCTATCTATCTATCTATCTATCTATCTATCTATCTATCTATCTATCTATCTATCTATCTATCTATCTATCTATCTATATGAGTGGAACCATAAGATTGATCTAGACTTCCCTTTTCAAATCTCTTAAAGATGTCTTTTCCCCATTTGGTTCCCTCAACCACCAAATCTAATGCTCATCTGTGCGAGTGCTCCATTCGCCCAGCGCAAACTCTCTCCCTCCCTCCCACACAGACACAGACACACACACACACACACACACACGACAGAAACAGAGAGTGTGTCCAACTCACTTTAGTTTTTCACACACATTCCGAGCATTACATACATACACAGACATACCTGGGGGTTTTGGTCTCCTGTTAGCGAACAGAGATGTGGAACAAATTTACTCAAACTCAAGGGCTGAGCACCGAAACTAAGAGAAAGAGAGAAACAAAGAAATACTGAGTGCGAGACAGCTTAGACTAAACAGTTCACAACAAGTTCAATTTCTACATGCATGTACACTGGAACAAAATGGGTGCAAGTAGGATTTACTTTGAAACCATTTTCATTTAGGCCCTGTTTTCACCTGGTATTAAGATGCGCTTTGGTCGATCCGATCACAAGTGGACGACACTAAATAATACAGGTGTAAACGGGTCTAAAAAGTTTTGAGCTTTTTTTTACCACTTCCAGAGGTTGTCGAAAACACATTCAACTGGATTGCATGTGGTCGAATGTGTTCAAACAGACACAGAAGACCGTCTACTTTCCACCTACTGACCTAATGCGTAAACATTACGGGAAACGCTCTAGCCGGACGGGATTTAAACTTTGTCGGCTGGAGACAAGTTTGGTTTGAAGATGAAAAACGTACCAAGCACAATATTCTCACCATTCCTGATTTCTAACACACACTCACAGTGTTCGGCTAGTCTTGTGTCTGTCAGAGCAGAAACGGAAGCTGATGCTCTGTATGTTTTTCCATCGTCTCCGGGTGCATTCATATGTAAATTGCGTGAGCTTATTTTGTCCATTAGATCAAAAGATCTGAAAAGACACAAACATTTACCCTCCCCTCGAAGAAATCAGGAGGACAGATGTGGTTGAAAGTGGACAAGAGACGGATTAAAACACCAGGTGTAAACGAGTATGTCTCCCTCCTCTACTTGTGATCCGATCCACAAAAACAGATCTACCGTATTTTACGGACTATAAGTCACACTTTTTTTTCATTGTTTGACTGGTCCTGCGACTTATAGTCAGGTGCGACTTATATATCAAAATGAATTCATGAGATGAACCAAGAGAAAACATTACCGCCTACAGCCGCGAGAGGGCGCTCTAGTTAGCGGAGTTGTTCAGAAGCGACACCGAGGAAGAACTCAATGGATTCAGTTGTGTGATGAGATCGGGAGCTTGGTGAACTTGCTTACTGGTAACTTGCTTGTTGGACTCGCTGGCTTATGTTAATTTAGCCTATTCAGCCTCAGGTATATGTTCTTTATGCTATTGTGTAGCTGAATAACTGTTAATGTGTTACGTTAACATGCCGGACACCTATTCAGCCTGTTGTTCTGTGTGCTATTGTGTAGTTGAATAACTTGCCTTTCCAGATTAAATGTCTGTTCTTGGTCTTGCATTTTGTGAAATAAATTTCTAAATAAATGCGACTTATATATGTTTTTTCCTCTTCATGACGCATTTTTTGACTAATGCGACTTATACTCCGGAGCGACTTATAGTCCGGAAAATACGGTAAATACCAGGTGTAAACGGGGCCTTAGAAATCGCTAGTAAATTTCACAATTACTTACAAAGAAACGCCAAGTAAGACGCAGTCGCCATGTTAAAGTAGAAAAAAGACTGAAATAGTGTATTTCCAATAGCTCCTCCTGTCCGATTTTAGGGGGAAATCGGGTCCTTAGATGCAGGAACACCACAGACACAGTGTAATCACCACTGTATCACATATCTCTTTTAATTTCTTTTATAAACGTTTTAATTTTCCTTTTATTATGTGATTACATTCCTTTCTGTAAAGCACTTTGAATTGCCATAGTGTATGAAATGTGCTATATAAATAAACTTGCCTAGCCTTGCCTTGCGAAAGCATCCTCCAATAATCTCTTTAATTTATAACTTTGAAAAATCATTTTAGACAGTGTATACAAACACAGTTGGATTAATGTAGCATTTTCCTTCTGTGGAACACAAAAGAAGATATTTTGAAGACTGTTGTCAATGAGCACTGGACACCATTGACTTTCATTGTATGGACCAAAAAAAAACAAAAAAAAAAACACCAGACATAAAAATAAGTCCAAAAGGACAAAGATGATTTCATTTCAGGGTGAACTATCCCTTTAATGTAATACAAAACCCAAACAACAGCAATGTCAAACTGGCATGTAATAAAAATCTTATTATTATAATAACAGTGTAGTATAAGGCTGAGTGTATACAGCGTTGATTATGTGACAGCTCCTTTGTCAACAGCGAGGAGTAAAGTTACTGAGAAACTAGTTTTGTTTGTGTATGAGCGTTCATGTAGCGCTTCAGTGAGAACGTGTGTTAATCTGACCTTCCTGGAACCGATACAGGCAGGTAAGAGGATTACCTCAGTGGGCCGAGTTTGTTTACAGTGTGTGACAGACAAGGAGCTTGTATGGTGTGAATGTCTGTAGATTACATTTAAAAGTCTGTGAATTTAGATGTCAAAACAGGTGGGAAATTCTGGGATGCTGAACTAATAGAATCCAGTCCTGTCTGTGATCAACCGAGGGGATATGATCGCATCACAATACTGTGATGTGGAAAATCAGCGCCACCTGTTGGACAAGATTCCCGGTACACATGTGGGAGTGTTTACAAATTGAGAATGTATGGGATTGTGTGAGGACTTACGCATTTAGTGTGGCAACCAAGCAGAAGCAGAGTCCCTCTCGACTGCGGAAGTTTTTGTGTTTGAAGCCAGGAATCAGCCTCTCCCAAACGTTCTACACAGAGGAAAAGAAATCGTTACTACAAAAGCAGCAGAGAAAGAGATGATGAGCTCTGAAGGGAATGATGAATCACTGCCAGTAGTAACTAGCAAAAATGATCCAATGTGTTTCTATTCACCCAGCAGCTCACACACACGACAGCTTTATGAGTATTATTTGTCAGCATGAATGGGTGTAATAGTGATGATCAAATCCGCCGTATGGTTAGCTCACCATGGGTGTTGTCGCCTGATCCATCAGCTTCAATATGAGCCCTTGTGCCTGTTCTCGAACCTGATCCTTTGCGTCACCCAGACGGTCAACTAATGCAGGAACCACTGAGGGAAAAATGCAAAAGAAGGGTTTAAGAGACAATACAATGATGTAGGGCTGCACAAGCTGGAAAAGAGAGATTTTTTCTGATAAAAACTGTGATTGCTATGTGTGATTGCCTGTGTATGTTTGTAGAGCTGCAAAATCATTATAATTATAAAGGAATAAGAAATAAGAAACATTCATATTGTAATATTTCACTGTAAAATAAAATATTATTTTATTTTAAAGTACAAATGTAAAATTATAACACATGTATGGTTGACCTTAGGGAGACTTTAATGTCAGCGTGAATGGTAAGTTGCGACCGACTTTACTTCAGTATTGTGACGTATTTTCTGAATGAAATGGAATATTGAATGAGAAAAATAGAGGGCGTGGCTTGTTTTTTCCCTCTGGGAATTGGTTGGATCTAGAAAAATGGGCTCGTTCAGCTCGTTATCAAAGCTTGCAGCAGAATGGCAGTTGGAGGAGATGATCTACACAAGCCGTCAAACTGATGTTATCAGAGAGGGAACGTCATTCCAGAGTGGAAGTGCATTTTCAGATTTTGAATAAAGATTTTTTTTTTTTATTGTGGATTAACTTGCATGAATGAACTGATCACCACAATACTAGTAATGTGTCGATTTTGATTTCATGACGACTTTAAGCATCTCATTTGTTGACAACAGCTAGTTTACAAACGTTTCTCATCATTACAAGTTTGTGAAGGTTGTCACATGTTATAAGAGACCCAAACTCAGAGCAAAGCAGATGCAGAGATGAGATTGTGTGTGGATCAGCCCTAACTGTGAACTGGGCTGCTCGAAGACACTGAATCATGAGTGTATAAAAGCACATGGTGCTGCACTTCATTCGAAAACACGCATAACATATTTATTTAAATAAAACGCAGCCTTTGCATTTTGATAATCGCAAGCAGCCGCTATAATAATGTACATTTCATAAAATATACTTTTCCTATCCCAGCTTGCAATATGCAAAGACAACCATTTGTAAACCAAACAAACCGATTGCATAAAGATTACCCCAAATACAAGTTTATTGAGTAATCTCACACAGTACCATAGGCACAAACAAAGGTGTGACTATCTGTTTGAGAGAGAATTTAATTTAACAATGCTAGTGGCCCAGAAGTGACCCTTCATCTTTAACTTTCAACATTTGTTGTATGCCAGACAGGCTGGGTGTGAAGTCATCTCATTCCTTTCTCTCTACTCCGTTTGTTCCATGTTTTCAGATGAATGAGGTATGATGAGTGAGGGGGGGGGTTATCTGTTACAATCATAACAACCCGTCTCCGTGGTAACAGGAGAGGGCGGGGCTTAAACAGCTGAGAGACCAGCACTGAGCCTGTGGATTGTGTCATATACATGGCGAGTCATCCCGGCATTCCCCTTTCTGCTGACTATTCAATGGAGAAGATCTTCAGCTAATGTTGGACTTTAGTGGGGAAAAAAGCAACAAGCACGCGTGCACACCGCTTACCTGTGACGATATAACCTCTGAAGCGATCAGTCAGCCGGTCCACGAATGCGCTGACAATATCGATCCCCACCAATGCAACCTGACACCAAACAAGAAAGAGACAAATCAGCTGAACACGTCAAACCTCACATTTCCTCTCACCGAGGCAAGCATTTCCAAACACATGATTCTGCTGATTCAGGATCTGATACAGAGCTTTGGGTCTGTTGTTATTGTGTGTGTGAGTGGGTGAATGAAAACAAGATTGTGAGACGGACTATATTTGAAGATTGCGGTGGGATCGCTGCAGTGTGTTTCTTGGCAATGCAGGATGGAAGTTCACATTCCAGAGAAACAATCAAATATTCACTACATCCCAGAAGCTCCAGTTATGACCTATTTTAGGCAAAGCATCCAGAGAGAGTCCTGAGTAGTGTGTGTGTGTGTGTGTACCTGAAAGGCAAAACTGGAGAACACCTGGTAATTTAATTTTGGAAATTATTTAAATGTGTTTCAATTGGCCAGCGTTCACCATCTACACACACTTAGTAATGGGTTCAGCCACACTTTATGGATTAACTTCATTTCTTCAAGTTAATTCGATCAGTAAGCATTTCTGGTTTCTTCCTTGTGTGACATATAGAGTAAACATTGTGTGTGTAAATCAAGCTTCTCTTGTCTAAAGAGCCAACCTTCAGTGTCACATGATCCTTCAGAAATCATTCAAATATGATTTGCTGCTCAATAAACATTTCTAATCAATGTTAAAACCATTACGCTGCTTTATTTTTTTCAGGATGCTTTTATTAATATAAAGTTTAAAGGAACAGCATTATTTTTTTAACATAATTATTTTGTAACATTATAAATTCTTCAATGCAATGCATATTTGCTAAATAAAAATATTACTAATTAAAACTAACTGACCCCAAACTTTTGATCGGAAGTGTATATTAAATATTAAAAGAAAAATATAAAAATATTTTAGCGGAGAGATGAAAACGGTCTACCAGATCTTCAACCAGTGGGACAAAGAATTTGACACCCTGCATTTATCAAACCACATATATTTCTAGAAGCCTGCAGCTGTGTCTCCAATTTATGAATCACCGCCATCATTTCTAAAACCCAACCTCAATGAGTCTGATGTCATCATAGCCGTCCATTACCATCTGTCCCTGAAGATTTGATGCTGCTTTTAAAACATCCATACTCAATCATGTTTCGATTCACACAAACAGAAATGGGAAATGAAGCAGAAGTGACTATTTTTGAACATTAGCAGCAGTATGAGCCAGCATAAAATCTTCTGCTTGCATGCCCAGGCCAAACATGACAAGCAAACCTCATCAAACAGCTTTTCTTAATCAATAAATCACACAAAAAAGCATATGTAAAAGGATTAATCATATGCATTGCAGTGTCATGTGCCTTTTCAATCCCAGTGTGTAACAATACCCACGCAACCCTCCCCCATCCTCACAACACCCCCACTCTCTCCTAGACACAAATGAATATGTAATGCATGCACATTGATATTAATGTATTATTTGAGCAGCCTTTCATGAATAAACTGTATTTTTCTGTCAGTTTGATGCACAACAAGCCTAATGCAATTGATGATTTACATGCAATAATAGATTATATGAGAATAAAATGTTGGGTTTGGCTCGAGACTGTCACTCCAGAACAATGCATGCATCCTTCATAACATCATACATGCCATCTGGCTTAAAACACATGTTAATTTAAATATGCACCCCATAAAGAAGGTCACAAGCCATGTACCTTGTAATTGCTGGAATTGACCCATCCCGTCAGCTCATCTATGGTTTTATCCAGGCGGGGTTTGTCCTGCTCCACGTCCAAGGACCTCTGCGGGTCGCTCAGGTAGTCTATGAGATCCGGGCCGACCTGCAGCCGCCGGGTCACGTCCTTCTGCAAAACCTGCTGGTAAAAATAGTCCATGTTGTCATTGTCCTCCATCGGGACGCTTTGTGGTCAGTCCTCAGGTTGCGGCGAAACAATAACAACGACAGAATGACTGTCAGAGTCGCGTTAACAACGCGAGGAACTGAAATGTGGACAAAGCGGAAGTCAAATACTGTTTTTTAAAGACACTTAGAGGTCTGTTGTTAGTGCAATAACGACGAAGTAACGGAAAATAAACAACTTCAACAAAGTTCCCCAGGAACGATATGGTTGATCCCCCGAAAAAAGTGCCTTTTTACTAAACAATAAACCGATGTAAAAAGAATTAGGCGGCGAGACGCGTATAAAAACAGTGGAAATGTATCCGACCAGTCTCGGCTAACACTGTTAGCTTTAACGTTAACCGTTATGGTCGAGTATCCTGGGGCCTGCCGCCGGGGATCTCTTCCCTCCCGGCCACCATTTCAGAAAAGCCCGCTTCAAATCGCTCGTGGAGATGAGTGGATGAGCTCCGGTCCGTGCGCTGCTCTCACAGCTCTCGTGTTTGCACTTAATCGACAAATGATCCGCAGTTTGACAGCTGCCTTCCGAGCTCAAGACTCTCGCTTCGACCACGGCTACTGGACCGCCGGTAGCCGCAATACTGGAGTGTTGAACGGCAAACGATGCCGAGGAAGAGTGATTGGGCCGAGGCCTTGAGGTCCTTCAACGCCGCACAGATGTCCAGCATGATGCCTGAATGAAAATATGCTCTGTATACAATTCATTATTCATCATCGGAGACTGTGTGCAGTATGACAGGATAGAAAAAAGTACGTTTATTATATAGTATCAAGAGAGACACTATACATGTTTTTTCTTCTTCTTTTTCTTCTTCTTATTATTGGTTGTTTTTGTTGTTGTTAAAGTATACTCCCTACTTCCACGAGAGTAGTACATTTAGTGATTCTAGTTATTCCATTGTGCTAGCATTTATCCTGAATGACTGAATAAATTGTTGAAGATTTGAATATATTACTAGATTATTATTATTATTTCTTAATTATAACATACCTCGTATCATTATATTATAATATCATATCATAAACGCACAGATACACTTGTTTCAAATAACCATTTTGTGCATTTATAAGCACCAAGCAGATTATACTTGCTTTTGTTTTGAATAATGTAGCCTACACGCTTGTATTTGTATTTGTTTTCATGGTCTTCCATTGCTTTTTTTGTCTTCGTCTCCCCCTAGTGGCATTTGAATGTTTTTCAAACTCAAATATTTGTGCTTGTAAATATTTATGTCCTTGTACATAGTATGCATGTGTTTGTGTGTGTGTGTGTGTATTGTGCATACTAAAAACGACCTTCTTTATAGAGTACAGCATTCTAAAATAAATTTGGTGGTGATGCATACCACATTAATAGATTTACATTTGTGGAGCCTATATTATAATAATCCATTTTTAATTGAGATCCTAATTGTCTATGCTTGTTTTTATTTTATTTGTTATAAAAACATGCCTGCACTACAGGACACATGTGGTGAGAAAAAATCAGGTACCTCTAGGACTATCTATATTACATTCCCATGCATTAGTTTTAGTTTCAGGTCATTATTAAATGTGTTTAGGTGTTAAAATCAAAAATGATTAATCATGCATTATTATAACCACAGGTAAAAAAAATAATAATTACTGGTATATATGAAACCATAAGAACTAACAATCTGGAATGTGACACACTGCTCAGATCTTTTATTTAAAGAAATGTCACATTAACAACCAGAACACAAGGACATTCAGGTAACTTGTTTCATCTTTGTCAAAAAAATATGGGAGAGAAGGAGGGGAACCGATTAGCCGTTACAGAACTATAAAAAAATAATAATAATCACTTTCGCTGACAGGTTTAGCATTGCCTTCTAATGTGGTTCCATGGTCGAGATAAAGAATACTGGAATCACTGGTGTATGCATTGATAGGAAATGATATCATCATCATCATATCAAATGGTAAAAACCAGCTAAATATGGGTAAATACAAGAGAAAATAAATGTGATGAACTTCACCGCAGCCCTGAGTCGAGCATTTCTGTGTCCCTCCAGTTGCAAAATCAAAGGCACTCACACCGACGAAAAAAACCCTTTTCCATTGATTACATGATCAACTCAGCAGCTGTTTTCATCAGCAAGACTCGTGTTTTTAAATATGCAATGTTATGCATCAAACTCCCTGTTGAACAGTTTTATGCACGAGACTGTAAACTCAAAGAGACAGTTCACCCAAAAATATCATTCACTTTGTACCAAAAGCCACTTTCTTTATTCTGCAAAACACAAAAGGAAATTTCAGACAGAATGAAACCTTCAGTCATCATCACTCATTTTCAGGGAGTGAGCAGAGTACAGACATTTACATTTTGGCTGAACTGTCCCTTTAAATCAAGATTGCATGGGTTAAGTTTGATATATTTGCCTTGACATATTCCAACTGTTGATGTTTGCCTCATTTATGCTCAAATCTGATCTAGTCCACGCACAAAAAAACTAAGATTCTGTCACATTTACTCATCCTCATGTTGTTTCGAACCTGTATGACTGAACTACAACAGATGATGTTTTGCAGAATGGGGTCCAAACACAGAGACATTTTTCAAATGTTTTTCTTTTGTGTTCCACAGATAAAAGAGAAATTCATACAGGTTTGGAACAGCATGAGGTGAGTAAATGATGACAGAATCTTAATTTTGGGTGGACTACCCCTTTAATGACATGTAACTGACATTGTGATGAGAATACTAAGGAAATGCCTGAATACGGAGTGTTCTGAATCCTGTCACATGACCTGGGCTTTCAATATTGCACTGAAACATTGTGAAACTCAAATATTCCTGATGTACATCCCCCCCAACCTTAGCACATGTTGTCTAAATTTGAACATTCACATCAATTGTGACGTACTGTAACTCCACAACTGGAGCAAAATCGACTTTATCTTGCATGCACAATCTCAGTCCTTCTCTTCCCCTCGTCTGCTCACATGATTTCAATTGCGATTTTTTTATCCTCTCCAAAATTAAGGTGAGCACAATCAGAAAATAAAAACCATTTTACTCCAGTTTTAATATGGGTTGATTTGTTGTAGTGTTATATTTAATTTTCTATATTTAAACATTCTCACACACACACGCGCGCGCGCGCAAAACCAGACAGAGACGCTCAAAGCTTCCTGCTCTCAGGTTTGAGAAAGTCACATGATCAATCGGCGGGAGGCGTATCCTACAAAACTCCAGAGACTTGCATCCTGCTGCTCATTTTCTGTTTGTTTTATTCTATTTGTTCTCAGCGTAATAGAATGCAATCCTATTGGTTGAGGAAGAGGAGCAGGACGTAAACACTGTGTGGTCGTCGAAACAGCATCAAAATGCCTCAAACAAAATTCTTTGCGTGTTCCTTCTATATTCAGTAGTTCCATAATGCTTTAAGTATTTTGTTTTCTATATATCCAAATATGAAATATTATACATGGTAGCTCCTTGATTTTTCTCCTTGTACATCCAAGTAAGTGGTATTGTGTGTACGTAGTATTTGTCACGTTGCATTGTATTTATTTTGCGTTTTTTTTTTGTTCAGGTCCATCACGCTCAGTGAACGAGCCATGCCTCCTGTAGCCACAACCCCACACAGCGCCTCATAGTGGTGTGGAGCAGGGGCAGGGCGGAGTTTACAGGTTGACTGACAGCTTGACTTTCTATGGTGTCTCCCAGAGGCTCCTCCTTCTGTCAGAGTATGACGCAGCAGCGGCAGAGACGCTGGCCTCCTCCGTGGACTGATGGAGGGGGTGTGACCGGGGCGAAGTAAGCGTGGACTTTGATCTCAGGAAGGTGAGCCTACAGGAGAAACAACCGCAGAATCAGCCACAATGCAGAATATGACATAGATCAAGCAATTTTTCTCTACAAAGTGAAAAAAAAAAACTACAGCCAATCAGAACGTTTGATGAAATGCTATGTGGACCAATGAGAGCTTTGTTTGGGTGGGGCTATTGACAAAAATTGAAGCCAAATGACCATAATGCCCTATTGCTTGTGACGCTCAAATTTAATACAGATTTGAATTGCAAGTCACACTGACATGTGTACAGTAAAACACACATTGGATTTGATCAAACAATTTTTTAAGCTACAGCCTGTTGCTTTACACAGCATACCACGAACATTTGTTTAATTGTACAGAGACTCGAGTTGCTGTAGGCAGAATTGGCTCTAAATGACACAACATTACACACAATTTTAAAGTTGTACCACACAGGAATCAAACCCACAATCTCAGGGTCAGGTGCCTGTCACTCATCTCGTTGCGCCACTGGGAAGACGCGTGTTCACACAGATGCCGAAGTTCTATAGTTCAATAACCAAAATGAAGAATTTGCACATAAATGCACTGCATTTTGTATTCAGATGAGATCATTCTTAGAAAGGCACTATGTCTGGACCGGAAGCAACTTCTGCACCATTTCTGGCCACAGTACCTCTTGCGGACTGGGCACGTTCGGGGCCTGTGGCTTAGCAGAGTGCGCCACTCAATTCGCGCACATTCATCAGGTTGCTGAGAAGAGCTTTCAGTGTGAGAATGAGCACACAAAAGCATTACTTAGCATGTTAACCAGATTAGCATGTTAAGCTAAGTTAATGCTAATGTAGCTTATAGTTAACCTGAATGCTGATAAGCCTTAGGGAAGCCTTAGAAAGAATGGCAACTGGTTAGCATGCTAACCAATTAGCATGCTCAGCTAATCAACGTAAGACAAAAACACAGGCAAGGTTAGCTTCGGAGAGGTATTTCTCAGGAACGGTAGTGAATATCAAAAATCCGTTCAGTCATTTTTATGCAGCTTGGTCCAAAATTCATCTGATCAGATTTTGAACAAAATTAGACAAAATTTGTAGGAAGAATAGCATTTTTCATTTACATCGGAGGCGGACAGGCAAATTGATGGAAAATTAAAAATAAGATATCACCAGAAGATATTGGCATAAACCAAGGAACAATGACACAGAGAAATCCAATTTTGAACAATGTTTTCAAGTTGTTTTCCTTCAGGAAATGCTGATGATGATACCAACCCAATTTTGTGCTGATAGGTCAAATTGTTTAAAAGATATAGCAATTTACGACAAATTTCAAAATGGCGGCACGATGGTTCATCCGATCCTGGCAAAATCGGTATCTATGTATTCAGCATGACACAAGGAATCCATATCATGATTTTCTGACAAAAGTTATTAGCAAAAATAGCAATTTTTCAGATCTCATGACCCGTAGGTGGCGCTCTTCCAAACTTTGGCATGGACCCTTAGAACATGGTGTTGATTAGGTCTACCGAATTTAATTTTGATTGTCCCGAAACTTTGGCCGAGATGCAGCCTCTAAACCAATTTTGGGTCGACATTGTTAAGTTCGCGACATCATAATGTGCGGCTCTGTGCAAAGAATCATCAATGCACATTTTTATATAAGAATTTGAAAGAGTAGCGAAAAAACGAAATATGTACTTTTCAAAATGGCCACTACTGTAATGGGTGGAGTTTTAATGCAAGATGTTGAATGTAATCAGCATGATGAGAGTAATCGGGTGCACTCAGTTTAATTTTGCTAGATGAAAAGGTTCAAAAATTATAACAGTTTAAAATGTGAAACTGGTGGTGGCGCTATAGAGTTGGTCCTAGAGACCCCAAAGTTGGTCAGATTACTATTTATTATCATCACTACAAGTGTGCCAATTTTCATCACTTTCCTACATATGGTTAATTTATAGTCTACCTCTGTATTAAATATCCTCAGGCTGATTTACTAGAAAAGCACAAATAAGTGCAAAACAAATATCAGCAAACCCGATTGTCAATCTATCCTCTGGTCTATAGTGAGAATAATGCGTCCTGTATGAAACCCAAAACCTCTCCAGTGTTTGACGCTGACCAGTCGCCATGATTGCTATTTGACACAAATTGCTGTCCAGTTTACCCCTAATGACACTGTAACCAAGGACAAATTCATTCAGGCCCATGTTTGACATGTTTGTTAAGAGATGCTACAGATGTGAAATTGGGGAAAATAGAAAGAAAAAGTTTGTTTGTGATTGATCATTGCTCAGGCACTCAAGCCCATCTCTAGCATTGACACACTTGTACTTGTGTCACTGGCACTGCAAACTGACACTGCACATTTGAATTCTGCAAATTAATAATTTTAGTCTGTACATGGTTGTTGTAGTTAAGACTATGTGTGGGAGTTGTGACATATCTAGCCATTGTTTTTGACCGACCCGGATTCGTTTGATGCCTGCGCGGGAGACCTGCTGGCAGTCGTAGAGCTCGATGCGTTCCAGACGCTGGCAACTCTTGAGATGTTCCAGTGTGATGTCTGTGATCAAGGGGCAGTTGTCCAACTCCACGACCTGCAGACGCTCCTGACCACACACACTGCTGCTCAGATGTCTGATCCCGTCATCTGTTATCAACTCACAGTGTGACAGGCTCTAGAAAAACACACACACACACACACACACACACACACACACACACACACACACACACACACACACACACAAGTGAGCAGGCGAAAACAAATGTGCTCTATAATTCCTTTACAGAAAGCCATAAATAACAAGCATGGAAGCAATACTCCCACACACTCTCTCTCAAACACTGCTTGGCACTCACCAGCGCCTGCAGGCGAGGGCAGTGGATTGAGAGCTGGACCAGGGTGTTATCAGTCACCTGAATGGGACGTACAGACACAGAACATTAATCTTAGCATGCCGACTAACCAGGATAAACTGCTGCAAGGAAACAGACAAAGCAGTAAAAAGAAAAACCTCAGGATTTCTTTGAAACTGCACAAGTTAAACTATAATAAATTAAAACACAAGGATAAACCGCATTTCTTTTAAATCAGTCGACGACAAACCATACATTCTATATGCATCACATTTGAGTGCAACATTTTTATGCTTTTTATATACACTACTGTTCAAATATTTAGGGTCATTCTTTTAAAGAATTTAATACTTTTATTCATCATGGATGCATTAAATAATGTTATAATAAAATAATTATATTTGAAATAAATTCTGTTCTTTTGAACTGTCCATTAAATCAAAGAATACAACACGGTTTCCATATGTTTTTCCAATGTTTTTAACATTGATAATAATCAGAATCAAATAACAATAATGCATTTTATTTATATTGCGCTTTTCTTATACCCAAAGCGCTACAAGTACAGTACAAAAGTAGATGTTTCTTGAGAAGCAAATCATCATATCATCATAGAATGATTTCTGAAGGATCATGTGAAGACTGGAGTAATGATGCTGAAAATTCAGCTTTGCCATAAAGGGAATAAATTACATTTTAACACATACTGAAATAGAAAACAGTTTTTAAACTATAATAATATTAATATATTTTAATCAAATATTTGTAACTATATAGCACATTATATAATATAATACCAGCAAAAATATATATATTTTAGTGTTTCACAAAAGTGAAACTTGCCCATGACAACTAGGCCATATACAACAGCTTTTCTGAATTATGGATTTAATATAAACTCACCAAAATACATTCCTCTAAATCCATCTTCTCCATTTCATGACAGTTCTAAAACAGAAGGAATCGTTTGTTTAAGAATCCCGTCATCAGCTCGAAGCATGCTCTCTGAATCCATGCGTTCATGTTTTGGGGTGTTTGTGTGATTACTCACTCTGGCAAGAACAGTAAAACCAGCATCAGTCACATGTGAGCAGCGAGCAGCCTCCAGGATCCTGAGGAAAACACAAGCAATGAGAATGAATGACTCTGTGTGTGTGTGGGTGTGTGTGTGCGTACAGATGAAGAAAGCTTTACTTGAGCCGTTGGCAGTTGAGGCCGAGGGCAGTCAGAGAAGCGTCTGTGATGTTGCTGCATCCAGACACACAGACCATCTGCAGTTTGTGACAACCCCGGCACAAACTCACAAAGCCGTCATCTGTGATTTGCTGCAAGATGGATAAACCGTGTTAGGGTTCGAATGTGTATTGTGCTTCTTTTTTTTTTTTTTTTAGATGCAATAATGAACTCCTGTATTGTAACAACAAGTCTTACGGTGCATGATTGCATGTTGATTGTCATGAGCTCAGGACAGTGCTTTTGAAGGTGCTTCAGTGCAGCATCATCAAGCTGAAATTACATATTTAAAGTCACCATGAAATCAAAACTGACCATTCTTGTTTTTTTATTTATTATACGTGATTTTATCTGTGCACATCTTTTTTTTTAGTATTCATGTGCCTCATAATCTTTCATCACAATTACTTCCCCTCCCTCTTGCAGCGACATCTCTTCTCTTCTCTGATGATGTGTTTACTGGCGCGAGGGCGGGGCAACCTGTCACTCAAATGAGATCCACCAATAGAAAACCACAACCATCTGATCAATTCCCCATGGACAAAAATCAAGTTCCACCCTGCATTTTTTCCAGTGTTTCACTCGGATATATAATCACAATCGGGAAGAAATGTCCATTTCATGCCGACTTTAACAATCGTAATGTGTTTTGTGTTTTTATACGTGTACCTGTGTGCAACCTCTCAGAAAGAGAGCTCTGAGAGCTGTGCAGCCCCGGCTGAGAGCCTCGATGCCATCGCTCATGATCTGATCACACCAGGACAGGTTCAGATTCTCCAACATACGACAGCCCTCACTAGAAGACAGAAAGAGCAAATGAAGAGGGTGTGAAGCAACAAAAATATTAAAAAAATAACTCAAAAACCACTGCACTATCCAAACCTAAACACAAAGAAACCAAATTGTACACAACCGTTCAAAAGTTTGAGGTCGCTAAGACTCTTTCTCTTTCTTTCTGACAGTAAAGACGTTTGTAATGTTACTCAAAATGTATATTTCAAATTGATCCTCAAAAGAAATGTATCATGGTTTCCACAAAAATATTAAGCAGCACAACAATATTGATAATTATAAAGAAAAAACATTTGAGCAGCAAATCAGCATATTAGAATGATTTCTGAAAGATTTCGCTTTACATCACAGGAATAAATTACATTTTAAAATATACAGAAATGGATAGTTATTTTAAATTGTAATAATATTTCAATTTTTTTAATCAAATTAATGCAGCCTTGGTGAGTATAAAAGACTTCTTTCAAAAACATTTTTAAAAAATCGTACCATCCCAAAACTTTTGAACGGTAGTGTAGTAATTTAAAAGACAAATAAACTTTTGAACAGCTAACCAATAGAACAAAAAATAATAATAATTCAACAGAAAATACAATAAATAAATAAAAAAGCATTTTTAAAATTTTCAGGTGATAATAAACCCTGTTGAGGATCAATAAACCATCCAAATTAATAATATAATAAATAGAAGCATTATTTTATTTTCAAAATATGTTTTCTGCATTTCAAACCATACCATGTGCTGTTAAAGCTGTGGGAATATAAACAGCAATTTTCTGAAATGTCTAACAATGAGTTAGTCCTTAGTCACTGTTTAAACTTTCCCTCTCTGAATTTCCTGTTCCACCGGCTCATACAGTGTAATCTACTGCAACTGTGGAAAAGATTCATTAAAGAAAGGTGACAGAGGTGACAGACTTTACAATCATTAACAAAGTCATCCTCTTGACACAATGAAATCCAATCTGAGCTGTAATTGAACACTTCCTGGTTTAGTTTTAAAGACTCCATAATGTCAAGTGTTAGCTTTGAGGTCATCTATATGCCAGTGTATTCCTAAAACATTTTGCAGACACAGGAGTTTGAGTGTCTTTCACTCATGGCAAAAGCAATCAGAAATACTGATGACCTATTTTGCGCTTATGTTTTCATGGCTTAATGATCAAAACAAAACAAATCACCCAGGTTAAATTTTGGCCCCCTAGTCCTTATAACTTCCCCCCACCTTAAGGCCTTAAGTGCATGATTGGTGATGGACACGCAGGAGGTCAGGTCAAGGTGACGGAGTTTGGAGCAGAACTTGCTAAGGCTGATGCAGGTGGAGTCCGTGATCTTGGTACAGCCGTTGAGGTTCAGGTGTTCAATGTTGCGACAGTTCTGAGCAAAAGTCCTGTCAAATCAAATTAAACCTCTCATGTTAAACTGAAAAGCTAAACACTAAAAAAAATGTGGTAAACATCACCATGGACAGTGCAAAACAACAAATGATCCTTACACCGTTTCCGAAGCAGCCGCAATACGACAGGTTTCCAGCGACACGCCGTTTGTCATAGAGAAAGCTAAACGGCTGCGCAATCCAATCAGCTGTTCCAAGATATTTGATATATCATGTCAAATTGAGAATGAGATTTCATAGTGCGCAGGGCTTAATAGTGGGCCAATAATTTCATAGTGATTTTAATGGAATAAATGTATAATTAATAATATATATTATATAATAAATGAGTGATTAATTCAAATAATTTTTATTTCATAGTGGGCGGGGCGACCCCTATTCAATGTAAAATAGAAACCACTAAAATTCAACAAAACACCCAATCGCTCTTCGACATATCAGCCAGTGAGAACAAAAACTGATGTACTGAGATTGATCAAGTAAAGCCTTTATGTATAATGCATTATTCATAATGTATGTTATAATGCATATCTGTTCATAAATAAATGCACCCAAAGTCAAAGTCCATTATAATATTTGCAGATTCCGCGTTAATTCTGAAATTGGTGGTTTGTCCTGTGTTTTGATGCATTATAGTGTAACAATAAATAGAAGTATTATAATGTATTATGACGGAGGTTACAATTATTCATGAGATCTTACATGCATTATAAAGTGCATTACAAGGCATAATTAATGCATTAAAATACTTGTATGATGCATACATATAAAGGCTTTAAGTAAAGTGTTACCGAAATAACTTTTATCGCTTGCTACTTTGAGTTGCTGAAATGCACCCAAGCGCTATTTTATAGTTTGATTGGACAGGTTCATTAACTGCATGAACTGTGCAATCCTTCATTTAATTAACAAAAACTTCAGTGGCTCACTTCATGGAGGCATCTCCCACACTGAGGCAACCCCGAAGACTGAGCTGTCTCAAAAAACCTCCACATCGCTTCGAGATGTTCTCCACCACACGTCCCTGAGAGAGAGAGAGAGAGAGAGAGAGAGAGAGAGAGAGAGAGAGAGAGAGAGAGAGAGAGCTCAGCCACAGAGGATCAGGGATGACGTTACAGTCTATGGATTCAGTAGAAAAGCCTACTGACCCAGTGTTAATCCCACACACACACACACACACACACACAACGCCCACAGACGGACAATTTCCAGCACATGGAAACATATTACAGATGAAATTCTGGCACATACAAAGCAAAAACCAATAACACACAAGATTGTCTCTGCAAACACAAACCAAAACGTTTAGTTTTCACATGCTTTTTCACCTCAATATCCGTCTGAAAGTTGAAGAGATCAATCTTCTGCCAGTTGCTTCCATCTAAAGCGAGAACATTCCAAGCCTGTTGATCCACAGAGAAAAGCAGGAAGCATTGTTAGCAAAATACCTCAATTCTAGACAGTTTTGTTTCGTTTGAACTAAACAAACAGTTGAACATACCTTGGAGACTTGAGCACACCTGCACAATGTAACTACATCCAGGTAGGAGAAAATCCTGAAATTAAGAGAGATTTTTTTTTTACTTGTTCATTAATGTCTGGCCACTTCCTGTAATGCTTTGGCAGTACGTACAATACGTAAAATATGTCAAGCAATCTAAATTTTATAGATAGATAGATAGATAGATAGATAGATAGATAGATAGAATGACAGAGAGATAGATAAATAAAGAGAATGATAGACAGACGATAGATAGATAGATAGATAGATAGATAGATAGATAGATAGATATAATGACAGATAGATAGATAGATAGATATAATGACAGATAGATAGATAGATAGATAGATAGATAGATAGATAGATAGATAGATAGATAGATATAATGACAGACAGATAGATAGATAGATAGATAGATAGATAGATAGATAGATAGATAGATAGATAGATAAACTTATTACAATATAATTGACATCTATTGCAATAAAAGTCATTCGTTTTGATTGTCTCACCTGAGCAGAAGCTCTTTGGGAAGTTTTTTGTTAATAAGGGCCTCATCACTGTTTGAGAACACCTGGACAACATGAAATGAAGCAGAAGCATTATATAAGCTCATACAGGACCAGTTATGCTCATGCACAATCAATATGCTCAAAGCTGGTTCAGACGCGCCTCGCCCTGGTGCAATTCAATGCTTAACACTTGCACAAGGAGGACAAATAACATCAGTGAGCGTCTTAGATAACACACTGCTGCTTTGTGAGATCTTTTCAAACCAATCAGCTTGATCTAAACTCCCAGAACAGCAGCCAACTCGAACGTTAAACGGATTCATGCGCAACGCCCGTAGCTGACACGGTCAGCTGGTGCCGTTGTGTTAGAACGGGATTACCCTTGACGAACAAAAGCCTTAACACGGCACGTAAAAATAGAGACCTGCTCGGTCCAAAACACACACACACACACACACACACACACACACACACACACACACACACACACACAGTACCCTTGCAGACACACACGCGCGGGCACGCACGCACTCAGCCACTCACGCGCGCGCGCGCCCACCAACACAAACATACGCTTAAACACACTGTCATCGCTCAGACAGCCTGCCACCGCCCGTTTTTGTTTCCTCGGACAAACTATAACAGTTCAACAGCCACGTCCACGGTTCGCTCGATATGAGTTACCTCAAATCTGCCCTTGGTGATGCCGTTCATGTCTGTTGCAGTGTCAATAATAAAGACAGTCCTCGGCGAGCGCTGCGCACAGCGACGTTTGCGCGTTTTGTCAACTCTGGCGATCAAACTATCGTGAGACAGACGCGCAGCTGTAACGTGTGGCCTTCTAGCCGTTCGTGTTCGCGCTGGTAACCGGAGAAATCCCGGGCTGGCCGCCGTCCGTGAACCATCACACAGCCAAAATAACAATAATAACATGGACGGAGCAGACTGCTGCTCTAACATCACTTCCGCCTCCCGAGCTGCCTCTCTGACTACATTTCCGCTCGAGTGCAAATTCCTGCCTGAAGTGAGTGCTGCTTAATCTTTAAACCACGCCAATAATATGCAAGAACTGTCTGGGAAATAAGCTTGAAGAATAATCCCTTTTATTAGCACTGGAGCTGAGACGCGCTCGTGCGCTCTAGGGGTTCAAAACAGTGGCTGCCGTGA
The DNA here is from genome assembly GCF_949152265.1 of Phoxinus phoxinus. NCBI lineage: Eukaryota > Metazoa > Chordata > Actinopteri > Cypriniformes > Leuciscidae > Phoxinus > Phoxinus phoxinus. Next base: position 3,570,993 of record NC_136894.1, read on the forward strand.
CGTCACTTTTGCGGGAAAAACACGCGTGGTGGGTTTGTTTTGATAATGATGTGAGGTCGAATAGGTGTGTCGTGGTTAATACACAAGTGGAAGTGTAGGGAATGGAGAATTTGCATATTATTCATACAGATAGTTCCGTCATTGACAATATTTTTGCATTTAATCTTGAGTTATCTTTTATCTTACCAACACACATAAATCAAAGTAAAAAAAAAATCCACATTTAAAGGGATAGTTCACTAAAAAAATTAAGTATTGTCATCATTTACTCACCCTCATGTTTCCAAACCTGTATGAGTTTCTTTCTTCTGTTGAACACAAAAGAAGATATTATGGACCCCATTGACTTCCATAGTTTTTTTTTTTTTCTACTATAGAAGTCAATGGGGTCCATAATATCTTCTTTTGTGTTCAACAGAAGAAAGAAACTTATACATGTTTGGAACAACATGAGGGTGAGTAAATTATGAAAAAAATTTTTTTTAATTGTATTTACGTATTTAAATGTAAAACTTTTTTTTTTAACGCCCTGGTTTATACGTTCTATGAACAACATCAGATGTTAAACTGAAACCAGTTACCTGAGATTGTTAAACATTAAATTCAGCCTCAGCTTTTTCAGTTTGACATTTGATTAGTTTATAGACAGATTCCTGTCTGTGTTTACACAAGTTTGTCCATCTTCAGCAATGCAGTAGGTCAAAGATTATTTGAGTCAGAGGTCTAAATGAAATTGTAATGCATAATTTTGTCAGAATAAAATACAACTGAGTAAAAGTACAGGTTCAGTAATACTTCAGTGAGGTGAAAAATCTAAAAAAAAAGAATGAATTATACATTTTCTACAGCCATGCACTAGCTGTTCTTAACAGAGTCTGGTTGTTATAAAATGCTAATTTCTGTGCATGAATATGTTTATTATTATGAGTCTGAATGTGTTTCTGTACTGCACTATTCCTGCATGACAACAGCAGAGGGCGAGAGCGAGCCGTGTTGCCGGTGAGTTTTGATCTTGCATGCTTTTCATTGTAAATGGTCTTAAATATTTTCCAGTCATAGTCATTATTCAGTTATCAGAACATGACGTGTTCAGCAGGCCAGACGATACTAAAGAATCAGATTAAAACACTGTCACGCTTGCCAGTCTGCGGTTACAGAACTATTTCTAAAGAGTTTGGGCTCTTCCAAAGCTGATCGTGTCCAAATGGAAGATATTTAACACTACTGCTACTCTAGGTGTGGTCATCCAACAGAAGCCACGATGAGCACGATGTATTCCAGAAGGTTGCAGAGAAGCCCAGAGTAATCTCAGAGTCTACAGGCCTCTCTTGCATTGGCTAAGGTTAGTGTCCACCATCAGGGACTGAACCATAATGGTGTGCAATGGCAGGACAACAAGAGGGAAGCCAAGAACATTTGCCAAAGGCCATGTGAATGAGCCAGAAGACTATGAAAAGAATGTTTTGTCAAAATGAGTCCGAAATAGAACTCAATGGCTTAAATGTGAAGTGTTAAATTTGACTTAGAAGAACCTCCCAGCGAACAGGGAACTTCTTTCTCAGGACTTTGGCTATCGTTCTGGAAAGGTTCTCTTGAAGTTATGAACAAACATGCTTCCAGTAACATTAATAGAATGGTCCAATTCCATTGAAATGAACATCACATGTTTTTTATGTAAACCAATAAAATTGTATAATATGAGTAATGCCTGGTCACTAATTCGTCCCTGATCCACTAATGAAGATGTACCCATAACTTAATCTGATTGAGCTTCAAGCGTCACAAAAGACCGATTAGACAGGACTATTAAGGCACTTTTTACCTGAATTATGCAAATGTATATTCAATTTGCACCTTATATAATCAGGTCTGAAGGGGTTAATCGTTTTCTCAAAACATAAGCACAAAAACGTTATTTATACATCATTCATGGAATGTTTTTTTCTCTCTCCTAATCTACTTATTTCAAAACATTCCAAAGTAACGTTCGCATAATGTTTGCAAAATGACAAAATGGCCCTCAATGTTTTCTCTAACGTTTGCATAAACAAGAGATGGACTGGTTTTTCAGAAAGAACATTTTTGTAACTTAATAGGATCATTATCAGAACGTATTTCTGTTCACTGCTGTATAGTGGTGCTTTCTTGACCATCATTGTTGAAGCTGATCATTTTGCAAAATATACAATGTTTTGTGTTTTATTTAACTTTTTTCTAATCTAATAAATCTAATAAAGGACTGATTTCAGTGTAGGTCAAATTTCTGCAGGTTCACGGTTTTATATGTGTGTGCCGGCTTTAAGCTGTGATTGTTTGGCTAAAGCCTTGACTAAATAATAAGGTAAGGAATTTAGGATCACACACAGCTCTGTTATTGAAAGAAATAACATTAGAAGCTGTTCAGCCTGCGCTGACCACAATCCTGCCATTTACTCACTAAAAAAACAAACATACTTGCTAATTCACACTCACTATCTCTTTTTCCAGCATAAAAGCCTTTACAAATTGAATGAATGTGAGTGGGAGTGTGTGTGTGTTTGTGGGTGGTGGTGGGCGAAAACACCCATTATGCTTTCACGTCACATATTGCCCAACAGCAGCTTCATCAAAGTTAATGTGTCCTGAGGTTGGCCCCAAGAATTTAGGACACAGGCACAGTTGGTTTTGTCCTGCTCGTTCTGAACTGACTTGCAGCCAGGCGCGCTATGGTGACAAGACGCACCGAAATGAAGGGTCCGGTCCTAGTAGAAGAAAAAACGCATTACACGGTGGCAAACTTTCCTCTGTGCCAATGAAGCGCAGACTCCCCACGGCACTGGAACAGTCCCAGTGCTTAGAGCCTCTGTTCTCATGCGGTACTGCACAGGTTCTGAGTCATGACGTATTTACTGACAACGCCGTGCGAGTTTTCGCACGAGCGCACCAGCAGCGCGGTAATGTACTTCATGGTCAGATAAACCTCGCCTTGCGTCTCTGTCACTGCGTCTATTAGTTCTTTTCTCTCGCCTATCGGAATCATCGCGCCTGTCCGCTTGGAGTGCGCAATTCAATTGGGATTTTTTTCACCTTTCCTGTCAGATTTGGGAAAAGTTTTACCGTTTTCCATCAGCTCTGTTCAGCCTGTGAGAATGAGGCGAGCCTGTCACCGAGAGCTCGCGCTCCTGCTCCTGCTGGGACACCTGGTTTACCTGACGCGCGCGCAAGGTGGGTTTCTCTTGATGATCTGGTAATAGGGTCATTTGTTGCACGCGCCTCTGCAATACGCATTTAAGCGAGGTAATGAATGGACGCATGCGTGTGTGCAGCTTCCAAAAGGTTAGACAGTGGTGTGAGTGTTATATTTGTCTTTGGTGTGTGTTTAGATGCATGTTTGTGTGTGAAAGGGAGGGAAAAGCTTAAATTAGCTAAAGCCGCAACTAATTCCTCTAAATAACAATTTAGTCTAGGTCAGTGACGTGACGCACGTTGTTTTTGTGTTCGTTCTGTTAAGTTGTTTAAAATACTTTAAAAATTCAGATTGACCTGATTAAATGCAAGTTATTTTTCCAATGCAGTTTAGAAACATCTAGATTTTGTCTGGGGGCCCATTCAAAGGCTGACATTTTTTGAAAAAATTAAATGTTAATAAGTATTATTTATTCAAATAATCACGTAAGCATTCGTTTGTTATTTATATATATATATATATATATATATATATATATATATATATATATATATATATATATATATATATATATATAAGTCAGCCAAATTCAAAGTCAGTTTGGCCTGTCCAACATGCAAGAAGATTTTTTCATGTGACAAAAACAAAAACAAAAAAAAACAAATCAGATACACTGTAAAAAAAAAAAAAAAAAAAAGTTGGTTTAACTTAAAAAAGTAAGTTACCTTGTTGCCTTAAAATTTTGAGTTCATTGAAATTAAAAATGTGAGTTAATACAATGAAGAAGAATGGTTTAATAAACAGAAACTCAAAATAGTTTTCACACATTAGTTATCGAAGTTGATTTGACAAAAGATAAAAAGTTGTGATAACACATTTTTACAGCTTGTATCTGTGTTTTTTAAGAAAAATTCTCAATTTTTAATGAAAAATTTAGTTCAGGTCAAATGTAATAAACGTAAGAAAACTTGATATTTATGACTCCAAATTCATGATGTTTCTCAAAAAATAAAAAGTAAGTGTTCACGCTGCCTTAAAATTGTAGGATCACTCAACTTGAAGTGTGAATTTGTACTAAGTGATAACTTGGATATTTGAGTTGACTCAACTTAAAATTTGAAGTCAGCATGAATACTTACTTTTTTAAGTTGAAACAACTATTTTTTTTACAGTGTATTTATATACACAATCCTAACACAAAAGAAAGCCTCCATCCTGCTTTGTCCCATTGTTTTGGAGTGACCGTAATATTTGTAGTGTATGTTTCAAATTTGTTTCCCCTTTTCTCACACAATATTCATGTTTGATGTTTGAAGAGTTAAAATCCTTTAACTAAAGATCTAATTCCCTTAATGAATTTCATGTTCATCCACCACAAACCCCTGATATCTTCACATCAGCATAACAGACTCATCAATATGACACTAATGAATTTGTAACAAACGATTGATAGATGACAGGTTGTTTGTGGTTGGGTTAGATTGATTAGTCAGACTTCTGAACATGACTCAGAATGGATTTACCTCACTGACACCAACATGTTAACCGTAACTCTTCAAATGGATGTGATGATGTTAACTTTTGTGTATTTATGGAGGAATGAGATACTTGAATGCTTCTAAAAAAAAAAAACGCTGCACGGTTGGTGATGTGATCATATAACCTCAGTTTAATTTTTATAGCACAACTCACAGACACTGAATCAGAGGCTGTGGAAGTTCAGAGAGTTTACACAGGAACTGACTCACTCGAGCTGCTATTTTATTTCCTCTGTGTGAAACTGTCACACTAATGATGTAATGAAGTTTCCTTATGAGAGATTTGTTAGGATTTGCTTGTTTACATCATGTGTATATGTGTGTACAATATAGTCAGGTTGGGTCTTGTGATAAAATATGTGGATTTTTGTGTAATAAGCGGTTCAAAAGGGTTTTTTTGCAGCAGTGCAACCATTTTTTGGTTTCCCAGAGAGGCTTTTAGCGAACAGTTTAACCAATTTTTCTTAATGTTTAGAATATTTTAATAATCTAAAGAACCTTTTTCTACAATCTTTTGTTCATTGTTAAGATTCCACGGATGTTTCAAGATTCTTCATGGAATCAATGACGAAAAAAAAAAAGCATTATTTTTTATTTTTTGTTGCCAAAAGTGATGTCTGACCTATAGGAAAGTTTAAAACTTCACCCATTATTCAAAATGTGTCAAATATTAATAACTGAATATGTTGTAGTCAATGTATGGGTCAATGTATATATTTTTTTTAAACTTTTTCCTTTTGAAAAAAAAACAAAAAAAAACGCCACAACAACATACAAACACATCTAAACAAAACAGAACAATCGTTTGGTCACTCATACATTCTTACATAAAACAAAATTGATGAAAGTATATATGTCAGATGATACATTGGTCAATAAACATTTCATGAAGTCGTAAACACAATCCATTTTTCCCAATACTGCAAATACTTATCCATCTGTAGGTTTAAAGCGAAAGTCATCCTCTCCATATTTTGGACACTGCTCATAATGTCCAGCCATTCAGCCTTTGTTGGGGGTTCAAATTGTAGGCACTTTTGTGTTACAGCTTTCTTGCTGGCTGCTAATAATATCTTTAAAATGTACTTGTCTTTCATCATCATATGAGCTGCTAAGTTGCCCAGGTAAATTGTAGAAAATGAGCAGTCAATTCCATCACCGAAAATAAAATGTATTACTTGTATTATCTCCTGCCAATATGACTGAATGGCTGGGCAGCTCCAGAATGCATGAAATTGAATCGAACTTTTATAGGGTAATTAAAAACAGATATGCCCTCCGGAGTCCGGACATCACTTTTGGCCACTACCGGTACTATATATGGTTTCATTTTTAAATGGATTTCAGATCCTCTTCATGTTTACAGCATTTCTTTAACCCTCAGTTAGTATAGCTTTACACTGCCACAATGACCAAAACAATATATCTTCCCTCACTTGACCCTATTCATGTCGTATCCTGCTCTTTAAAATCACCTTTTGACATACAAAGTTCTTTGGTGGTGTAATTCATGCCATTCATACCTCCTTTGCTCTGGTTATATCCTTGAATTCTCTAAATGTCTCGATGTCCTTCTCATTACCCCTGTTTGAGGTAACGTATCCTCAAATGTGCATTCTGAGTATAACACACTTTTTAAACTGTTTCTTTGTACCAGACTCTCCGTTAGGACGTGTATTCTTACTGGAGTTGGATAGTTTTTCCAGAGCTGGACAGGAGGACGGGTTCGAGGCGGCGACGCACGCCTGCATCGCTCACGGGGCCCGGGTGGCTTCGGGGGCCGACCTGCAGCACGCAGTGTTGGATTGTGCTTTCTCAGCCTGCTCGCGTGGTTGGCTCTCCGGACCGAGCGTGGGGTAAGAACATTAATCATCTAAGGACCAGAGCTTATGCTGTATAGGTCAGAGTGCTGCATTGTTGGGGGTAATGCATTATTACGTCAGTTACGTAATCAGATTACTTTTTTCAAGTACTAGTAAAGTAACACTCTTTTCGGACTAAATATATCTGAGTTACTTTTTCAAATGAGTAACGCAAGGTAGTTTTCCCATTTGTTTACTGACAGATCTCCTGACCCCATGTTGAGAGAAATCTGTGTGCATGTGTGAACATGATGGATATTGTAGTTCTAGCCTATAGACAAAGACACATTCAGTCTTCCTGGAAATCAATAACAGTGAATTGCAAATACAGAATATTACGTTAACCTGCAATAATTAAATGTGTTAAGTAATACAATTGAGATGTGTATATAATCTGAAAGCTGAGTAAATAAGCTTTCCATTGATGTGTGGTTTGTTAGGATAGGACAATATTTGGCCAATCGCCTAAATCGCCTTTAATGTTGTGCATTTATGTTCTCGATTGTGCTGCATTCACTCACAAAAATACATGTTTATATATATTTATGGTAGGAAATATCTTCATGGAACATGATTTTTAGTTAATATCCTAATGATTTTTGGCATAAAAGAAAAATCGATAATTTTGACCCATACAATATAACACTGGAAGTATCGTTCATTTGAATGAATGATTGGACGTTTATATTTTTTTGACTGAGTGGAATTTGCTGATGGTCCCTTTAGAAAATGCGGCGAAACAAATATACCCGTGCGACTTCTGGTTTTGTGATCCAGGGTCACAAATATACTTTATGCACTTAATTTCACTTTATTAGCCAATGTCTTTGCTGCTGACCTTTCAATGATCCAATTTAAACATACTAAGCAAAAATGACTAAAAATCACATTTGTGTTTATTTTTATTGCTCAAGTAAAAGAGTTGGGCTGCGTCTGAAATCTCATTCTCTCTTGAGTAGGTACTCATTTTGAATAAGTAATTACTTCACGACAGCTAAAAAAGTATGTGCTATATAGTATGAGTGTGTGGGTGGACGTACTACATTCGTCATGTTGTCACTGTCATGTGACCTACGGCGTCAGTTGCGTCGCTTCACTGTCATTCACAAATCCTCTCCCGTGGCCTCATGGGATAGTAAAGTGTCAATCATATGCACACTTCAGAATCTCACCGGAAGTAGCTCATCCGGGTACTTTTTGCCGACTCTTTTATGAGTACTGTGAATTCGGACATCTTTTGTGACACACTGTTTTTTGGCTGCTATATAGTAGGGACGTATATACGATTTCAGACGCAGCCTGTAACTTTCTTCTCATTCGTCCTACTCTTCTGCGATCCAGAATGGCAGCAAAGCTGAAAGGTTTATTAGAGCTGTGACATCTACTGTAGACGCATACATGTGCTTTTCCTTCAGCTTGAGGCTTATTCATTTCACTTTTGGTGTGAAAGAGCCTTTACATTTGGCCAAAAACAGAACTTTTATGTTTGTTATTATAAAAACAAAGCAAGCAAGGCAAGCCAAGGTGAGAAAAAGTAACACAAAAGTAACGTAAAACATTACTTTTTTTAGGGAGTAATGCAATATTATAATCTTTTTATTTTTTAAGTATTTCACAAACTTTGAATGGGCATTGTGCTTTTTTTAGGCATGATAATGAGAGACGTTGCTTGCGTATATATGTGTGTTTTTGTGTGTGATTGCAAGACAGAGAGAATCCTACCTGTGAATTCAGCCAGAACATTCCCATTTACACCTCAGGCCTGAGAGAAATGGACCTGCGCTGCGGAGAGGGAACATATCAGCACCTTTCATGTGTTCATTTTCTCTGCTGCTCCATTGCTGAGCTGTATTGCTCTACCACTGAGCACAAATCCCAAAATAATTATCACTTTGAAAATGTGGTCCAAAACGATTTTTTTTTTAATGAAACATATACAGTTGCCTCAAAAAGTATATGGACACCTAAGCAAAACATATCAAACAGATTGGCAACCGCCAAGTATTTTTATGTATTACATTATATATTGTTAAAATAGATTATAATTTGAAAATTTGGTTTGGTGTTATATTTTTTTATAATATTAAATTTTATTTATTCTTTATTCTTAAATATGGTCACATTCCAATCATTTGGAGCAGTAAAAACCAAAAGCAGAACGAGCATAAACAGTTTTCTTCCTAGGGATATTTAAAAGGATGTGATTAGATGATCTGGTTGAATGATCATCTAATCATCTAATCACTTTATTAGCATTAGACATTGGCTAATAAAGTGAGATTAAAGGTGATTAGATGAATGATCAAAATGAGGTTGCAGCAACTCTTGAAGATATTTGGGTAACAAATGACTTTATAAATAAAAATACACCAGTGTATTTCCCATCTAATATGTAATGACGTCCAATTTAAAAGGGAATATGGTTGACAGATGCGTTCTGTAATGTTCATTAGTAATCAGTCTAAGAGCTGCATGATATAACACATCACCATAGTCAAATAACGGTAAAATAGTGGTATATAGTAGATATTTCTTGGCTGACATAGTGAATGTAGATCTATATTGATATAAGAAACTAAATTTAACTTTCTTCTGAAGATTGATTATGATCAGTTAAAGTTAAAGAGCTATTCCAAGATTTTTGTATGAAGATACCACTTCAAGTTTTGCCCCATTAGGGATGTAATCTGTAATGTTTCTTCTCTCTGAAACAGATTATCTTCATTTTTGTGTTATTCAAGACTACATTTAAATCATTCAAATCTTCTTGAATATTATTAAAACTATACCCTAATCCTATCTTCATAAAATGATGGTCCTATAGAGAAAATAAAGGTATCATCCGCGTATAGGTGAATATAGGTTTTCTCACTACAGATAGCCTGGGAAACACTATTAATATAAACTTAAAACAGGGTTGAAGCCAACACAGAGCCTTGAGGAACCCCTTTGTTAATAGTTAAAGGCTCAGATAGTTGTTGTTTATTCTTTACATGTTGGGATCTACTAAATAGATAATTAGAGAACCAAGATAAAGGTACGCCAATACCAGGTAATCTGGATAACAGAATAGAGTGATCAACTGTATCAAAAGCTTTATCCATTTATAATAATTGATCCAAGAGTTGTTAAAGGGACACGCCGACTTTTTGGGACTTTATCTTATTCACCGTATCCCCCAGAGTTAGATAAGTCCATACATACCCTTCTCATCTCCGTGCGTGCCGTAACTCTGTCTGACGCACCCACCGCTAGCCTAGCTTAGCACAAAGACTAGAGGTAAACGGCTCCAGCTAGCATACTGCTCCCAATAAGTGACAAAATAACACTACTTGGGCGGACTGATTTGCTTACAAATCACAACATGTAAATAGGAAAATGTTGGCATTATTTTGTCACTTATTGGGAGCAGTATGCTAGCTGGAGCCGTTTACCTCCAGTCTTTGTGCTAAGCTAGGCTAGCGGTGGGTGCGTCAGACAGAGTTACGGCACGCAAGGAACCACTGGCAAAGTTCAAATTGATTTGGAATCGAGTTAGATAACATTTTTGTGCATTGATGATAATCCTTTACAATCCAACCACCTTTTGATGATCATACTTGATTATTATCAATGTTGAAAACAGTTGTGCTGCTTCATATTTTTGTGAAAACATCTTTTGAGAAATAGATAGTTCAAAAAAACAAAATAAATGTGTATATATTGTGTGTGTGTGTGTGTGTGTATAAATCTAACTATACTAAGTTTAATTTTTGCTTACAAGAAAACAATGGCTTAGGCTGAAGAAAAACAAGCTTAATTCAAGACATATTATTTGTTCTAAGCTTTACACGTCTTTCTAATAGGTCTGGACTAGTGTTGTCACGATACTAGAATTTCTAACTTCGATACGATACCTTGAAAAATATCGATATTCGATACCATTTTCGATACCACAGAGAAAAAAACTGCCACAATATTAAGGGGGTATTTTTTATTTATTTAAAGCTAAATATAAGTCTAGAACATGACAATGAGGTATATTTTACATGAACAAAAATGTCCTGAGTTCTATCTGTTAATATTTTTTAATTGGACCAGGGCTAACCTGACCCGTTGTATTTTTATAACCTACTGTTATCAAAGATTAAAATATAGCCTAGTAATAAAAAAGCACGTAACAGTATCAAATTGGAGGATAGAGTGTCAGTAATTTATAATAATAAGATTAAACATTAAATTTTCAGTTAAAGGCATTTCATTATTGAATTCAGAGATGCCATTGTCTAGCTGTTTAGTTTAATTAATATCTGTGTAATCAAATTGATGATAATCGCTAATGAAGGCAAATTGCAGAATTAAATAATAATTTTCTAAATAAAGTTAAATAGGCACAAGTTAATTTACATTTGACCACAGTTAAAATATTTACTTGTCTAAGATTCCTCAGTCAGATGTTAACTTTAAGAATTACGGTGAAAAAACGAGACAATACTCATATCAACAACAATACTAGCCCATCTTGGTTAATGTTTCAGAAAAGTTAAAATGAGAAGAGTTACAGTGTTTCCTTTAGGATTTTTTTAGCAGTGGGGAAAGGTCTGTCCAAACAACAAACACCCCTGATGCTGAGCGTAGCCTATGCTTGCTAAATGGTAGCCCTGGAGCCTGTTCCTTAAGTCTGTTTTCACCTATAAAATAATTTAAAAAAATGAGTGATGTGAGGGACTATAGGCCCTATGCACAGCTTCACTACTTCCTGAACTTAAGCAGGGACCTTTGTTTCCTGTCTGCCAGGATTGGCCAAACTGATTAATCCAGGTGTGTCTGATTATTGTTGTTGGTCAGACACACCTGGATTAATCAGTTTGGCCAATCCTGGCAGACAGGAAACAAAGGTCCCTGCTTAAGTTCAGGAAGTAAGTAGTGAAACTGTGCATAGGGCCTATTGATTGTCAAACAATCTTTTGGGTGCCCGCAGCCCGCTCGCAGTGTGAAGCGCGTGTCTACGCTCTGACATACCCGCTCGCAGTGTGAAGCGCGTGTCCGCGCTATTCTCCGACATGCCCGCTCGCGGTGTGTTTTTACGCGTGTCCGCGCTATTCTACGACATGCCCGCTCGCGGTGTGTTTTTACGCGTGTCCGCGCTATTCTACGACATGCCCGCTCGCGGTGTTCTTTATCAATCAACCAAAGCCGGTCGCGGGGGCGCCGCCCTCGCCATCTTTCCATTCACTTCACTTTTGCTATTTAACCAGAGCGAATGAGACGAGTGCGTCACGTGTGGTGTTTGTCAACGCGCCTTTGGAGAGTGAAAGTGAAAGTGACCGCTCGGCTAGTATCGATACTTCGGGAAATTAGTATTGGTACCGTTCAGATATTTCAGTATCGATATTTATCGAAATATCGATATTTTTGACAACACTAGTCTGGACTACAAAATTCAGAGCATTCTATTGTTATCACGTATGAATTTATGCATGTTTGAGGCCTTTGTTGAATATCACTTGCATCTGTGTGTGAGTTTCGGCAAAAGGAGTGGCCTTCCCTTCAGAACAACCTATAGATTTCACATGGATTTTTTGGATGTGACGCATACATTTCACGTAAACGACATACACATGGATATCTCCTTGCGATCTAACCTCAAGACAATCTACCTCAGTTCAGCCGAGTCTTCATCACTAAACTTTGGCACAGGGTGTTTCCTAGTAACTTAACACTGTCCCAAGAGAGTCTCGTAAGGACTGAAGCAGTCTGGTTGTGGTTTGCGCCTCCCTCGGCACTCGCTCAGACATACCCACATGCTCATAATTCTGATTAAGACTTCACAGCTGAGTGTTAAAAGGTGAGGTAAGCAACTTACTTCCCTCACAAACATTTGGAGGAATGTCTCTAAAAGAATCGGGACAAAACACAGACATTCTTGGCTGTAGATAATATGCCCAGTGTATTCAGAAACCTTGACTGAACTCTTAGAAATAAGGTTCTTGACTCAATTTTAAAGGGCCATTTATGCCAAAAACTAGGTTATATAAGGAGAAATGTCTTAAATTATTGCAATACCTTCATGTTTAACATGTTATTTAATTTTTTTTATTGTAATAAAGTTTGTTTATGAGCTGTTTAATTCATAAAAGATTAATTTAAGTTAAAAATTAATTAAAACAAAATGAATTAATTAAATTGCTATTATGCTATTTTAAAGGTTCCTAATTTTGTTTTGGAGTTTCCTACAATAGGTTTACATGCATCCAAGGTCAAAAACACTTTACTTTTCTCATAATATACATTGCACATCACCTCATTTTTTCTCAAAGAGTCTGAAAACAGTTCGTTCAAAGATTCAGTCTCTCTAAACCCCGCCTTTCTGAGAGCCTGCTCTGCTCTGATTGGTCAGACGGCCCAGTCTGTTGTGATTGGTCGACCGCTTACAGTGTGTGTCGGAAACGAAACGCATATCTGAATTTCAGCTCCGTAAGCTTCCTCAGCAGTTGATACACACAGTGATACGAATGATGGCTACGGATGAGTGGATTTGCTAACTTTTCAAGTCTCAGCTACAACTGCAGTGTTTGAGGGCGGGGCAAAGTAGACGTTATTCACGGGCAGCCAATTAATACTGGCATTATGCAAATTTGTTACATTGTTGCGTAGGTTTGCGCAGGAAGTGGGACTCGTTTCATTCAGTTCAGAAGAATCGATTGTTTCTTTTGGGAGAAAATAACTTTAATTGTCATGCAAAACTCTGGAGACCTTTTACATTCACAAACAACTATATTACACACTGCACGAAAGGTAATATCCAAGAAAAAAGAAATAAAACATAATAGGAGCGCTTTAAATCAATAAAATGATCCCATGACGGGAACCCATAAGGTTCTTGATAAAATGGATGTGACCTATATTGTAAAATGACCATAAATGCAAATGCGACATTCTAGTTTCACGAATATAACAGTCTTTCTGCTTGAAATTTTCATGTTTAATGTGAATTTTCATAAGCAACTTATGAGTGAAAATTGTTTCAAAGTTAATCCTACCGTTTTTTTTGTTTTGTTTTTCAGTGCATGTAATGCAGGGATTTTCCAACTTTTTAATGCCAAGTACCTCCAAATATTATGAGTCTCTCGTGGCTTATTGCTTTTTTTAATCACTTTTTTGACAGACATTCAGAAAATGTTGGGAGACAAAAGCTTTGAAAACATGCGCACATGATAGAAAACAGACCTGTGATGTAAAATTTATACAAACACTGGAGACATTAGCAATGTGACTGGGATATACTGCATAAGGTGTGTGTGTGTTTGTGTATGCAAGTTGAAATGTGCATGAGCTGCATATGTAAGCAGAACAGTGACATCATGTCTGTTGCCTTTATAAGGGAGAGGACCATTTTTTTAAATAAATAATTTGACTAATTCACTTCCAACTTGGCAACGTGTGATTTCAGGACCACAGTGTGCAGCGGCGTCCCGGGGACGTTGAGGCCAGTCGACGTTCAGCTGGAGAATCTGACCGCCGGCACGGAGAGACTGGGCGTGTTCTGTGTGAAAGATAGCGGTCAGTCTTAAATCACTGAAACTGGAGAAGGGGGCTGTGTTTTTTAACTTATGAGGGAATATGTCACGTAGCACAATTTCTCTGGCCTGTTTCATATACTGCATGTGAAAGAACCAGAACAATAGCATGTGAGTATGGGGTTTTCAAACTTTTTATGACAAGGACCCCAAATGTGATGATCCTCTTGAGAGAGACTTCTTTCATAAAAAAAAAAAAAAAAAGCGATAATACACCACCGGTCAAAAGTTTTAGACCGGATTTTTAATGTTTTTAAAAGAAGTCTCTTCTGCTCACCAAGGCTGCATTTATTTGATTAAAAAATAGAGTAAAAAGTAATATTATTAAATATTTGTACAATTCAAAATAACTGTATTCTATTTCAATAATTTTTTTAATGCCATTTATTTCTTTGATGGCTTTCAGCATCATTACTCCAGTCTTCAGTGTCACATGATGCTTCATAAATCATTCTAATATGATGATTTCCTGCTCAAGAAACATTTCTGATTATTATCAATGTTGAAAACAGTTGTGTACAATTTTTTTACAGGATTATTTGATTAATAGAAAGTTCAAAAGAACAGCAGATGAATCAGAAAGATTAGTTTTTTTTAAAAGAAATTAAAAACTTTTTTTCAGCAAGGATGCATTAAATTGATCAAAAGTGACAGTAAAGACATTTATAATATTACAAAAGCTTTCTTTTTTTTAAACATAAATTCTATATTGTTTGAAAAAACTAAATAAATAAAGGTACGAAACTAAATCTGACTTAATCCAGGTCATTTTAGCACTTAATAGATAGTTAGTTTACAGACAAACTACAGTAACTGTTTTATAATTTATGACTGTTATGATTATATTTTTCAATATAGTGACCCTGAAATGACTTTTTCTGTATCTACTCTTCCTGAATGCACTATTTTCTGTATCTAGCTGCAGTTGCACAAACACACATCATGTGAGCCTGATAATTCCGTGTGCAGTGTCAAACAGGCCTTATACATAATTCATCATTTTCACTTTATGAACTCTTCTCCTTTATGTCTGACCCTGTTCCACTTCCCGTTCTTCCATCAGATGCTCCATGTGGGCAGCCACCGTCATTCCCACACTCACATCTGCAGGGGAAAACTGGGCTGGATCTGGGCGATGAAGTCCTGTACGCCTGTGACCCAGGACACACACTGCCCGGTGGCGAAACGGCCTTCAGTCTGCTTTGTGACAGCTGTGGAGAATGGTACGGCCTGGTGCAGCACTGCGTCAAAGGTGAGCCGCAAACTCATTGGTGAGATTTACGAACTAAGGCCGTGTGTCCACCAACGCTCTGCTGAAAACGCCTAGCTGTGGGCGCTGGAGAGCGTTTTGGCAGTTGAGGCCATAGATATACATAATAAAGGCTAGATGTCTCGTCCGCGCTGCTGGCCAATGGAGGTCGACGTCCGCACCTGGTGGCCATCTTGCCACAGTCAGCTCGCTCACTCGTAACATTGTGTTTTAATGGTGCATGTACTTTTTAAATAACCATAACTTGCTCAATTTTCTACTGATTTTCAAACTGGTTGGTTTGTTATAAACGTCAGAGATGTAGTTATGACACTGCATACTTATGAATAATTATAATATCATATATTTCAACATGTTCAAGCATCCAGAATTATAGCCACGTTAATAACGTTTGTAAGAAACCAAACCGTTTGTAAATCCGTCAAGATTTCAGCGAGATAAGAGTATTTGTGTTCGTGCAGATCACTCACCTTTATGATGTTGTTAGAGACTCCGCCGTAAGACATCTAGCCTTTATTATGTATATCTATGGTTG